>NC_073734.1:5779894-6081005 GCF_023634155.1 Falco peregrinus
GAAGGCTCCTTTATTTTCCTTACAAGCCGTTCCTGGTTGGGTTGTGCTGCAGTGGAGGTAAGACATCACGGGTTTCCTTCTCCTGAGGGTTTAGAGCAGGGACTCCCCACGGGTGATGTGACTTAAAAGTAGCCCAGTAGCTGCTTCCCCAGAGGTACTACATAAAGGCATTCGCAAACTCACCAAATTATGGGCCAAATAAATCCCATTCCCTTTAAGATCTGAAAGCATTGCCTTCACTTTGGTCCATCTTTGAGAAGTTCTGAGGGTCATGTACCCAGTTTTGCACTGCTGTAACTGCGGCCGTTCAAAAGGAGTGGGAGAGCCACGTCAGTTATGCCAATGAGGAAAATTTTTACACGTTGCTATAGCTTATATCTGGAATTGGTCTAAACGCTGTGGACACAAAGTTTATTAACAAACATGAAATGTCTTTATATACAAACCAGATTTATTCCCATTTAACTGTACCTACTGTTAAATATAATTGCTTTGTTATGAGAAGGGCAAAGAGGAGCCCTTAACTGTGGTGTCTGCTTTCAGATTAGATGCTACATAAATTCTAAGAAACAGTAACAGCAGTTGTGACCCACTTCTTATGGAGTATTTTTCATTGATTTCTCCTAAAGTGCTTTGCAGGGAAGGTCAGTAGAAAGCCCCATTGTAAACATGGGGAAATCTTCTGATTATTTGTTTTGGATGGCTATAGAGGAAACTGCATATGCTTTCATGGAAAAAAAAATCCTCTATTATTATCCCCTGTCCTAAAAGGAGGGGGGAAAAGCCTGGTGACTCTGATCCTACTCTAAATTATCCTAAAGTAAATTCCTGGCAAACCAAATTAAGCCAGATGACTCTGGATTTAACGAGAATAAATGGTAACAGACTAAGTTAAAGCTTAAAACAGGGCACCTAACTGCTCTGGACTCCTTTGCAGCATGATAGGGTTCTTGACACCTTTGATTGACCAGTTGAATTTTCTTGGCTTTTTTCAGAGATATTTTTCTTATGGCTTGAGCATCAATAAGGAACAGCAGGTCAGTTGTTAGCAAAACAAAGCAGAAAAAACTGTAGCTGTAGTTTATATAAAATTAAGAAAATTGTGTTTAGAGTGTGAAATGCAATCATGCAGCAAAGCATGCAGAAATACATTTGTCTGATAAGGCTTGTGGCTGAACAGAGACAGCCCAAGACCAGACTGAGATGTGATTCAGCCCTTTGAAGTCTCATAAAATAATTCTTTTCATATCCATATATGATTTCTGTTGTGGAGGAAAAAAAACCAACAACTAAAGCCCTTGACAGAAGGAAACCTGTGCATTTTAATTAGAGGTGTCTCCCAGAACCCAGAGATCAGGTATTTGGAGGGTGTGTGCAAAATGCAGAATCTGAGTTTTGGTGCAGAGCAAGCAACTATCCAGGTCAATGCTTTGTCAGGAAAGGACTGAGAGCTGGTCCTGGAGGTGCTCTCCTGCCGCTCCAGACATGGGACTGGGATCCTGGCAGCAGAAGCCCCTGCTGGTGTGACTTCCTCGGGGCCCAGAGCCGAAAGGGGTGTCTGGAGGGCCACTGTCTCTCCTTGTCTCAGGGTTCAGGCAAGCTTCACTGAGTGCTTAATTTGCAATGCTCAGGCTCTGCCTGGACAGGCATCGAACAGGGCTTTGTTGGATTGGTCGCTCAACCTTGCTCTACCAAATGCTTTTGTTAAGTCTTTAGTCAAGACAGGACTAGTCATCCTCCACCCTGGTGGCTCAGCAGATGCTGAAGGCCTGTTGACCTTTCCTTGGGTTTCTGAAGGTGTAAGCATGTTGTGAGAAAAGTTCCTGGAGAAGTTGGAGGGTGGGAGGCTTTCATTCCCATTCCTGCTCCTTAGCAGGACCACCTGGTGTAGGGCATTTGTCCAGGGTTTCCAAGAACTCAGCAGCCTGGACAAGTGGTCGCTGCCCACAGGTACTTGTGAACCAGTCGTGCCACAGTGGGTGGACAGACGCACTGGGGCACGTGGACAACACACATGAGCTCCCCAACCCTGCCCCACGCCAAAAAGGAAAAATAGTTCATTTTCTCTCTACTCAGGTGATTTTAAGGGATCAGTTCTGCACCAAAACTTGCTGGTCTATCCAACCATAATGAGGAATAAGTGACTCCATCGCCTTTTCCAGTCACTCGTTAAGATTTGTTCGTGCTAGGACATTAGCATCAAGTGTCCAAATGAGATAATGCTGCCTCTGCTCTTATCCTTGTATATTCTTGCGGCTTCCTTTAAAAGTGATCATCTTTTCTTCAATTAAGAAAATAAATCAATAGGGAAAAAATATCTTTCAAACGCCTAAGAAAGGAAGTTTCTCATCGAGTGTGTTAAGCTACCAGAGGAAACATGAAGAATCAACTTTGACACACATGACAAATATTGAAAGGGAGCTAAAGCTAAAAGGCAACTCCTTGAAGACTTTGGATCATTAAGAAAGTACATGAATGGGTTGAAATTCTTGAAAGAAAACCTGTCCCAGACTTACTTGGTTGGATCAGTGCCAAGGGCTGTGCCTTTGCCTCCCAAACTCCATCACAGTAATGATGTCTAAGGAAAAATCCATCTCCTTTTATTTCCTAAGGCTGGGAAGGATCTGTGAGCCGATGAACTGGGGGTTCCTGTGCGTGCCTGCAGCGATTAGAGCAGCATCTGTGAACCCGTAGATCCTGGCTCACTTTGCCCCAGTGAGGGTAAGGCCAGAAGCTCTGTTTTGGCCCAAAGGACAAGCACGGGAGAGCCAGGCTGGGCTTTCACAGGCTCAGCTTCTCACAGGGCTGATTGCTTTGCATCGATTGAAAAGTGCTCGGATGCAAAACTGAGGTCATGGCTGCACGGGGTCCTGTGCAAAGTTCTGCAGTCCCATGTATGTGACATAGGGGTGTGGATGTTGTGGATGGTGTTTTATAATGTCAGCAGGTGATACTCCCTGATCTTAAGAGAACGGAGCAGCTTGCCCTGGCATTGAAGGTGAAGTCACCTCGTCTTCTGCCAAGGGCAGCTACCCCCTAGCCCCTCCTTAGCTAACAAGAGAATCATTTGGGTCCTGTAAGCGATGCATCTCTCCTGGGTGGCCTGAGAAGAACCTGGCTGCTCTCCATCAGCTCTCTCTGGCTTAGTCATGGTGGCAGGCATAGCAGTTGAGCCCCATGTGGATGTCCGACCCAGAGGGTGACCTTATGGACCATGGAAACTTCACATGTGAAATATTCAAGACCGCACGTCTTCCTGTGTCTCCCCAGAGCCCTCACACAAAGGGTCCTGTGTCCCGGGCTGCACACACCACCCCAACAACAATTAGGTGACTCAGCTCCGCCGGCACGGAGGTACGTACCCGGCTGAGCGGACCACACTTGGCTCTGCACGGAGAGGGCGAGGGGAGGCTCTGCGGGGAAGCGGCTCTGAGGGTGCTTTGGTGTGGGCGCTCCGTGGAGAGCTCCGTGCCCCTCACAGAGGAGGGAGGGGGATGCAGGGTGGTGGAGCTGAGCTTTCCCATGGCGGTTGCAATGACTGCAAGTCATCTCGCAAGATCGGGCTGCGCCTGTCCTGGCATTCACGCTTTCAAACTCATTTCCAGCTAGTTTACTCGAAATAGCCTGTACAGCCCTGGATGTGAAATATCCCAGGCTGGCGAGCTCACGTCTTGCGCGAGCTGCGAACTGCAAGCTCTGAATTTCACAGCTGCGGTGAGACAGTATTTAAAATCTCAGAGACAGAAATGGCCCTCTGTAAAGCAGAAATTATAAGTTTTGGCCCCGTCTCTAACCTTTGGAGGGTTGCCCAGCTTCTGACAGTCTGTGATGATGTCTCTGTGGAGGAAATCCTACGCTGAAGGAAAGCATGTTGCTTTCTCCCAAAGTTATATTCTTTCTTTCATTCGGCCACCATAAAGGACACTTTGTCATCTTGGCAGATCCTAAATAGTTCCTCCTAATTTTACGGGAAGCAGATATGGGGACAACAATTAAGGATTATTCAGGAGTCTTATTTATGGCTAGGGATATAAGGGATTTGAATGGAAATAACAATTAAACTCGAGAAAAAATTCACACCACAGGTCACTGCCATCCCAACTTTTCCCCTTATGAACTCAAGCTGAGGAGGTTTTCTTTCCCTTTGTGATTTAGGCTTTGCTAAACTTCTCTGAAAATAGTTCATATATCATAGAGAAGAATTTCCATGGGGAACATAAATACATCCGTGGAAAGAAGGGAAAATTTTTCCTTTTCTCTGGGAATGGATGAGAAAGAAAGACAGTTGACGCCAAATATTAATGATGAGTGGAGGAATCCATCCAAAGAAGCAATCTATTGAGAATACTAAAACTATCCTAAAGTCACAGACATATAAAAATCTAGTATGGAACAATGGCTTTTCCACTAATATAGGCTTAAATTCAAGAAAATATTTAAGCACATGCTTAAGTTGATCCTCTTCAGAACAGCCCTTAAGTGAATTGTTGAAGCTTTATTGATGTGTTTTTCAGCTCTGTGGATACCGGCTGGCGTTAAACATGCCTACGGTTAAGTACATGCTTAAGAACTGTCTGGAGGGGAGATGTTTTCTTCTAGGGGAGCACGTAACACCGTTTTCCATTTCTGTGCTTCAGGAGGGGTTTGTATTAAATTTGTAGTTGAGAGGTCAGCGCTGAGGACACTCAGAGCTTACAGATTTCGATCAGCAGAGAAGGAAATCAGATCAATCTAAGGGAAATACAAACCACATCACTCAAATACTGGGTGATTCATACACTGAGATATATATACATAGGTCCGTTGCATATATGGGTATACATGGACACATACATGTGGACACAGCATATGCTGTGCTTCACAGGCTGCTCACTCACATCCAGAGGGTGACAGCCACGGATAATGATAGAAGGACATGAATAGCTGGTCTTTTCTGGTAAACACCTCTGCAAAACAGTGCCTTGGACCTGTGATCCCTTTGCAGAAAGAAGCAACGGAGCTTCCCAAGCAACTGAGTCAGGCAGGGAAACATTCCTACCTTCCTTTGCTGGACGGGAAAGAAGAGACACAGTCCTGTCAGCCGTGCATGGGCATGTTCAGGCAGACCTGAGCCCTCAGCCCGCTGCCTGCACGTAGCCACAGCTGGTGTGGTAGGTGCCACGTACACCCTGCACCGTGCTCTACCAGTGGGCAGCTGCTGGGCTGTCCTGCCATCAAGGCAATGTCCTTGCTGCAGCATTTAATTGCCCAACTTTGCAGCCCACTTGCCAAGATCTTGTGTTGATGTTTCCCACCTCAGAAAGCCACGACCTACTCCTGGGCACCTTCTGCCAAGTGTCACATGTGATCTCACACACCTGTGTGCCTTTGCCTCCATCCTCACGATGGGGAGGAAGTGGTCGGCTAGTGCAGGTGGTGTTCATACAAGACAACTTTAGATGTTAGCACTTCACTGCCTAATATTCCATGAGTTCCTGCTGACGATGAGCTGGGGCTAGCTGTCAGCTGCAAGGACATCGCTTTTGCATGCTGTAACGCGGTACAAGAATTACAAAGCAAAACACACAAGTCTTCCTCAAGCTATTGGATTTGACATAGCTGGGTGAACAGTTTAATTAGGTTATTAACACATCTCCACACTGACATCAAGAGAATTAAACGCTGTGTAAATAGATTGGGGCAAAGAGCTCTGCCAACGTGCTGGAGGCAGGTGGGAACGCCTCTCCCGAGTCCCTCTGCGAGCTCCGTGGCTTGCTGCTCTCTTCACAGCTGGGCCATCCTTGGGTCCAAGAGGGCAGGGCTGGGAAGGCAGGAGGCAAACCTTCTTCAAAAAAAAAACCCAACAAAAAAAACAAGTTCAGGGTCCACACCAGCCTCACCTGTCCTTACTTCTACAGAGCATCCTAGCAGCTGTATTGAGGTGTCCTAAAATAGTACAGACCCCACGTTCCTACCGTAATCTTCTCTGATTTCGTCCCCAGGAGGTTAGATTGGCTTCATAATTATCACCAGTACTGGCTGCTTCTGCATCCATTGGGGTTACATTCTCTGGTGGGATTTCTCCTTTTATGCTCATAGTAGAAGCAGAGGGCTGCCTGTCTGGACAGGGGGTTTGCGCCACTTTCTGTCCATGAGCACAGAGCTGTCCTGAGGCAGCAGTTCCTCCACCACCTTTCACTGGGGTGAATCCATGTGGCTGTCACTCTGCAAACCTGTGCCTCATGTCCCGAGGGAGCAAGAGGATTAGCAAGGCACTTCAAAGCATTGTGTAATTGCACTTTCACTCAACTCACACTTTTTTTTTCTTTTTTTTCTTTTTTTTTTTTTTAATTTTTAAAAGAAATGTCAGGCGAGCCTCCAGGGACAGGCGAAAGGATCCCTCTCTTGGTGACAGTGGGTAAAACAGAGCCCGTGCCTCGTCCCCAGGCTGGACTGGCTTGATCCGGGCTCATCTAGTGCCTGCAAAAGTGAGGGGAAATAAATCAGCTTTGCATTCAGTCCCTTTAGTCTTTTGAGCTTACAGCAGTCAGCTCTCGCTGCTGCTCTGCACTCGTGCGCTGGAGCTCCTCTCTCTGGCTGGCTCAGTGGGTGAGAGCCGGGTCTCCTGCATCCTCCTTGCCCTCCAGCCACCCCACAGAGGCATGCTGTGGTGGGCTCCAGGAACTTTCCCGCCTCCCTGACCTCACATTTGGGGGTAATGTCTCTCTCCTTGCTCACACTATATTAGTTAAGGGAGTAAATCCCTTTAGTCTGCTTACCGTGCTTCTTCTGAGTGATGGAAGCTTGATCTCACCAGCAGCTGGAGGACTGGTGCCCACCTCTCCTCCTCCCTGCCTTAACGGAAGAGGATGCTAAAGGTTATAGATGCTTTGCTTCCCCTTGAGAAGCACACCAGAGAAGAAATCAGAGATAGGCGATGAATTCCCCTGGCTACAATCTCATGGCACACCAGCAGTGTCTGCCTTTAGCAGATTTACCCCTTGGTGCAGCCGTAACCTCAGGCTCCTCTGCAGAGAGGCGCTCAGTGGCAGCGTGCTGGTGCAGTCCTAAACTTTTCATCCACACGCACCTGGGTTTTCACACGTAACACAACTGGGACCATGGGATCCCTGATCGTGCACCCGGCTGCAGTAGGATGCAAGTTTTTGCAAGCTCTTAACATGGAAACCAAACCATCTGCCTTTGGAGAAAGTTTTAGGCTTTTCTTCAAAAGGTGAGGATTGTGCTGAAAATGGCAGTGGGGGATTTCACACAGTTCATGGAGAGAAAAAATTTTAATTGCCAAGTCAAATTCTCTCCTAGCACAATCAGCCACTTCATGTGATCTTTTGCTTAAACAAGTCAACCCTATCTTAACCTTTCCCTGTTTTTTTGCCCCTCTTCATCACTGTGGAAATGCTCTGACTGCTAGAAATCATCCTCTGCCTTCTTTCCATTGATGACAGTTCATCTGCTAACTAGATACTGGCTCTGGGGATGTTCTCTTCTCCTCTATTTAATCAACCTTCTTCCGGGCAAGTGGGTTTTGAAAAGAGAATGAGCTATTCACTTAGCAAAAATGAAACTGGTGCATCACAGAAGATAAATATTGGAAACTGGTTTATCTGGTTTGAAAGTATGTTCTGATTTTCTTCTCCCCCTGTTCCTGGTGAAGAGTGAGCTGTCTTCTCTGACAGTGCTCTGGGCTTTTCTCATTCTGGTTGGGACTTAAAAGTGCAGCAAATGAAAAAAAAAACAAACCCAAAGAAAAACAAAGGAATGTTTTGAATGTTGAATCTTTTTGGTGTGATGCCAGTTGGAGGTGCTGGGTGAAGGCATGCGATTAAGCACGCTGCCTCGCTCACCCCCAGACATATTGTTCCTAGTAAATCAGCTTTGCTTCTAGTGAGTGTCAGGCGAACTCAAAGCTTGTCTGTCTTTAGAAATGTCACCAAACCTTCTCATCTGATAAAGACTTTCCTTGCTAAACGGAATAAAATTCATAAGATCAAGCCACTGACATCAACTCTTGCTATTTTTACTTGTTCAGACATTGGAATTTTGGATCTGTTGGTGCATTTAAAGGCTCTCTATCTGCATGGAGCATCCCTCCCAGCTGTGGATCCCAAACTAGGGGTCGGGACACCAAGTAGGTTTGTGGCATTTAAAAGTGGGCTTGCCAGCCCAGGCAAAGCTTAGTCACAGAAGTGGGACCTGCTGCCAGAAGTGTGCTGAATCAGTGAAAGGATTTGAGAAGTCTGATAGCAAGAACATACTTTTTTACGGTTTCTATCTTCTATTTTCTCCTGCATTTCCCTTTCTCTCTTCCTATATACTTACCCCTGTTTTCTCAGCCCTAGTGCCAATAAATCAGATTATCACTCACTGCAGAGACTTTCATCCTTCAGAGAGCTGCACTGGAAGCTGCAATGCAGGTTTGTGATTTTCTGTAAGACAAAGGGAGAGGGAAATAATTTGGTTCTCATTCTTTTGAAGACTCTTGTTTTAAGAAGTCAGAGGGTTACATGGCATTTTCCTGATTTCTCCCCTTTACATGGGAACAGCAGCAGATCAAGCATTACTCTGAGAGCCAGCAAAAGACTTCTTAACATTTCAGACTCTGACCAAAGTGTGTGTGTGGGGGGTGTGCAGCGGGAAGACATTTCCCCTTGTTTTTCTGGCTTGCTCTAGTGCACAGCATTTGGGAACAGCAAGGCAGATGACACAAACCCATCACCCTGCAGTTGCTACTACGCAAAATTCCCTGTCAGGGTCAGCTGCTTTCCTTCCCCATGCCCTGGGCTCCCCACCCAGTGTGTCGGAGCTGCTTCCTGGGATGCATGGGGCAGGCGAGCCCACGGCTGCCCAGACTGGCCCTGGGGAGATAGGGTTCATCACAGCATTTTCTTACCAAACAGATGCTCAGGTCAATAAGCAAACACACAGTTTTTGCTATCTGAGCTCCTATGAAATGCAGAATCCATCAGTTATGTAGCTTTGTCAAATAGATGGGATACTCTGATCCCATCTGATAAGGTAAGAGTCTGTCCAAAACCAACACTGCCAGGTCCATGATCTCCTCCACCCAAACAGGAACAGCACAAAGAAGTGAAAAATGAATATGAAAAGAGAGAGAGATATATCCAGGAGACAGCGTGAATAAGCCCTCAGTAACCCAGGAGTCACTGACAGTAATAATAAACCATGAAAAAACAAAGCTTGCCATTATGCGAGTGCTGATTCTGCTTTCACTTATATCAATAGGAATCTGGCAATCGGTTTTGATGGCAGGAAGGTTAGGCTCAGGATGGAAATAGTTTTGATCTGAACTTTTCACCTTGCAAGAACCTGTTCACGCTTATAAGAGAAAATTGCATTGCACAGACGTGACGTTCACGTGGCTGTGTCACCTGCATGGAGAGAGCACTGTGCCGCGGGGGCTGAGCATTGCAGAGCCCGTGTGAGCGACGATGAGATGGTGGATGTGCTGAGTAATGAGGATAGCAACAACTCTCCCTTTCCCCGCGTGGAAAGATTTTTTCTTTTCCTAACCAAAATTTGATATAACAAAACAAAAATTAGCATTTTCACATTTTGCACTTTTGAATTTGTTCCTATCTGTGGTCTCAAACTGCTTCTTGTGACATAGTCCCAAGTTTATGGTTTGAGGGGAAAGTGGAGGATAAGGAGATGGAAAGACCCAACCAAGGCCACACAGGCAATCGGTAGCAGAGCTTAGAAACCAAGGCTGAAAACTTGATTTCATTAATCTGAGTGACAAATTCATCCCTGCTTCTGTGCTTTTGAAAGAACAGCAAGTATTCTTGCTTTCAGAGGGGGGACATGAGAAACAACAGCAAACATGACAGTAGCAAAATTACTGAGACCCTTAAAGATCTTGCTAATCCTGCCCATCTTTGCCACCTCTGAGGTTCCTGTTTAGTGTAAGGTTTGTGCCATTCCTCCTAGGTGTAGGGAAAACTGCAAATAACCAAGTACATGTGAATACAGAATAAATGAGACTTTCTAATGATGTCCATTGTATTTTTCTAGTGTTTATATTCATCTCAGAGATCCAGTCAGACTCTGTGGATTGTAAGTAATCTCTTGCTTATTCCTGGTGCCTACCCAACAGTCAACAGCAGTGGATTGTTTTTGCATCTTCAACAGAGATGCTTATCATATTTGCTAAAAGGATTGTTGTACCATAGAAGGAAACAGAAAATTGACATGTTTTAAGGCCTTTTGAACACAAGACAGAAAACAGCAGGAGAAGAAGGGTGGAAAGTTTATACAGAAATTACTTCTGAGAAACTGACACCAGGAAAACGAGAAACACATTTCCCTGGTGGAGCAAAGATTTGAATTTGCAGAGGACACATTGTGGGCACACCAATTGTAACAAGCGGTGAGGAAGAAAATGGTGCATTTCCTGAAAAGAGAATAAAACCAAACAAGAAACCTCACTGCGACTTGAGTGAGGGGAATCTAAAAGCAACCACAAAAATAAGACATAATGTGAATTCCTCACAGAGCTGGGGATGGGATGGGGAGGGAAGGACAGCTGAGTCCAATCAGCCTGGCCAGGCTCTTGTGCTCCTCCTGTCACGGGCTGCTACTTGATGTCTCTTATCATCTGCATCGGCCCCATCCAGACGAGCTGTGTTCTTAATGAGCTGATATATGAGACAGTGATAGCTGCAGCTTAAAGCTAATATTGTACCTTCAGAGACGCGATTTTTCAAACTGAACAAATGGCCTCTGAAGCTGCTGGTGACTCAGAGTAACGGATGATATGTTTGAAGGCATTTTGAGTTTTTTTTAGGTGCATGTGTAGAAATGTCATGTTTTTAAATGAGCTCTAATGGGGGTGCAGGTATACCGCCAAGGCAGCACAGACCTCGTGCAGGCAGGCTGGCCCAGCGTCCCGGCTGATTTCCATGCCTCGCCTGGGGATGAGCATCACTCCGTGTCTGGGGATGTGTTCCACTGTGGCTGCTTGTATTGGAAGCTGTACAGGAACAGGGACCCTGGGAGGGGTGGGGTAATGCCATGTGTCCCCCGGCTTATTGACCTGCTACTTGAAATCACTAATGGGCTTTCAAAGGACCCAGATCTTCTGCCTTGCATCTGTGCAGAAATATTTCAGTATCTGTTTTGGAGTGGACTCACTCCAGGTGTCCACCTCCCTTCCAGAGCACCCAGCCCTCATGTGGGTATCCCCACCAGACCAGAGCACCCTTCCCAAACTGGGTTTCCCTGGAGCAAATGTGGATTTTAACTCTTCTGGAGCCCTTGTTTCTGAGCTTATGGACACAGGGAATTCTCCCATACTGTCCTAAAATATTTGAGCTGTGTGGGTGAAGAATTACAGACTGGTGAATATCTCCTTCAAAACATTGTGAGGCTTCACCCAGGTGGTGGAGCAAACACAACCCAAAATCCTCTTGTAAGACAGTTACAAGGCAGAGCCTACTCGAGAGGCACAGCGTTATGAACACAGTTAATTTCATTCCAATCCACTGAATTATTGCAGTACTGGGTTTGAACAACGTTAGGAAAATGATGCAATGGATACAACAAAAGCTGCAGTTATCCTGAAGGGATTTCGATGTAATAATATTCATGCCGACATAATCAACAATCTCTGAACTGTTCAAGTTTCAGCCAGCATTGGCAATTAAGAAATGTTACCAAAAAATGTAACTTAACTCCTTATTAGCACTTGGATTTCTATCAGGAACACTGAAAAAAATAAAATAAAATATCCAAGAGCATTTTTCAAATTAGCAGCCTTGAGGGCAATATAATATAAGTTCAGCCAGAGCAAATCGAGTAGGAATAGTTAATTTAGTTCTAGGAAACTTAAGAATCCCTCATCTCCTCATCAGCAGTAACTTGCTTGTTAAAGGAAGACAAATGAAAATGTTAATCAGCAAAGATTCACACTGGGGGATTGCTTGGAATGAATCACTCCTACCCGGCAGCCTTGGCGAGGTCATGTGTGTGTAACCGGCTCTGCCGACTCAAAAATGCTCCGAGCTGGAGAAATTTGACTTTCAAAGACCTGTGCCACAGCCTGCTTGGCAGAGAGCATTTGTCACATCTGGACAGGACGGCTCCAGAATCGTGACCAAGGCTCAGGGCGTTGGCAATGGTCTGAGAACTGTTTCTATTGCTGTATTTTTTATCCAGCTCTTGGTTAGGAGTGATGAATATGCCCTATGTTGGATTTGACATTGGGTCCTTGAGTGGGTTTTGGCTGTGTCGGGAGCATGTTGGGCATCTTGGGGAAGGGGAGGCAATGCCCTTGGTGGGGGACAGGCACATAGCCAGCTGAGCAAGTCTAAGGAATTGTAGGGTACGTAAAATTTTGTTACTTTTTTTTTCCCTTCTCTTTTTAACAGAAGAAACAACTCTGGCTAGTTATATGGGCCATAGATTTAAAAATAGCTGGGTTCCTTCCTGTCTGAGGTAGAGAGAAAGATATAAGCCTGATTTATTGGCTGTCCAGTCGACTTTATATTCAATTTCCTCTTGTCACATTCCTATCAAGTAACTGCATGAGTGTAGCAGAGACAGGGTGAGCCTTTACAGAATAAATACATTCATTTACATGATGAATACCTGTATTCACATGAATAAAAAGTCCCTCTTCAAACACTCCAACAAATAAATAAGGGCCAAACATTGTTAGCAGAAAAACGGTGAAGAAAAGCCATTGCACACACTTGAATCCAGCTGCAGGTTGGAGTTAGCAAGCGCGTTTGTGAATACTCTTTGCGAAGATGTGATGCACTGAAGTGAGTGTCCTGCTACTTCCCATGTAATAAGGGACATATCCTGCTTCCTGGAAGACAGCCACATCTTTCCTCTGTTTGCCTTGCGATGCTGGCAGAGGCTGATGCTGCACAAACGATACCTCAGTGTGACGGAGCAGCCTGTGTGCCTGCGCTGCCTGGGGAGGGGTCCTGGTTGGGGGGAACCCTCCGGGGAGGGCGTTCCTGGGGGCAAACACAGGACTGTCCAAGCAGTGCTTGCTCACAAACAAGCCTGAGAAAGGAAAAAGGGAAAGAAATGCCAAAAAGTAAAATAAATTAGGTTTAAAGCTTCTCATCAAGCCAGCATCATAGTTGGAGCCAAGGTTTGCTAAACTGCTGCTGGGCTGAAGGCAGAGGTGGGTTTCCCTGGTGGGATGCTTCCACTGAGAGAAAAGGTTGGTTTCAAGTTCAGATGATCCAAGCATTTTTCCTCAGGCCACCAAGCAGAAGCAACACTGAGAGCTCCATTTTAGATTTCCATAGGTTCCAGTAGCTGGCTGAAGCTTCCATAAACCTTGCATTACACGTACAAATAGCTATTATTTATTACTTCCATCATACATTACAAAATATCTTCTTTTCAGAGAAAACTTGGCCTTTTGAAAATAGGTTTATGAACTCACACGTATTTATGGAACTGGGACAGAGAACTGACACAAAATGTTTTCAGGAAGATGGATGCAATCCTCTCTCCAGGGAAAAAATCAGGAACCCAACCAAGGAAAAACACTCTGGAAAACTTCACGTCAAGCAAGAAAAGGAAGGAGTGAGAAGAAAGGAAACAGATTTAAGATTATGGAAAGGGGTTTAGTTAATGTCTGGGCTCTGTTTGATGCCCTGGTGATGCCAATCAGTGAAATCGGCATGGTGGCCCCGAAGCCAAGCTCAGGATACGGCCCCACAGAAGGCTCATTGCAATGGTCAGTCCAGGGCACCAAACTGTATCCAGCTTGATCTGCTCCAGTGAATTCAAAAATACTTTCCCTGTGTTGTATTAAATATAAAAAAAGCATTCGCTTCGATTGCATATTCTCCTGTATAAGTATGTTATTTTAATTTCCCCCAAGAGCTAAAAAAAGAAACTTTTTTCTTTTTTTATTTTATTTTATTTGATATACATAATGTAGGCTGGCAGTATTAGCCTAAGTGTTTTCTATTCATGGTTTTCTGAAACTTTCTATGAGAAGTCTTTGAAATCGAACACCCTTCTTTTTATCATATATTACTTCCTCCCCTGGAACTATTCCGTCTCTGTGCAGCGATCCCACTAGGCTTTTAACTTTCATATGAAAAAAAAACCCCAAAAAACTGTGATAAAAATGTATTGATGTTTGAACACCGTCCAAAACAGTCAACTGCAGAAACAACACACAGACACACAAATTTTGTGAATGGAAAATGGGAGCTTGATTTACTGGGAGGGGAAAAAGCTTTTGCATAGGCAGTTACTATGTTTAATGGACCATCTATTGACTTTGGGTATATGCAGTACCACTGGTGTTTGCAACAGCATTTAAGACAAGATTTACAAGAGAGTTGACCATGGCTTTACACAAAGCACAAGTGACACCAGTGACTTGTAGGCTGGACGACATCTGCAGTATTATTTATCCTTGCAGCTCTCAAGTAGTCCAGGATAGCTGTGGCTCCAGTTGCAAACTTAGAGGTGACATCTAAGAGGAAAAAATAGATTTGAAAGACTTGAAGCTATCGTACACAGTTAAGAAAATGAGAAGATGACTTCAAAGGGATTTTTTGCTGTTCAAAATACTACTTTGGGTTAAATGTTTTCAAAACTTTCTTTTCAGCTCCACTCAGGTCCCTTCTTTTACCATCAGTAGGTATTTTGAGAGACTCAGAATATCCTCTTCAACCAGTGCTTTCCACATGTATGAGGTGAGCTGGTTTCATAGTCACAGCAGTGTTGTAAAGCCAAAACCATTGATCCGGTCCCTCTGAAATCAGACAGCTCCTCACCCAGAGTCTTGTGCATTCTAAAGGACTGGGTCAATGTCTGGGATGTAACAGAAAAACAAGGAGGAGGAATGACAGAGGACCCCAGGTGCCCAGCTTGAATTACCTTGGTATATGTTTATTATTGAAGCACAGTGTTACGTTCGGCTTGATGGATCATCCACGCAGCTGCAATGAGAGTTGTGTAGGTTATCCTGGGCTGAGACTCTTCATTTCCAGACCCAGCTGTGTAACTGCCAGTATTCTGCTAGGGATGATGAGCCCAGTGAGACCTATCTAACCCCTCTCATTGCATCCTCAATTCACTTGATTTATGAATATCCAAGTTGCCTTTTCATCTGCTGGTGTTCGCTGGTTCCCACAGGGCACCATGCCGGGACGGCAGGTTGCGCTCCCCTACTCCTGGTCTCGTGTGGCCACTTCATTTTTGCTTGGTCCTGCATGGCTGCTCCATATCCACCAACTAGGACATACTGGCCAGGTAGGTCCTGTGATGCTGTTTCTGTTCCTTGTCTGGAAACACATCCAAACGCTGCCTGGAGAAGTACATTAAATCCAGTTAATTTCACACATCCCTTTCATGCAAGTGACAGCCACACCTGCAACAAAAATCATGCAAACACTTTCAGTGATAATTTAGAGAAAAACTAAGTTCAGGAACCTCAGAAGTGATTTCATTAAAATCAAACAAACTGCTAGCCCTTGACATAATTAAGGGTGTTTGATTTGGCTCTCGAGCAATGAAACAGCTACGCACAGAAAAGTGGTTGCAGCTTTTGTCTTAACAAATATGAAGCATCATTATTCTCTACCAGCTCAGTACCAGTCCTCTTCTGTTAAAATCTTTCAAACATTTCTTATTTTTCACTTTTCCTGGCACTGTAAAGTAAAAGAAATGTTTGACAGGTATTAACTTCGAAAACAAACGGTAGATTTTCAGATCAGCCGCTGACGAGAAAACAGGGAAAAAGCAAATTACAGATTGTTTTAATTGCAAACTGGGAATTTTATAAACAAAACACACACACGTATCATTTATAATCATGATCCAAGCCAGAACAATAATTATGATAAATCCTTTGTCAACCCTACTAAGAAGTCTTTTATGAAGTAGTAGGAAATTAATTCACATTCTAGACAATGGTTCAATAAAATGCTTTCCAGCTTCTCTGACATATGGAATTCCACATGGGCTGCAATCAGATGTTCCCCAAATCACACTTTTTCATTGCTTAACTCCTTGACAGTTTAACATAAACAAACACTGAATTCATTAAGCTGCATTTTTTAAGCTTTCTAATTAACTGAAACAGCTGAAGTTTGAATCTTCAAACATATGCTAAAGGCTTAATTTTTGAGACATAAACCACTGTAAGACCTGCAGTCTATTACCATTTGAGGTGTTCAGCAGAGCACCTTACCTTGTGCTGTTCTTCATGGATCTGCACAATGTAGTCTTTCAGTATTTTGACATAAAGTAATTGACAAAACAACAAAATATATGAATTTTACAGAAACTTTTTGACCATGACCTCCCCGATTACTTTGCCCAATCTTATCACACTGTCTTCATTGCTCCATTAAATATCCCATGGTTCCCTAAACAGCATGTACTTAAGCAATGTTCCTCACAAACCAGGCATGTCCCTGCTCTGTGGTTCATGCCATGTTCAAGAGACAGTCCAGTCAATATTCTGGATACAGTCTTGACCCCAGAGAAGGGTCCTTTAAAGCATTAAAGTCTTTTAACCTTTGCCACAACCTGGGAGATGTGCTTCTGGAAGTATCTAGGCTTTACTCCTTCTACACAGCAAGAATTGGGTAGGTCAGGGGACTGGTAATATGGCATCGTCCCCTGGACCTGTATGACCCTTGCTTGCAGCCAGGTGGGACCACAGAAATGACCTGAACACTGCAGATATTTGGTTGCTCCAAAGGTATTTTTAATTGCAACCACTCTGACCTTGAGACAATTAACTTTTAATTCTGAAACAAAAGTAACCGTGGCAACAGCATCACTTTAAGTAGGGACAGACACAGTACCTATATGACCTGAGAACCACATGGACCATCATGACAAAGATGTGTATCGGAGCTAACGGAGGGGAGAAAGCCCTTTCAGCTCTTCTTGCCCCACCAGTAATTGCTATGATGGAGCCTAGCCAAAGCAAATCTCCATGACCCTCTGCCACTTTAGGAGGCATTGAACTGAGCCGTGGTAGGACTTGGTTTACTCAGCATGGATGATGAGTTGTACCCCTCTTCTTTCAGATGAGAGAGTAAATCTGACCCAGGCACCAGGTGCTCTGTCCTGCTGGTGGGTTGACGCGTGAAATGCGAACAGAGGAGGAAATGACGGGAAGTAAAGCACCATCAGCAGAACTTTCATGTGGGTTTTGTTCCCAGGAAACCACTTCCTCTGTTTGTATGGGCTGGAACGGGGATGGGACTGCATGGGGACTCTCGCTCTCAGCTAATTCCACCAAACCAGAAAAGCCATGGCACCCAAGTAAAATTAAAGGAGGTTCCTTCTTAATTATTTGTTTATCTGGATTCTGCTCTCATGGAGTTTTTGTTGTATGGGAATTTCCCGCCTCTTCTTTTTCCTTTCTTTCCTGCCTTTTATTTTTTTTTTCTTACCAAAACTGATTACAGTGAAGTAAACTTTGAAGAGTTAGTTTGGACTACAGAAAAAGCCTAAACTCTTGTGAATGGGGAGCCAACACATGGATTTGCACTGGGAAAAAGCACAGTGATGCACGATTTTGCTAACATTTGGATAAATGGCATGGTTCCTTGGCGATCACTGATGTCAGTGATAGCTGGCTTACCAGGGGTGGGGTACCTACCAAAGTTAAAAAGCATGATAGCTTTCTGGCAAAATGCTCAGGTAAAAATGCACCTATATCAATGTACATTAGTATCTAGTAATGGTTGGACGGTTGCTTTTATTTCCATTTTTTAATATAAAAATATCTCTAGTAGGAGAAGATGAAGAGATCTGTGCTGTTCCAGTGCAATTTGATTTCCCACATCACTGTGAACAGTGTATCTCATGCTGAGCACACCCATGAGCTTGTTTTTCCCTTGGTCATCCACCTGTCCATGCTTCCAAAGGGAGACATAACAGAGGGGCTCAGCTTGATACAATTTGATTATCACCATTTCAGCTTCTGCAGTAAGGCACATGCCTCCTGGTACAAAGGTACAAAGCTCTTTTTAACAAATACACGCCACCATAATGCTGCCGAGGGAAATATTGACTGTCACCACATTGCGATGACACAAAGACCATAGAAGCCAGAGGAAAAAAACCCCTAATATTGGCTTTATTTTCTATATATAGGCAATGGTGCAGTAAAGACTCTAAGCATATGCTTAACTGTAAGCCTGGGAGTGGTTTCATTGAAATTAAAAAGATTTCAGCTTATTGTTAAACTTTTGCATCTGCTTACAGGCTTTGCTAAATCAGCACTTCTGTGCCACTTGAGAGGCACTGAGGACTTTTGCGCAATGGAGTGGGAAAATGAAGGTTAGGGTGAGCTGGATCCGAGCACTGGATCACAATTTGGTGTGCAGTTAATTAGTATTAATAGATTTTCCACTGTGGAGAAGCCCTTGATGAAAAAGCTCTGTCATCTCAGAACATCTGCAATGGAAAATGTATGGGCGACAAGGTTTTAAGTGGATGCTCTGAATATGGGGAGGTTCTTATAAATCCCACATGATTAAAAAGAAAGAAGTGAAAATTGTTTAAATATAGTAGAGCATCACTCATTATCATAAAAATCCTCCAATGCAGGGGAAGGTTCTAGCTGTTTCTGAATGAAAGGGAAAATACTTTTTGTGGGTGACCCTTCTAGCAGCCTTGCCTTGGTTCCCACCGCCACCCACAAATAATGCACTTTTAAACCGGTAAAATTCCTTGTTTCTCCCCACATACAGATGTTTGCAAAGGCTTCAGGCTGGCTCAGTCTCTAGCAGCTCTGTGACAAGGGTGGCTGCAAGGGTCAGCTTGGGGATTGCTGGATCTCCTTGTCTTCAGGGGGGAGGACCCGGGTGGGTTCATGGGGAGCAGAGCGGGTGGGCTGCTGTTCCTGTGGCATCCCCCAACCAGAAACTGGAGGAGGTTGTGGGAAGAAGAGAAGGAAGAAGAAAGTCATTTTATGGGTCTGTGACTAGTGAACTTAAAAATATAAAACAAAAAAAGGAAATCTTTGAAAAGCTTTCATCTGTGGCCAGGGGTCTTGCCTCTGTAAAGCCTCATTCGAGCTGATAACGCCCCTACATGACATCAGGAAGGCGAAAGGAGAAGTGATCCTTAAATACAGCAGGAAGCTTGTTAAATAAGAAGCACAGGGAAGGTCTCCCTGAAGCCTTGTGTCCCAGGTGCCTCTGGAAATGTGCAGCGTGGAGCTGGTGCTCTGGCAGGATGTGGTGCTGCCCAGGGCTGGGAACCACTGCCTTTCCCCGCTGAGCAAGCAGCCAGCCCCCGGTGTGGTGTGCCTCAGCACAAAACCTTCCTGGGGTGGGAAAGGCAATTGCAGCGGCGCAGTGTCACCTGCCAGCTTGCAAAAAGCAAAATCAAGCCAAGACGCATCCTGGGGCTAAAGGTTTAGCGAGGTTAGTCACCGGTGACCGGAGCATCCCAAAATAAACATGTACGTGCTTTTTGTTCCTTGGTTTGATGGTCATACCCCATGTGCAGGGACAGGCTGGAACAACCTCCCTCGAGCTGCCCAGGATTTGGTTTGGAGTTAGAAGTAAGATCTTAAGTCAATTAGCAGCTGTTGAAAAAAATGCATGCTAGGGAAGGCATAGGCAAAGTGTGAGCTCGCTTCGATCGGGTGAGCTGGGGAAGGGGCTGCGGGAGGTGAGTGCAGGACCCGAGGCTCTATCTAAGAGTGGTGCTGGCAAGCACAGAGCAAACCAGCTTTTAAATTGCCACTGCCCTCTCCTGTCCCATTCTGCTCCTCTCCGTGGGGATGCACCTTCGCAAAAGATCACCAACAGCTTTTTTAGAACACAATTTTAACCTCTTTTTCTGTTCAGAAATATTGCCAGGCCGATTACTATGTTCTCAAAGTGCATTTGAACAAACTGATTTATGAAGTGCTTCTTCAAGTCTTTCGCTGAGTGTCCTGATTGCAGACGGGTAAGTGCACTGGACCTGTTTATGTTCCTCAGCTGGACAAATGCGGGGCATTTCTGGTGTGAACAGTTGCACTTAACAGCACATGATTTTATTTCCCTGAAAATGTGCTGATGGAATGTAGAAATCATCATTCCATGGATATTTGCTCTGGAGAAATCCAAAGCAAAGGGGCTGGGGTTGCTTGTGACAGCAGAGCAGCCCTGGATGCCAAGGGTGATGGTGACACTGCTGTCAGGGGAGGGTTTGGGATGCACAAAGCTTACCTCCTGCTCCAGACCTGCCCCAGGTCTCCAGCATTTCATCCCACCCCGTTACCAGCACCATTTCCCTTGTTTCTTCACTGTGACATGGAAGAAGAGCTCCTGATCCTTGGGACAGCAAAATTTGGTTTGCCTAGACCTCGTCCCTTATTTTCCATCATGCACTCAGTAATTGTTTAGCCTGGTACCGATGTGCAGAGGCATTGATAAAGTTTAAAGTTTAAAAGCTAAATTGTCCCAAGGAGCACGGGCTTTCCCTGGCTTTGTCTGTGGCATTGCTGGAGATGGCTTTGCTCTTCCCCACCACCCGTGCCCCCTCCCCACAGGCAGGCTGAACTTCTACCTGCAGAATGGTTTCAGTATTGTCACTCATTATTTGCAGATCATTTGGGGCAAAAAAACCACCCCTATGATGCTGAGCCTGAAATTCAAACAATGAAAAGACACTGCTTGCTTTAAAGAAAACAAAATTTCACTCAACTCTCCTCTCTGTTGTGCTACCCCCCAGGCTAGAAGCATCCTGGGTGAGGCTGCTTTAGTGAGGTCTTGTGGTTTTGCTAAGAACAACAGACACGGGATAATTACACAAATAAGCCCTGACCTCCAGCTCTGTCTGACCTCCCAATACATCCAAGAGGTCTGGACCAGCATCAGTGCCGTGGCACAGGATGAGGTCCTCTCATGCAAGCTGAGGATGGGGTTTGTCACTTGACTCTGTGCCACTTGCAGTTCTGCAGATATTTTTATAAGAAGATGCTTGGTAGGAGTTTTTGAAATCACTCGCTGACAGAATAAGGGGAAAGCAAAGAACATTTCTGAGCTCTAATTAATTGTTTATTAATAATGACTTTCTGGAGGAAGAAAGTGCTTTAGGAAAAAGATGATAGGGAGGAAAGTACTAGCAAGGGCTCTTAACATCATGCTAAGTTCCCTTTCACCTAGGGCTTTCTCCACTGAGCCATGAAAGTGCAGGTGGTGGACATCACTTTGGTGTTCAGGGAGAAAATGGATGTCTATTATACAACTATAGGCCTGATCCAAATCCAGTGAAGTCACCAAAGCCACAGATGTCACCAAATGCATCTGTAATATCTTCTGAAGAGAGGTCCGTAACACAACCTCCAGGTACGATCCAAGCTTTGAGTACTGAAGCTGCATCTGCTTTGAATTATGGATGAGCATTTTCCTTTTGCTTGCGTGTTAGTTCAAACAAACATCTTAAGGACTTTTGCACTGAAATAAAAATAACAAAGAAGGACTAAATAAAGTGAGAGGAAGGAGAAAATAATTAGGCTGAAAAGCAAAATCAATCATTCCCTTCCTACATGACATTTTAGCAGCGGGAACTCTCAAAGTGTCTTAAAGAAAGTGAAACCACCAGTATGCTCCAAAAATCAAGGACAGTGAAAAAGTGACGGCAGCTTCAAATTCTAAAGCATTTTGGGGAGTCGATGACTCCTTTGGCTCACACATAGACCCTACAAAGCATTTAGAGTGTCTCAGAAATTTTTACCTTCATTAAGAAACCATATGCCTTCCTGGAGCAGTTTTGTAAAACCGCGAATAAAATGTAATGAGTTCAGCATTTTCATATCATTCTAATTTTCTTAGCTGATATTTGAGATAAAAGACAAAGCCTGCCTTGGTTTCAGTTCAGAGGACGTTCTGTACTATGGCTTCACTTTTCTGAAATACTGATCAAAGCAGAGCTGTGAAATCTTACTATCCCATTGCTAACTGCACTGTTGACTTTGTGCATACTTCCAAAATCCCTGCTTCCCCTTAGACCTTTTGACCACCTTATTAAAAAAAAGGAAGGCAAGATATTTGCATTTGGTCCTGTCCAGTACTTTCCTGCTAGAAACAATCTTATAGGGAGCTGAAACACGATTTTCCTGTTCTATAATTAAAAGAATAAACCTTTTCCATGGTACCTCCAAGCTTGCTCTGCTCTGAAACATGTGTGATATCATTTTGCCTACTGTGAGGGATGCAGTTCATTAACCTTGGAGACACCCTCCCTCATCAAAGAAAGGAGGAAAATGACTCACGGGTTTTCCTCTCAGATTCTGTGATTATATTAATCCCAGAAGATCTGAACTTCATTTTCTTCCCATCTGGGACGAGAATCCAGCAGGGAGAAGCTCAGGGTACCCAAATGTTTCCATATCTGTCTCAAATAACTTCATGCATTTCAGCTCAGCAGCTGTGTAACCAAGCATGGCGGTGTGGGGCTCCCCGTCAGGTTCAACCCATCCCTGTCCCTTGACTTTCCTGGAGAGGGACCATCTGGAGGGGGCTGGAGGGTACTGGGACACCTCACCCATCACCTGGTGCCAGCTGGTTGGAGATACTTCACATCACTTTTTTCCCAATAGCTTTCTCCCTCCGTAATTTAGCTTTCAAATAAATAAAGAAAGGAGACGTGACGTTGGTCGGGTGACACAGGCATGGTGAAGAAGTGGCTGTCTGTGAAAGTGGCTTTCAGGCCAAATTCCCGGCAGGGAAGGGACCAGCGGGACCAGTTAGACAGTGGGTGGTTTGAGGTGAAGCTAAAAGGATCCTGCTGCTCTTGGGATGGTTTTATGCAGTGGCTATGTGGATTGCAGATTTACAGGAAACCGTCATTTTAATTTGAGCAAATTTGACATCCTGGGGACACTCTGATGGGTGGGGGTGATGATACAGGAGGCAGTCTAAGAGGTTTCGGAAGGTCAATGCCAGGCAGCACCCATGAATGTTTCATGTCACTGCAGATGGGGCACCTGCACAAGCGCTTTGGGCACAGGGGCATCCGCACCCGTAGCTGGGCACTTGGCTACGCATGTGTGCAGGGGGTGACTGGGGGAGGTGCCACGCTGATCAACTTGTTTCTGTGGTCTCTGAACATCAGCCTTGAAGTCAATCTTTCTTTCTGGAGGAAAAAATAGTAGTTTTGACATTCCAAGAAATCCCAAAAGGAAAAATACTGAAAATTAAATGGGTTGGTCTCCGTCCAACTCACTTACTCATGGGAGATAAATGATTTCGTATGCTAATGACCATTCCCTCAAATCTCTGACATTTTCTTACAATGTACTTAAGTACAGTTTGTTTTGCTTTCTGTCTCCACAACAATTACAAAGATTTATATTTTATTGCTCCGGTTATGTTTGCCAGGACCACGCTTCCTTTCCTTTTTAAAGGCACAGCGATATTGTCTGGTACAGCACATAACGGAGCTTTCTGAATAGCTATAATGAAAATAAACAAGGCTGAACTTATCTTCTGGAAGAGGGCAGACACTTTCGCTAGGCACGGCGAAGCCAATAAAGGCTTCTGGCTCTTTTCTCCTCGACAGATCAGTACACACAGAATCAGCAGCAGTTCATAAGCAAGACAACTCTGTCACCTTTTGTGATAACTTAAAATTAATTCCTCCTTCTAATGTGATTATGACCAGCTAAAACCTGCCACCTTTCAAGGCGCTCCTGGTGGTAAGGGCTAATTTCTTCAGTCTACTGTTTGGCAAAGGGGATGCGTGCGCTTGGTGGAGGGGGGGCTCCCGTGCTGGTGGGAGCTGGTGGAGGAACAAAGTCCCACTGTGTCCAGGGGCAGGTAGCACAAACGATGATTGTTCCCAGTGACACCTTTCCCTGCCTCCTCCACCCGTCTCCCAGCCCTCCGTCTGACTCAGATCTCCACTGAGGAGGAGAGCTTTAGCTCGTGGCCTCCCGGCTGACTGTGCCAGCCAGGATGCTGGTGCTAAATTAGCATTGCTGGCTGAAGTCTGCAGGGAACGGGGCTGAGGTCACGATGTTTCAGACTGGAAACCAGATAATCCTGGGCTGCAATGGCGCGTTGCCCACGGTTGTCTGAGGAGCCTTTTCTGTCCCTCTGTCTCTGCCACATCTGAGCAGCTCAGCTCAGTGAGCACCACGAGAGATGCTGAGCCCCTCGCGATGCCTCTGGGGCACCCCAGCACCTGCCACTAAATAATCCTCTGCTGCGCTCTCGTTATTTTATTCCTGATGCTGCTTTGAAAGCATAATGCTCTTCTAGCCTGGCCAGCACAGCAGATAGCAGGGTGGTTGAAGAAGTCCTGCTTCACCGGCCAGGACTGGCTGCCTGAGCTGTGGGCAGTGGCCGTGGGAGCATTGCTAGCCCTTTGCAATGCAAACCTCGTGAGGGGTGGCCGTGTGTGTGTGAACTGGCTTCACGGCTTGGGTCCAACCAAAAGCAGGCTGCTAACAATGACCTCACGGCAGGTCGGATCCAGTCTTGTTTGTACAGACAGAGGGAGAATCCACTGATTGTGGCTTTCTTGGGAATCATTTGCAGTCCATGAGTAATGTGGACCACAAGATGAAAAAAAAAAGAAGAAAAAAAGTGCGTCTTAAAAAAGAAATGAGAAAAGACTGTAGAGTCAGTGTTTTCTACTATGTGCTATGAACATCTTGAACAACCCCATTACCAAAAGGCTCTGTTCAAATAAGCTGTACCATTTTGGAAATGGAAAGTCTTGTGAAAAATGACATTCACAGATACCTCTTTTTCAGGATCATAACCTTTTGCATGGGTTTCGTCACAAAAATGCAAAGTGGCAGTGATTGCTGTCTGCGACAAACCTTTCTCCTCTCATTTAAACAGTTTAAAATACTGCACAATCACTGGCAGTAGCTGGGAGACTATCATAGCTAGCTGCAGCTCTTCCTAGCTTCATAATTATCCCCTGTCTAAAATGTACATTATTTAGGCTAAGGAATGTGCATTGTATATCCTATAGCGAATAAAAGGGTTTATAATCTTTTCCTTATTGGTTGCAATGATGGATTCAGACCCAGAAATCCTGGTTTTAATTCCTGGCCCCTTCCTTAGGCTTCCTGTCTGACCTTGGGAAAGCCTTCTTGTGCTTCTGTTTATTACTCAATAATTTGGGAAAAGGAAATAAGAATACGGGATATTCTTTTGTGGGATGCAAAAGGCAGATTTTTGCCAAAATTTGAATGAGAAAAAATGTTGATCATTTCCACAGCTGATGAAAGAGGAGAGGGATGCCATGAAGAATGTTGTCAAAACGTCAATAATTTCCAGTGGTTCTAAAGATATTTTGGTTTTCTCACCACTAGTCAGTCTTCTCCTGCCATTTGTTCATGGTGTCTTCCAGCAATTCCTTGTGTAGTGCTCATTGCAACAGTCTTCATCTGGTGCCAGCTGAAATATGCAGCCATAATAATGATATTTTATTTCAAAGCTTCTTTCTCTGCTCATGGCCAGAATGTCTGAGTATCTTCCACTGCATTTCTGCTAATAATAATAATACAAAAAACGGCAAATTGCAGAAGCATCCTCAGCTTGTGTTCAGTCTAATCACTGCTCATTTGAGCTGGTTTTGGGAGAGGGAGAGAGGATCTCCCTAGCCGGATTCGCTCCACAGGTCCAGGTGCGCAGTGGGCAGACCCCACCACCCCCATGGACCTGATGCAGGGGGGGTTCTGAGGGCTCCAGCCCCACTGGCATGGCACATGATGGTGCGCGGTCCCCTGTGATGTGGCTGTGGCTTCCGCTCCCCATCCTCCCCCTTGGTGGGCGTGTGGCCAGGCCACCAGTGCGGGCAGCATTGCCATTTAAAAGAACAATAAAGGCTGAGCTCCTATTCCCAAAGGGAAAACGTAAATTGTAAGATCTTTCCTAAAAATATGGATTATGAAAGTGCATCCATTTCTATTGTTTTGGTGAAACATTGTGTTAACTGAACTTAATCAAACACACATTATTTGTCTCTGTGGATGAAATTCTCTGGCCCCTGTTACCCAGGTCAAACCAGATGATCTAATGGTCCCTTTGGCCTTAAAATTCTCTGAAACAATGAAACATGGGTTTCATTAATGTAGCTAGACATTTGGAAGAATGAAATATGAGCTACACATATCCTAATAAATACATCCTTCAGATTCCTATGGCATCTGTCCATCTTTTTGCCAGACTGCAGTTTGTGGAGCGAAGCAGGGCTCTAATCTCTCTCCCTTGGGGACAAATTCCTCCTGACCCAGCTTTGCTTATTGAAAGGCAGATGCATGCGTGTCCTTGCAGGCCATTTGACCAGCCAAAAGCAAGTCACCAGGGAACCCCAACCTCCTTTTCTCTCCCTTCAGTCATGGACAGTAAAACTCCCGCTGCCCATTATATGCATCACATCAAAAACCAGACCAAAGTCACCTTCTGCTCCTGGGGGTTTAGTTTGTCCATTCTTTGTGATGACTTGCTTTGACATCAAGATGAGATGATCCCTGGAAATACAATTCCTATGTATCTACCTGCACCTAAGGAAGCACTGCTGGGTTGTCGCATATCCATGCCTCCTGCAGAACAAGACTCTTCCTGCTTCTCCTGGTCCATCGCTGAAGAAGGGAAGGAGAACGGGAGGCAGTTACAGCCTGGCAGACGTGGGGTTAAGCATGAAAGCATTCAGCAGTGAATGCCACCAGCAACAGATGGCACCAGGGGACATTGCAGCCCTCACCTCGGGGCTGCAAGCAGCCACATCTGCATGAATTGCATGAATCAGGCTTCTTCGTCCAACTCCATCCCTTTCTGACCTCCTCGCTTGATGCCTGTGGATGCGCACAGCCGCTGCGGAGAGCGTTCCAGCCTCCGGGAGTCGTCTAATTTGTGTGAAAGACCAAGGGAAAAACAAAAAAGGCTGCAGAAGGATCTCATTGCAAAAACCAGCCCCCCTGCCCGGCCGGGGCAGGCTGCGATTACAGACAATACCTTCCGTATTTCTCAAAGGGAAGTGATATATCCTTCCCAAGGCAGGCCCATGACAGCTGTCATGCTTTGTGGCTGCGCTGGGTATGCGATGATGTCATTTCAGAGAAGGAATCAAAGATTGGCCTCAGTTTGAGGAGGCTTAGTTGTTTTGGTGTTTTTTAAACTTTGCCTTCATTTCTCCCCCCTCCTTTTTTTTTTTCTTTTTCTTTTTTGCATCCCAAATTCACCCAGAGATATTTCCAAACCAAGACTCTTCCCTCCCCTCTCCCTCTTTCCCCGTTGTCCCATGCTGGCGCCGGGTGCTGGATCCTTACTGGGAAATGGGTAGGTCACACGGTTTACTGTCAGCCACAGAGACCTCTTTGGCCACTGCGTGAATCACTCTGGAGAGAGTCTCATTTTCTGCACCACCTCCTGAAATGTCAGAGAAAAATAAAACCCACTGTGTGACTGTAATGAGGCATATTCTGGTCCTGTTTATTTTGCAGGCAAACAGCCACTACCAGCAAGCAGCATTAGCTATAGGTTCCAAAAAAATCTCCTTTACCAAGGATATTGTATGTGAAGGAGACCTGCCAAATTCTCCAGGCTGGAATGTCTGTTTTGCAGGGAACGGGCTTTTTTGGCGCATCTTGAGCAATCCAGAGTCAGATGGCAACCGAGCAAGCAATACAAAGACCCCGTGCCAGCGAGACGAATGCCACCGCCGCAAGGGGGGAAATCAGATGTAAGAGGAGCCCCGAACCTCTGCCCTCCTCCCGAAACTCGTTAATCTTATCCTGAAGGAGGAACCGTCCCCGTCCTGGCCTGGTGCCCAAATCCATTTTGGCTTATCTCTCAGCCAAGCTGGTCAGTCAACACCGGGAGTTTCCATTTCTGAGGATGGGCTGCAGGAAGCCAAAATCTGTCACTTCTTTCCTCTGCCTTATTAGATCCTGCCTTTCACAGGATGCTGAAATCAAGGCCCTGTGTGTTCACGGGCAGATAACTCACTTCAGACCAGCAAATAATGGAAACGCAAACATGAGCAGCTATCTACGGGTCTTAGGTTTTCACATTCTCTGGTAAAACTCTACGAGGTGGTAAGTGCAATAATGAAGAAAAAGATTTTAAAAAGCACCAACTACCTTTTTGAAAGGGCTTTTAGGTGCAGGACCGTCATCATGAGCTTGATTTGCTGAACCTCAGCCTTGTGGCCTCAACATCGGGAAGACCTTTGGATGGGGACAGCAGGACTGCTGCAAAAGGAAGGCATCTCCCATCTTACTATGGGGGCTGGAGTGCTTTGACTAACCCATTTCTGTAATTCAGGGCCCCACTTCTTAAAGATAGGACCTGATGTTTAGCCATCAAAACCCATCTGCGGCTTTCTAACTGGAATTGGCCTGATCTTTAAAAAGGTGAACGCCCTTGAGTAGGTTTAATTGACTTCTGTAGGAACTCACGAGGCTGAGAAGGTTTCTTTAGGTGGACTTGCCTTCCCTGGTTGATGAAGCATTTGAGCTCAAATTAAACGTTCTGATGATACCAGTTCTGAACAAAGCATCCAGACTGGAGTCCTGTTTCTGGCAGTGGTCTGTGGAGAATGCATAAGAAAATACATAAGAACAGTGCAAATGTGTAATGCTACCTCTCTAAACCCTCTCACAGCCTCCAAAAATATTGCTTGTATTAGGTGATTATGTGTGTTTGTGAACTTTAATCTCCTTCTGTTGGTCTGATCTTGGCAGTAGCTGAGGTACTTTGGTCCCGGTGACTCTGGCGATGTTGCCGTGTCCCCCAGCTATCGCGAGCGGAGATCTCCCTCTGCGGTCTCTCCCTGCTCCGTGAGATCATCGACACATTTGCACTTCTGTTACCAGATTGCTTAAACACGGTCCCACCTTAATCAGCAAAGTGTCAATTCTCACACTTGGGAACGGCAATTGTAGTGGTAATTTTGAAGGTATTTTTCATCTGCAAGAAGCCAAGGTCTTTTTAAAGCAGCAACATCAAGAGAATATTTGTCTAAAAAATTTTAGCAGAAGGGGCAGGCTATTTGTACACTTTATGTTTCCTTTTAACTTCGGGTCCATTTTTTGCTCTTTCAGGCAGAGTTTTCTGTGTAAGCAGTTGCTGTGTAACTCCTTTTCCTCTTCCCCATAAATGCTGGGTACCTTATAGACCAATAAGCCACAATTGGGAATGCATTCAGAGACCATTAGTACAGGAAGCCGGGTCAAATCCAAAGAAACCATGAACCAGTAAGTTTGAAAACACCGTATGAATGGCCTTTTCATACCGCCGCTTTCAGGTGGAGTTTGTTTTTGGATTAAAGGAGTTTATTCAGGTATTCACAAATATCCCAGCTCTCTGAACTGGCTGGAATGTGGAAACCTCCAAGTCATAATCAATTGCCGTAAAAGGGATTGGCATGTTCTAACTAGGGAATAGAGGGATGAAAGAGTCATAATTAGGTGACACGCCTTCAAAACGGGATGAAAGACCGAAAACATCCTCAAAGACGCAAGCAAATATGAAAATCTCAAATCACCTCTTTCTTTATTTGCAATCAAGACGTTCCAAAAATGTTGGTTTCAGATGTTTTGTATGTACCAAAATCCCACATAATTCCCACCTCTCCCCGCCCCCCCCCCTCCCCCCCCCCCCCGCCCCCGCCTGCTTGGCTGGGGAATTAAAAAAAAACAAACCAGAACAACTGAAATGTGTGAAAATGTGAAATGTGAAATGTGAAATGAAAAATGTGAAAACACAGGGGCTGCAATAAGTGGGACTGCTGCACCCTGAATAACATAAAAATACTCAGCATGGAAGTTTTGATGGCTGAGCTGTGATACCGTTCCAGCCATTGCTGCCTTGGCAAGGTGATGCTCAGAGAGACATCCACAATTTTTCCTTTTGGACACGTGAGAGAGGGAAGATGGTGAACTGAGTTCAATGAAAACAGGATTAGAAATCAAAGGAGAAGAAAACAAGAATAGTTATCACCGCAGCAGTCAAATGTGGGTGGAAAACATCCCTGTGGTAGGAGAAAGGGAGCGCAGCACTTTTTTACCTGCTAGGAAATGTGTAGGGATTTTCTCCTTTCTCCCCACCTTCCTCTCACTTGCGCTTCCAGGAATGGCAAAAGGGACCTTTTTTGTGACCTGCCTGTGATGACCTTGATCTCGTTCGACAAAGACCTCAATATTTTGAGCACCGACCACGTTTGGCTGCTTTCAGGGTTAACCCAGGTCATGTGTGCCAAGTGCTCTGGAGATGCAATTTGCAACAGAGATGTTAATTATTGTCTCCGTGCAGCAGCTGAAAATGGGAGTTTAGAGCACACTTGCATGGCTGGGAACTAGGAGAAGTCTGAACTTTCAGCGGTCGTTAGGATCAGCTTATTTCAAACTTCAGCTGCTTTGTACTGTAGTTAATTGGAAGCTATTGTTTCCCAGCTCAGTGTTAGAAGAAATAGAAAGTTATTGGGAACTGGCAAGTTTTCTGGAAATAAGTTAAACCTTCTTCCTTTCTCATACTAAGCACACACTGTATGGTATGGCCAGAAACATGCATTATAAACAGTAAATATATGAGAGGAAAATCCACATTTTATACATCCTGAAGCACTTGAACCTTTGAGCCGTCTATATTTAGAGAAACATTAGGTATGGTTTCAGACATCCTTCAAAATAAAATCCGCTCCCATTCTTATTACGTAGTGGTAAATATTTGGCACTTACTACCTAATGCTTTAACTACCTTTTTTTCCCCCCATTGTGGTCCTAACAATCCCACACGGCATATACATTCTGCTGAACCTCGTTCTTTCAAAACACTTGCACAAAATGCCCTTTTTCCCTCCCACAGGTGCACAGTAAGACATTGAAGGGCTGGGCATTCAAGCATAGCCGTGAAATCAGCTTTAAATATGGACTGATACTGGCAAGCAATATTTAAAAGGATGTTATTGCTGAAATTGATATAACAAAGTAGGATGTGTGCATTGCTGTGCAAGGTTTTTGCTCTGTAAGGTGCTGACCCAAGTTCCATTTTAAATCAAAGATAGTCATTCTCATATCAACAACTTTTGGGTGCAGCTGGCCAACAGTTTTTGATGGAGCAATTTTCTACCCACACTGGAATGTTGCCTGAATTATATATGAAATGCAGTAATTAGGGGTAAATTTACAGTTTCCAAAAAGGTGAGATGTAGAATTTTGGCTTTCCCACTTCTTTTTAATAATGGCAAGTCATTTTAACTTAATGACATAGAAACATTTAATTTTGATTTTCTTCCTTTGACTCATTTGGGTCAACTAGTCCATTATGCTTAATAGCATATTATTTTTACATTATGTTACATGTTCCCTGGGCCAATGCTGGCATGCAGGGTGGAAACTTGTGCCTTCCACTTCTCTCCGTCCTTTGCGGCGGTTTCCATCAGCTCGACTCTGTTGAAACCAACTCTGCTGCTTCCTTTGCTAGGGCTTTTTAAAAGATTTCTCTTGGAGATGCTCTGCTGCACATTTCCAAGGCTCAGCTGTGAGCTGCTGTGTCCAGCTTGGCAGAAGTCAAGTGCTGCAGTCGCAGCTGGTTCCTGAACTGGCTGTTAAAAGTTGCCTCCGCGAAGATGTCCTCCCTCCCAGCTCTGCCGTTGGAGCCGAGCTGACCACGCACCCTTCGGCTGACGCTGGTCCCCCTGCACTGGCATGTGGTTCAAGTCCCCCTCCTGGGGTAGGGTCCTACTTTCGCTCCATGCAGCACCAGAGTGTTTGCTCTTTATCTGGCAGCTCACTCCAGCTTACCAGTAGGTTTCCAGCGCTTGCTGTGGGAATCATCTGTCGTCCAGCATGTGTGCCCCCAAAATATTTAGATCTCCAGAGAAGAGCTGGAAGAGGAAGAATTCTCAAATCTTTTTGCTGGTGATGAAAATTTTCCATACTCTGCCCTGACCTCCTTGCAGTCTTTTCCTTTTTTTTTTTTTTTTTTTTTTTTGTGGAAAGCATCTAGTTTTCTGCCTAATCTTTCAGTGACTTGCCAGCTCTCACAGTCCCCTATATTAACCACTAAGATTATAGCTGCATCGAGAAGTCCAGGCTTTATTCTGAGGCTGACCCTTTCCGATTTTCGTAGGTTGCTTACGGTTAGAAAATGCCACGCTCAGCCTTTCCAGCCTTGCTGTCACCTCCTCCTGGGGTTGGCCGGCCAATACTGCGCTGCCCGGGAGGTGCGTGGTGGCATTTCCTGCTGCACAGGAAGCTCCTCTTATTCCTGAACCTCTTTTGCTCTCCCAGGAGCTGCACTTTGGGGAGTTGTCGTTTTGTTCAGGAGAATTTTGATTCTCTAACAGCTAGGTAAATGGCCGGGTTGTACAAAGGACTTATTCAAGATAAAATACCCCTGTGCTTAAATAGCACCTTAGGTCGGATTAGGGAATACGCGATGAAAAACAAAGACGTGCATTTTGTCTCGGAAGAAAATAAAAATAAATTCATGCCACGGCTGACTGTGCATTGAGATTCCTTTAATGCTGTTGGCTTTTGCATACTGGTGGCAGCTGTGCAAGTTCTTAAAAGCAAAGGTTGAGATTGTGTTCATTTTGAGAGGAATTGGCAAAAATGATCTTGCTAAAAGAAAGAGAAAACCAGAAAAGAAAATAAGCCAAAAAAGGGGCAGATCAGTCATCTTCCAGCTGCTCACGGTGCCCACAGAGCTGCAGAGGGTTTTGCAAGAGTTAAAACAGAAACTCATGGCTCAGAGCTCTGGACTTTCTGGAAACTGAGCTGGAGCAAGTGTGCTGGAGACAGCACTGTGTAAGGATAATATATGCTGCTCTGTAGTGCTCGTCATGCTCCCTACGGTCTCTGGAGAAGACAGCTGTCATCCGTAGGTCTGTCAGTCCAGTACCTCCTTTCTCTGCTGTAAAAAGCACTTTGAGAGCAGAAAACTGATTAGTTTTCCCATTATTCCTAGAGATTTTTTTGAGCTTTGAGGAATTAGAAAAAAACCCTTTCTGACAACTATTCCAACATAATTCTTTGAGAGTAGGTTTAACTGAGCAGGGAAAGATAGCTGGGATTCGAAAAAAACAACACAAGACTCTTGCCTTTGGTGTGATGAAATCTTGCTGCTCTCATGGGCTGTGGTAGGAAATGTGAGGGATGTAGCAGGGGAGGGTCACAAGATGGGATGGAAAATGATCGGATGTAAGGTTGCCAACAGGTTTAAAATAACAGGTCAGTGTTCAGTGGGCTCCTGTGATACTCTCAGAAGAAAAAGAAAAGAAAAAAAAAGGTCATAAAAAGAATAAGATTCTAAACCATTTACACTGAGAGGAGAAAAAGGATATGTTATAATTAAGGGCCAATCAGACCTCTGGATCTGAATAAAAAGAAAGCAAGTAGTTGAAGAGACAAGACAAGAAGTAATTAAACGCCTCCTTGATGAAAGACTTGCCTTTGCTGAAGAGTAGTGGAAGATGGGGTTTATCAATTGAAAGTAATTTCATTTGCAGGACATGTACCTCTCCTCTCCTGCTTTTTCTAAAACCTGCACATCGCAGTGGAGCTCCCCATCTCTCCCTGTCACCTCATCTTGACAAATCGTGACCAGTCTCAAAACTGGGAGCAGAGAGTGCTTGCTGGTGGAGCAGGCAACGCGTTGTGACCAGTGCTGCAGCCACGTAAGCAAACGAATGAATGCATAACCGCCTGGCTTACGCAGGCATTTTCTTCCCATACAACTGCACGGGGTGCAAAGGCAGCTGGTGCCCTTTGCAGACTCACGGACATCTCAGACATCTTGCAAAGAGTTGCTTAAGCAGCTGTTGAATCCCTGAGGGTGGAAGGAGGAGGGAGTTGGGTTAAGGTAAGGTTACCCCCCTACCCAGCATCAGCAAATGGTGCACACATTTCTTGCATGATGGGAGCGGTGTCCTTCCTTGTTCCAGACGTAAATTTGCATGCACGGTTGTAGCAAGCGGGTGTATAAACACAGCAGGAGACATCTATAATGTGAAAATGGCTAGGGAGGTACCTACAGAGCCATTGTGCATTCAATCCGCTGTGTATGCTGGGCAGACTGAGTAATTATACGCATTGATATGGGGACCCAGCTCTGCAGGCAGGGTTTTTCCTTTAATGCAGACCAATGGCTTCCTGTTTTGGAAATCTTGCCTCTTCAGTGCACAAATGCATAGTTTTGTATGTGCATAATTTGTGGCTGTAATTTTAGAGGCTCATTAAATAACTTGGCTGTGGAAATCAAATTGCCTTTCATCAAAATCCAGCAAAAGCTGAACTGGTTCTGTCCATCACAGCAGCCCTTCTGGTCTTCGTTACGTGGCTGAAAAGTACAAATGCAAATGGGGCTGTGGATCTGTAGCACAGGAGGGACAAACAGGGAGTTGAGAAGAGGGAATGATGCTGGCAGCAGATTTTCAATAACAAGTTGGTCATCTGAGGAGAAATGGTGGCTTCTCTGCTTTTCTGCCCACGTAAAAAAGCGAAGGAAAGTCCTGAGCGGTGGGTTTGCATGGTGCTGCCCAAGACCATCTGACACATACAGGAGCCCCATGGTGCCCCTCACTGCTCAAGGGACCTTCTGCCATCGGTATTCAGCAAATCCAAGTCTGGGAAGTGAGGAGCAAAACCCTGCAGGTACTGTCATAGCAACACTTCCATTTCTGCCTGCTACGTGGAACTGCAGTGGGCTTTTCTGGCTGGAGGTACCAGGCTTGGTGCTGCTTCTGGGATTGCTCCATTCATATTGGAAAACACTATAAAATAACTAACTTACAGGCTCATAAATTGCAGATTTATTATCAGTGTAACATTACAGGGATGAGAATGACAAATGAGTGCTAGTGAAGCCTTAGATGGGGAGAAGCAGCTGTTCTTTGATGTTCAAGAACATTATCCAAAGTAGAGTGGAGGGTTTTTTTAAATTTTATTTTAATCGTTATATAAAAGCATTAGCATGCTGCTCCCTTTTAGAGGTAATCACACTGATGTGAAAGGAACTACGAAAAAAGAGGGAAAACTTGCCTCAGTGCTGCTTGGTTTGTACCCCATGCTCTTGCAGCTGACCAGAAATGCAGATATTTTCTGGGATTTCATCTTTATTCTGCACGACTAACAGCAGCACAACCTCCTTTCCTCCCGCGACCCTCCCTTTTGTAATGATATTTACTTGGAGGAGAGAGTGGCTTCAAAGATGCAATGGGAAAGAAGGAAAAACAAGAAGCGATTTCAAAAGGTCCTATGTCTAAACGAAAAGTTTAAAAAAGGGAAACAAATAAAGAGATAAGACAGATGCTGTTTCCTGTGGAAGGGGAGACGGCTCCTTGGCAGCTGATGAAGAAGAGGTGGGATTCCCCCTTCCTCTGAGCCCTTCCATTTGGGGTTTCAGGTGTCTTCTTCAGAAACCCAAAGGTCATGCAGGGGACAACCCGCTCACCAGAAGGGCCATTGGGCTGCCAACGTGTCAGCGATTCAAAGACCGCTGACAGAGATAAGAATGCAGGAGAGGTGTAACTTAAGTGTCATCTTATAGCTACTGGGAGCTTAGATACACTTCAAAGGCAGGCGGCGGTGAAGTGGCCGCTCCGAGGCCAGGGAGCCAAACAGGCAGGCTTGAAAGCATGATTATGACTTATCGTATTCCACCATGGACGTACGAAAATGGGCAGGAGGGACTCTCATGCTGCAAGGTAAATGGCAATGATTTAAAAAGAGATGCTTTTCCTCCAGCAGTGACTGCCCTACGAGTAAATCTCCTTTCAGAAACGGAGCAGCCTCTTGAAGACAGTGAGATGCCTGGCTTGCCGAGGCATGGGCAGGCTGCTCTCCTCTGCACCAGCCCTGCGTGAAAAGATGGAATGCAGCAAGGGAGGCAGCCAAGAGATATTCATCATGGGAAGGAGCTCACTGGGGTGTCTTCTTCCACCGATATCAGTTAGTCTGAACAAAATAGTTATTTCATGTTTCCTGGGTGAAACATTGCAGCTGATGTCATTGCAGAGAGGCAGGACATGAGTTTGCTCAACTCGGTGGCAAGTCACTAACCTTCAGATCAGGGGAACAACATCTCCCATTACCACATGCCCAAACTCCTAATTTCTTCCTCTCTTCATCCACTCACCCGCCCTTTTTTTTTTTTTTTTTTTTTTTGTGTGTGCCAAGTATGTCCCTTAGCATCCACACACTAGACCCTGGACTTTTCAAAACAGCAAAGGAAGCAGAAATCACTCCAAGCTTTTATCTACGCTTTCAAAAGAATGCAAATCAGGAAACTCAACCTTAAAAGCTTGGGCTGGAAAGAGCATCCTCCCCATTGCAAAACATTTCACCTTTAATATATTTGAACCAGCCTGTGAGACCGTTTCTTTTGCCAAGACAATTTTTCCTCATTAACTGTTGGGCTCCAGGAACATCTTGGCTTATTCTGGGCTTTTCAGCACTGAAGCAGAATACTAATGTCCAGACCACATAGATGAGAAATTAAATCACATTTCAATAGCTTGGCAGATGCTGAGTGTTGATAAGGATGAAAATCCCCAGAAAGAAACATCACGGCACCAGGGACTTCTGAAAGCAAACTGCAAAGGGAAAACCCTCATGACCGCATGGGTTGAGTTTACACCTGCCCCTGCCACCCCATGGCTCCCATCAGAGGTGGGGTTGGTGTTAATGATGACCACCATCAACTTGAACTCACATTGATGCTCTTGGCTGTGAACTGGGGCTGCGATCAGCAGTCCCTGGGATCTTTAGCTGTGATAACTAAATGTAGATGTGACTGCTAATCATTGCCCTGGAGCTGGGCTTATAGCTGATTGCTGGTGATGGGAGTGAGGTTGGACCCAGACTTCTCATCGGCCTGTGGTCAGCTGGGCTAAGAACACGGAGAGGAAGCACTCTTCCTATCCTGTTAGTAATGATTCATCCACAATGGCACACACACCGTCTGGTTTCTACCCTCTGTCATAGTATGAGGCAAGCCAGGGGAGGAAAACATCGAAGAAACTGATTTCCAACTCCACACTGAGATACTATTATGAGTCGCCTGAATTTCTGCGCAGGTATGTCGTCAGTGCATATGTACCGATTTAGAAATACAGCTTTTGACCAGCCGGTCCTAACGATTTTGGGCAAAGCGTCTCCATGCCTCAGTTTCCCCACCTGCAGAAATGGAGCGAGAAATACAAATGGCTGAGGGCAGGTGCCATGCAAACGCCTTTGCTACAGGGCCAGGGCTGGCGGGTGGTGCCCGGCGGGGCTTGTGCTGCGGCGGTGAACTGGCCATGCTGGGGAGGAGGGAGACTTTAACACGGGGCAGGGCAGGAAGCTGTGGGAAGCCTGAGTTTAATCCGCTCCGTCTGTGAGTCAGAGCCCTAAATCTTCACATCTTCCGAGGCTTTTGCACCGTTGCCACGTTGGCTACGGCCAGCCAGCTTTCTGGTTTGCCCGGCTTAATTTGTGACAAGGGCCAGCTTTCATTTTTTTTTCATGTATACTGACAGGGGAAAAGTGGTCCGTGTTGCTTCATCCTTTCCCAGAGAGGTACAACGGCACCCAGTGAGAGCGGGGCTGGCTGGGTCTCTAAGTCCATCTAGACAGCTCTTGTCGGGGAAAAGACAAAGAGAGAGTTTGTTTAAAGTGGAGCAACACATAAACAAAGTCCATGTAAGTGAGCTGGAAATAAAAATGCCAGCAGCCAGCTAGCTCTCACTCATGAGAAGCCTTTGCATTCGTCTCATTTTTTAATCTAATTTTGCAACTGTAAAAATGTGGTGGCAATGAGAATCTGGCAAAAAGTACAGACTCAGTCCCGCAGATAGGGAGCTGAGAATGTCTGCCATGATTAGACGCCTATAAATCTCAGCATGTCTCTCCTAATTACTCCAACAGGAAAGCATTTAATTATGTAATCAGGATACCCTATTTGACACAGGCACACATGTACCCCGAACACTAACCTTAACCTGGTTATCTCGCTTTGTTTCTGGACTAGTTAAATATAGATGCAGACAGACGGATCCGTCTGCGCAAACGGAGAACATGATGTGTGGGAAAGTAACCTGGGGGTGAACCTGTCCCATCGCCTCCCTGGCTGCCCCGCGCCACTTGGCTGGGGCTGTATTTTACAGGCTGTTTCTTCCTGATCAGATGCAATTTGTTAATTTGCTGTCGTTTACTTGACCGATTTGCCTTCTTATTGAGGCCTGGGTGTGATTTATTTCTGAGGGGCATAGCTGAGTTCGTGCCACTCTTTTCATCTACAGATTTATCCTACCTAAATACAACTTTTTCAGGGGGTATTAGATGCAAATAAATCCTGTAACAGCCCAGTAGGAAGCAGACAAACTCTTTTCAGCCTTGATTATAGTCCTGATCCCAATTAAACATGCACACACTGAGCATCTCTGTTTGACCTGCGGCATTTTAAGTGCTTTCCAGGGAGAAAGAGGCACCGTGTCACCCCAGGGTGCTAAGTCCTCAGTGCCACCTGGGTTCCCCCTAAACATGCTTGCTCTGGGCTGCCTTGGTGGCTCGTGTAGGCACAGCCTATGACCCTGCTGGGAGCCCAGCTCTTCCTGGGCCTTTCATGGGTCTCATTAGCATCAGTTAAAAGTTTCCCATTGACCTCCTGAGGGTGAGGAACCCAGCTGCCTTGCTCTGAGAAAACAGCCACTTTGCTGGTGCTGGCGCAGGTGGGACTGGTGCCAGCTCTGCAAAGGGAGCTCTGCCCGCCGCTGAAGGGCAGGAAGAGGAGCTGCTTGTGGACGACAGAGGTGAGGAGCTTGTTAATCATGGTCCCTTTTAGTGCTGTGAGCAGCTGTGGGTCTACTTTAATTCCATTTATCCAAAGAACGTGGGGTAGGAATGGACAAGGACTGACAGCTGAACCATGCGTGTTCAGGAGAGGGTGTCTCTGAAAGGTGATGCAGGAGCAAGGACACGGACATCCCTGCTCCCACACAGGTGTTTCCCTCGCTGCAGCTCTGCCACTTCAGCTGCTGTCTGGGGATGACCTGGGGAGAAAATGGTGCTTTATAACAATGTAATACCCTTCCGTGTGCTTTCTTCTATAGCGGCTTTATACCAGTCCTTTCTCCTGTTTTGGTTTTCCCCTAAGATGGATGTAAAAAGTGATTTACACTGAAACATCTGCCTGCAGCTTGTATAGAAATTAATTTAACAACAGGAAAACTTTTTGAAAGTACTAATACTCACCTGACCAGCTAACCTTAGGATTTTTTTGGACATGTTTCATGTTCCTCACATTCCTGCTTTTATAGGGGTATCCAGACAGATATGTTGTAGAAGGTACATAGCCCAAATTATTAAGTCGGCATTTATATGAAATAATTTAATTAACTGTGGTTAGTGACTAAGTAATAGGGTAATGGAGAGAAAGAATTGTGAGAGGAAGCTCCTTCAGTTCAGTGCCTCCTGCGCCCTCTCCGCTGCTCCTTCCCTCTCCTTCACCGCAGCCCCATGCACATCTGGATCCCTATCAAGAGCCCATGCCAGCGGAGGATACGACTATCAGTTGTATTTGATCATATGGGTAACTTCTTGAAATTGTTACTACATTTTTAAATTAACAAAGCAAACAGTGAAAATCAGAGGGTTTGGCAGAGGATAAAGAAACCGCATCTCTCCCTTCTCTTAGCTACATGTCATAACAAAACACTGGGCCAGATAATTAAGACAGTTTCTAAAAATGTCCCCATGATAGTTGCCAGGGTATCTGTCTCTCTGAGCATACACATGAGCATATCTGTAAGAGCTGCTTTAATGCTTTATTTTGCAATAAAGGGATATTATTTTTTTTTATGCAATGCATCAGCAACCAATACCGCCTTTGCTCCTAAGAAAAATGAGAAAGATCTTTTCCTTAGGAGATGAGAAAGCACTGTGAATGTATATAGAGCCACCAAAGGAGGTATATTCTCCCTTTTGGATGAGTTTGGTATGACATCTGGGTGGGTTTATATGTTTACAACCAGTCGGGCGGGTGGGGGTGGGTGGGTTAGCAGGTTACCAGCCATCAGCTGAGCCGTAATATCCTGCAGGACACTGCAGGCACGCTGTGCTCCCTGCCAAGAAAGTGGTTTAACGTAACTTGGGACAGCTCAGGACCAGAAAAGGAATCGTAAGGCGATATTCTGAGCTATTTAACTTTTCTGATTCCTACAGTTATTTACTCTTATTTTTCATCACTTTCTACAGATGCATTGACATTTTGCTGGGTCCAGTGGAATGATTTCCTTAACTTCAGCAGGCTTCTCAGTGATCCCTAACCCCACGAGAGATGCTGCTACATATCCCATACAGTATGCCTTTTACAAGTAATTTCAAATTCTTGCTCACTATGTCAGAAAACTGGAGAATTAATTTAAAAAAATACATGGTATATCATATCATCCATAGTATTTCAATGAAGTCTTACTAAACAGCATCCTTTATGGTGAGCTTAATGTGTCGTAACATGGCTGGCTTTCCAACAGCCAGCTAATATCATCTCTTAGGAATTTATTATGAGTGCACTATGTCCTGTAATATTTTTTTATGTCAGGTTGTTAATCGTAGCAACTAGGATGTGTTGAATGCACGTTTGTATACCAAAGATTAGTGTCACACTGACGTTTGGCACTCAGAGGGAAGGAGAATGAGTACCATTATCCAATGCCATCGGCAAAGCGGGGTTTAGTGCATACAAAGGGCTGCAGGAGATAACAAACATTTATAATGACGCCTTTTCCAGTCAGGTGGTGACATAAACCCTTAACGTTGTTTTTAGGAAAAGACATGCACAGCCTCCATGTTGCATTTTTTAATGCCCGGCATACATTTCCTTCTGATCCATCTTTCCATCTGTCTGCTCAGTTTAATTGCTCCATCGTGGGTTTTATACTATGTTTCTCACTGTATTATTTTAATGATCCTTTGACTGAGTCAGACTGGAAGAATCCCATAAACTTTAGTGACACTGTGGGTGATGTAGATGGGCACAACTCAGCTTGCAGCCTTGCTCACAATTCTTCCCGGGGCTCCCAGGGGAAGGCAAACAGTTTCAAGATTTGACCTACAAAAAGCTGGCGGCAGCTTGAGCAGAGTCTGACAAGACCAGGCATCGAGGAAGCACCACAGCTAGGTCTCCATGGTCCAGCTGATAGATGGTTTCCAACAGCATTTCTAGCTTGACCGTGGCCATTCTCCCTTGAAAAGCATAAAACATCCCTGCCAGGCACCGGTGCCAGGCAGCTCTGTGGAGAGTGCACCGGAGACTGCAGCATAAACACCAGGAGACAGGAGGGGAAGGACAGCCAGTTAAAACATGTTTTCAATCAGCCTGACTATTCAGACGGGGACATGCATGTTACATAAATGGACTGAGCCAACCCAGAAATGAAAACACTTTCGGCAAGGGAGTGAAGGAAAGAAAAACAGTTTCACCTGCAGCTCTCTTTAGGCAAAAGCTGCTGACAAGGCAGCGTGCGGCACGTTGGAAGAGGCAGGTAAAGGCAGAGCTGGAGCAGATGCTGTGCGGCAGGTTTATTTGGGATGCTTCTGGCCAGCCCCGGTGTTACATCAGCTCTCCCAGCATTAATGCAATAGCTGTTCGGCTCCAGACATGCATGGGGTTCACTCCTTAGAGCCAACGTCGTGCCAGCAGCATCAGCTGTAGTGCCCAGCACAGCTTCGTTTCACAGACTTATCTATCGGTTGTAAAGAGCAACTCTACAACATCTGTTTCTAGTTATATTTCCCCCAAATAATTAGAGAAGTGTGGAGCCTCCGGGGCTGATGCTGGAGTGCTGGGTGTTGTGCAGCCCAGGTGATGGGGCAGGGGGAAACCAGATTGGCACATGCCTGTGCTGGCAGCTGTGGTGGTCCCAGGAGATGTAGGGAGGGTGGGTGGCAGCCCCCTGTGAGAGGTGTTTCGAGCACTTTCTGGCTGGATGTTATGGGCAAAAGGAGGGGACACTGCAACTTCGCCCCGGAGCTATGGCTGGTGCGAGGCTCAGCCTGGCCCTTCACTCCGGCGAGCACCGTCCCATGAGCTGAGATGTGGAGGTGACACCGACTTCCTGATTTCTGGTGGGATCTCGGTGCCAGGTCCGTGCAGCCAAATCCCTGCACTCGCGGTCTGTACCGCTGGAAGCACAGCTACCTGCTGGGCTGCCGTGCTGCCCGGGTTAGGCAGCGGCTGGGCAGGCGTTTTGTGGCGCTCACTTTTCGGCTGAGGCACCTCAATAGCTGGAGGGACAGTGATCAAGGTTTAAACACAACCTGGTGGGGATTTAGTGCTTACTACTAGTTAAACGCCTGGGAGGAAGGAGGGGTACAGTGCTGATGCTGTGCACACTGATGTCATTTTGCCAGCTCCAGAAGGGTTTATGCGCCTGGTTTGTACTGACACAGTTGAAATCTGAATCATGCCTATTATTTATGTATTTGTATTAGTAGTAATTTTGCTCCTCGCTCCCCCCCCCCCCCGCCCAACCCATCATAAAGAACAGAAAGAGAAAGATATAAGTAACACATTTTCAAATGTTCTTTCCTAGTGAATTGCTTGGCCTGACATTGGAAATGAATTATTTTCCATTGTACCAGTGACCCCTGTTGTGTGTTCTATTAACACCACATGTTAAACTTTTATATTTTTAGTAAACCATGACCTTGTACATTCTCTGTCATTTCCCACTGGCATAAGTACAACACATGTGGTATGAAAACTAACGGTTTTCATTTGTATACAGTACTTTTATATCTTAGGCTTGTATGAAAGCACACAGGTCATGGTAATCAGGGCATCCTAGGATTTTACCAGTTACAAACAGTCACAACAAAGTGTATGTGTTTTCAAAAAACATATTTTTGGCATAATTCTCTCTTATGTGTTGTGCAAATCCAGATGAAAATGGGATCTTGAAAGGCTGTGTTAAGTTTTTTGATCGTGCTAATCCAAACAACTGTCTCCAACACATGCACAAGCAGAAGGAAGTCTATAAAATGTCAGGTTCGTTCTAAATATCTGCTGAACAAATGTGGCTCAGGAACATGACCAAGTGTGCAGAACTCTTAAGATAAAAGATGATGTCACATAGGTTCAGTATTTTATTTCATCAAATGGTAACATTGTTCTAGACATCTAAAAAAATTATGGATGATTTATGAATAAAGCCTAGGGTATGGAAGAAAGAATAATTTCTTCCAGTTGCCCAAATATTTCTTTTTATTCCCCTCCCCCGCCCCCCTCTTTTTTTTTTTTCCATTTTTGTAGCCTGGACTTTTTAGCTGTGAGTTTTAGGTGCACTGGTGTGCACTCTCAGCACATGCCTGCTCACGCACAGAAATGTGCCCACATGTGTAAACACGGACCTGTGCGGGCATTTGTGCTTCACTGAAATCCAGCCTGTTCTGTAGGCACTTCCCAGCCATGTTCCGTCTCCTTTTCCAGGCTGATCCACCGGGCTTTCTGAATCATTGTTTCTGATAACAATTCACATTAAAAACAAACAAACAAACAAAAAAAAACGTTTAAAGTCGGGTTGAGGTTACCCTTGGTTGCTTTGCCGGACTCAAGGTCAAGACATGCAGCATCATCCAGCACTGAGGATGCTGCAGATCTCCATGAGCCAACATACAGCAGCAGTGAAAGAAATGGAAAAAAAGATCAAAAATGGATGATATGACATCATATGACAGCACTTGCTCCCCTCTTCCCTGTTGAGCCTTAGTAGTTTCTCCACCTAGGTATCTCAAATCTGTGCCCTTTTGTGAACCTCTTCCAGATTGGCTCTTGCAGTGCTCCCCTGGGAGTCCACCTGCTATTTGCTTCCATTTTCCATCCATCACCTGCATGCTGATGCACCTCTGAGCACCTGAGCTGCTCTTGGTCACTGGTGGCGAAGGGACTGGCTGTTCCCTGCATCCCATGCCTCCAAGATGCTGCCTTAGACTTCCTAGCTGGCAGCTTCGCATTACGACATGACATAACCGTGTTTGCGATGTAACACCATGTCTGCCAGGACAAACTTGCAATGTTTGGCTTGGGACCAGCCAGGCTCAGATTTTATTTATGACAGATAACTTTTGGCTCAACGATCCTGTAAGGATTCCTTTTTGTCTCCTCCCTGTGCTGCAGCCGTTGGGTAGCAATTGGACAGTTTCTAATGTAAAAACACACTCCCTAGTAGTAAAATCTGAACAAAAATTTGTGTTTACGGTCATCCTCTGTGGTAAGGCTTTTTTCTTTGATTTGACTTTTAGGATTTTTCCCAGAGTGATGTTTAAAGTTCTTTCAGCACCCAAGTCAGGAAACAAATGAAATTTACCCTGCGTGGCATGCAGAGGGACAGGCAGGTGGGGAACAAATACATGGGAAAGAAACACAAGTGCTCAGAGAAGTGATTCTGCCTGGTGCACAGGCACTGTCCTACAGCCACCCCATGCAGCTGAGCTGGCTGGGCTGGGAGATGATTTTTAGCACAGAAATATCTTGGGATTCCTTTATGCCTTACTCCTCAGTGCCTTGAAGGTCCCCTCGCGTTACCTGCTCACAGACATCGATTGGAGCATAGCGAGGCTGTATAGACACATGGTTGTGAGCCATAAGGACCATTCCTTGTGACCTGTCCTGTGCCATGCTTTCAGGATTGTCCTGGTTTTGGGGCTTTTCCCCTCCAGATCCTTTGCTGGGTTCATATTTTTGCTTCTGATTTGCCAAGAATCCCGGAGTCCCTTGCAGTCTCAGAAAGTCCATAATGGAAGAATTGGTATACTGGTGGAGATAACCAGAAAAACAGATTCTTTCATGGATCCCAGTTAAAAATATAATATAAAATAAAAGCTAATAAAGAAAGGGATTTCAGCGTGTCTTCTGTGTAATGACAAACAAAAAAAATCAACTCCTTTTTTTGTTTATTTATCTAACAGGTTTGAAAGTGTGACTTGTCAGAGATGGGGGAAATCTTCCATCTGCAGAGATAGTGAGAATGACAGAGAGGATACAGCCAGGAAATGATGGAGGAATGAAGAGGAAGTGTAGCAGAGAGAAAAACCCAGCAAACTGAACTAAGGAGATTACAGGGGGGAAAAAAAACTTAAAAACAAAGCCAAGTAGGAAATAGGAGACAGAACTGTGTCTATATACAAAATGTAGGATGTAGGGTACTCGCCCCTCCAGGTGTATATTTGTGTATGCAGCAGTGGTGATAGGGCTTTTCATTGCCTAATATATACTGCAGCTTGCCTAAGCTTGGAAAGCTGAAATTATTATTTTTTAAAAAAAAAGAAAGAAAGGAAAGAAAAAACTGAACCATTGGTGAAAAAAAAGATGTGTACTAAAATTATAGGAAAGAACTGTTCATTAAAGGAAGAAAGTTTGAGGAACTAACTAAATCCTTCAGCCGGGCCCAAAAGGAGAGATGTTGCCAGCTGCTGAGCTACATGAGTACCTGCAGCAGGTCCATCAGGGTTTGTTATCCAGATTTAAAAGACTGCTCTGATCTTGAGGGTCTCTGGGAAAAAGCACAGGATGTGAAGGTCTCTTTGCTGGGTCACTAGGTCTGTAGAGATGCTCACTGATATTGCAGCCTCTCTGAATGTTGTTCCTGAAGCAAAGCCAGCCCTGCCCAACACAAATCCCAAACTGCATCCATCGGCCACCTCAACCTGGTCCTGGGGATTGGTGATGATGATGGGCTCTCGTAGGGCAGGAGCTGGAGCTCATCAGAAAGCAGCCTCATGAAGGGCTTGTTAATCAAAGGATCCCTTGGCTGGGGATTTTCCCAACTTGGCGATGCTGCTTGGGGTGGCAGATCCCCCCCCAGCAGGTCGCGCTGGCTGGCTGGTGGGTGCTTTCCAAGGGCAGCTCGCTGGCTCCCAGCAAGCAGGCCTTCACTGACACAAACCACGCTAGGACTTGATGAATAACAGAACATCAAGTCAGACAGACACTGGTTGGCTTTTCCACTGTAGCTCTCCCCCTGCTATTATTTATATACCGTTTCACTTGCTTACATGTAACTTAAAACCAGCCCAGTGTCAGCAGCCCAATCCAGTGGTGGGCCAATTAGCCTGGAGTAGCCCTCGCTTGCTTTATTTCCTTCTCTCCTTCTCCTTCCCTCTCCCTTCATTTTTGCACGCAGGAATAAGGCTGGCTACTGTTAGGCATTCCCAGTCGTGGCCGAGAAAAGCCTGTGTGCCAGTTCAGTGGCTGAATATGGGCCCTGTTTATTTTTTCAGAGTAGCAATTTTCAAGGGGTTGGAATAGTTGTTAAAATTAGCGTAAAGAATTTAAACCACAGAAAGGTCCTTTCACCTTATTCTTCAAAAAGCCAGTTGTTTTTGGGAGCACCCGCCCCTTCCAACCCGCTTGAAAGCCTCAATTTCCATCTGAGAATAAAAATCGCAGCCCTCAGAACCCAGAGCGGTGCTTGGTCAGGTTTTGGTGGGATTTGGCTTGTTTCTGAGTGCCCGAATGGCACCTGCCAGGGGGGACAGCACCAAAATCCATCCCTTGGAAAGACTGAGCAAATCCAGCAGAGCTGAGAAGCAATAGGAGGCAATGGCATGCCTTTGTGCTGCTCGGAGAGGATGCCAAGCGGATAACAAATCTGTACCTCGCCATCAACAGAAGTAAACATCCCCTTCAGGACTGACGGCTTTTGACATCCTGGGGTCTGTGCAGCATCAGGATGGAGGGAAGTGATGCTTTCTGACAGCACTGCGTGATGGCTGGCCAGATTCCCTTCCCATGAGTGGAAAGAAATAGGGATTCCCTAGCAATCTGCCAGCTGTAAAATGGGATTCTTTGTATCTGCTCCGAGTCCTAGAGCCTTTCTCTCCTACTGGGAAAGTGTTGCTTTGTACCAGTCTCTTAGTGAGTCAGTGCTGTGGGCAGAGTTTCATTTTGAGTCAGGCTGTTTGCTTTGTTTTGGAAAACAAATGGCAGATAAGCAGTCTGGAAATGCAAAGGTTTGGTTCAGTTACTCCAAAGTTGCTTATTTAAATTTGGGCCAAGGTCTCTTGAGTCAGCAAAACTCAGCGGGAACGCTCATAAAAATAGGGTCTCTTTTGAAAATTCACATGCTTCCTGTTTGTGCAAATGCTGTGAGAACTGGCTTTCCCATGGCATGTCTGCACTGGAACCAGGAAATAGAGGGGAATATGGAAACAAGAAATAATTGCTAAAAAAAAAAAAAAAACGAGAGAAAGATAATCATATTTCTTCTTTCCTTTCCAGCTGAAAGAAAGTTTTGTTTAGTTTCTCATCCTGTTAGTCAACCGCCCTTAATCAAGTTGCACTGCTCCAACCCAGCCTGTTGCAAGCCAGTGGTGGAAATTGCACTGACGCATTAGAGCAACACCATCCTAACGAGGTATCTGACTTTCCATGAGTTTGGAGCTCATGGAGAGCAAGCCCTTGGGCTGTGAGAGGGGATGCAACCCACAACTGCCCGCAAATGTTGCGCCAGTGGATGCCTGCTGCACAGCAAGCACTGAGAGAATATTTGCAGAGCATAGCTTCACCCACACTCACTCACATGCGTGGACACCAGCATGGGTAGCTCATCTTGCCCATAGACACCTTCTGGGTATGCATCTGCGTAGAGGAATTATAGAGAAATTAAGGCAGGTTAATTAACACTGATAATATACAGCTGTGGGCTGGCTTCAGGGGCGGTGGGTTGGCTGACGTGGATGATGTGCAGCTGTGGCTGGTTCCTGCTAAGCAGTTAAATAGCTCTGAGGGGAGGGAAGGGGAGTTCTGGATGAAAGGAGTGGAGGGAGATGCCTGGAAGGGGTGAAGGAAGCACCAAAAAGAAGGGAGCCCTGGATGTAAGAGAGACAAGGAGAGGCCCTGGGAGAAGCAGGGAGCCTGGGTGAGGAGAGGCTGGCTGGGAGAGGAGCCTGGAGAAGGAAGGGTCTGGATGCAGCAGAGGCAGAAGCTGGCTGGCCTGGCCTGAAGAGGATGAAGAAACAGCACAGACAGTAGATGAACCTTTGAAACCTTGTGGGGGGCTGGTGGCTGTGCCAGGGCAAGGTGTGGGAACTACTCACTGAAGTTAACCTGGTGTGGGATGGTAAAAGCCTTGTAGCAGCCGGCTAGCTTTGGTAGTGCTGTGACACATCCACACACACCTTCCTAGCAAAGGCTGCAGGAGAGGTTGACTTGTGCTGGCACTCATCTAACTGATCTTGAGGCAGACAGGATATCTGCCTGACTGGCATTTTTCTTTGCATTTAAACAAAAATTTTTGGAGGCTTTTAGCAGCCTGGGAAAACCAGGGGGAAAAAGAAAACACCCTGCAAGATTGTTAGCAAGCGGGCTGGCTTTAAATTCAGAGGGGAGTTTCTCATGTAAAGTCCATAGTAACTCCACTCAGCCCAGTCAAATTCCTCCAGATCTACTGAAGGGTTACTAGCATCATCTGGCTATTTTTCTGTTGTCACATGGATCCAGACAATTAACTATCAAGTCTGAACAACTTCTAAACATCAAACACTTACATTGTTAGGATGGATGATTATTTGAGTATTTTTATGGTGTCTTCTTTTTTTTTCCAATTCTGCCATGGCTGCATTCAAATTTATGCTTGTTGGGCTACTCTACCAAGGTCTGAGAATAAGTATTTTGACCAATTTAAATTCATAAGATGAAAAGCATTTGTTTTGGCAAGATGACCTTGGGTAAATTGTTAGCTGCTGTTATAGTTCAGACTGTAGATAAAGAAAATATGTCCAGTTTAAAGTCCCAAGGCCTCTGAACATGTTTGTTTTTTTGTTTTGTTTTTTTTCCTGAACAATTATTCTTCCTAAATGTTTTCTATGATCTTATGTCATCGAATGACTGCACATACTATGTTTCTTTTCCAGATTCTGTAAGGGAATCCCTTAGCAAGGCTAAACAATAGGAATATACAAATTGTGACATTACTGACAGTAATACATGCAGAACTGTGATTTTGTGAGAGCCATGGATCTTCTGAAGGTGGTGCATGCTCAGTCCCTTGGCAGAGAAACCTCAGCACCATCCAGATGTGCCAGGTCACTCAGTGCCTGAGTTTTAAGGGCCAGGGTGAGAAAGAGCATTTGCCTTGGACACTACAGGATGCTTCCACATGAAAGGTGCACTGTAATAACACAGTGTTTCCTAACACCACCTTCCCATGCATGTAGGAAATAAAGCTCCCTAAAGGAATTCTAGGGGAGATGTTAGGAAATAGAATAAAACTTAACCTAGATATTCTTTCTTTTGAGGTTTAGAAAACAGTAGGTTTTGTGATACAGAAAAATATTTACTCTCGCATAAAGAAGTTTTTGGCTGGAGTGTGACTGCCCTTCAGCACAGGGGGTAAGATGTCACAAGCCTTGCTGTGGCTCCACTGGGGTCAACGAGTTTCACAGTGACAGTGTTACCTGTGGCTCCTGCTTCACCCTGCGCCCCCGGTCAGGGCATTGGTCTCCTGCTTTCACCCATGGGAGGGTTCATTTATCTCCCCAAAGGTCTTGCAGGGTCCAGTGCACCATGAGTTCCTCCCTCTGGGAACGCAGAAGGGGTGAGATGGTGATGGATGCCTGCCACGTCAGAGCTGTTTAAGTGTCTGGTGATGCATGATGGCACTTTGAAACAAATTGACTGATACTGATGGAAGCTGGTGCAGAGCCGCTGTGCTCTGAGCCTCCCTAGAAACCATCTGCTCATTTTAGAGACCAGATCTCATTTAGTCATCTGATCCACCTTCCTTCTGGGCTGAGTCAGGTTTATTTGGTGGATAAATAAGTATTTATTTTCTGGGACATCCCAATCTAACCTGACCCTGGGAGACTGGCTTGCCCATGTATCCATTCCTAATGGTGTACCTGTACCTGGGGCACCTGCATGGTAGAGGCAGCACAGAAATTATTGGCAACAGGTGCTCTTTTGGAGCAACAGCTGATGGCCTGATGTGTCCCACAGTGCTTAAAATGCTCTGGGAACAACTCAACCCAAGCCACAGGCATTCCTAGGACTTTACCCCATTCTTCAGGTGAGCTGTGCCCTTCTTTGCCTTTCCCATCTCCCGGCAGCCTGGCTTGACCTGGCCCCAGCCGTCTGTCCACATGGCAGTGAGCTCGATTGGGCTCACACAGCTCTGACAGTCACAATGTTTCTGCCTCCCCAATAGCAAATTCAGTCTCAGTGAGTTGCAACCCCTGATTTTGTCTGTGTTGAGGATGTGTGGGGCTGTTCCCTTGCTTGCTTCCAAAATCCAATATGAACAAAATATTTTTGAGCTCTTTAATCCCCCCCAGCACTGACATTTTCCCTCTGCTTCCAGTGAAATACCCCATTTTCAGCTTAAAGTCCACTGCAGCCTGTGGAAAACCTTCCATCTAGGGACTCTCTGGGATTAGAAATCTCTAAAATGGGAATGAACTTTTCAAGCCTGTCTGCTGCATAGGGATTCAGTTCTGCTCCCATTTGAATCCCATGGGGAGCTGGATTAGATGGATATAATCACAGAGCACTGAGTCCTCAAGCAGTCAGTTGTCTCACAGGAGTGCCTTAGCAAAGACTGGCAGAGTCCACAAAAGTAAAGCTCACCCTAGGTAAATAGATACGTTGCATATAAAGTTGTTTTTCTTCTCTACCCACCAGCTGTGGTGTTATGTGGGCATCACACTCTGAGAAAGCTGTGGAGACCTGAAGCCAAAATGAACCATGACAACAGAACTGAAGAAGGTTTGGAGAACCTGACTTTCAAGGGAGGTCTGAGCTTCGGATGGTTCACTCCAGGACAGTAGTTTTTAAGCTGTCTGCCCAGTGGACCTGCAACTCTTTGGTGAATAAGAGTCCACCAATATCCTCATTTTTCTCACCTACCTTGCAAGGAAATCTTAGGCACAGTCTAGACACCCTCTGGAAATCCAGACACCAAGGTTTGCAGACACCCAGAAACCCAGGTTTAAGGAAAGCAGAGAAGTTAGATGTGGAGCTGCTTGTTGCAATGAGTGCTGAGTAAGAAGGAATGAGTGCAAATGTCTGGTAGTAAGAGGTATTTTTCTCTTGTAATGATAATTAAGTGCTGAAAGTCTTTCCGGTTATACTACTATGAGCTTGGCTGGACAGCTGGTCTACCAACCCCTTAGCTTGCTTCCCAGTGACTAGAGTGCAAAGGCTGGGGAAAAATAAACTATATACCATTGACCATGAGTATGCTAATCCATGCACTCAGAGGCATTAGGGTATACCAGAAACATTACTGAAACCTTTCCTCTATTTCAGCTTTCTAAATAATGCTCTCCAACTCAGCCACAATCAAGCAAAATTTCTAAGGCTTAGTGATGTCTACCCTTTCCAGTGGCAGAGAAACCCTCTGTTTTCACTTTTAATTGCCTACACCAGCTATCTGGCTGCTGTTGGAGAAAATTTCATAGCATAAACTTGTGGGTGAGAGACAGATGCTTTTATCCTGCAACCCACCCCCAGAGCCCTGCCAACACTCAGAGAGAGGGAATGAGCTTACAGTAGTTAGCCATGCTGGTTTGATAAAAGTCACTAATAACACCCTGGATGCTTGGGTGGGTTTTGCCTTCCCAAACTGCACCGCATACCAGCTTTGGTGACACATGTTCAAATAAAACTAGCCTCATTTTACTCCTAGAAGCTTATTGTTAGGAGAGGTGGGATAAAGCAGTCTCCAGCCCAGTGTTCTGCTGTAAGACCACACAGTAAAGCTCTTGTTAGGACAGGAGGTGATTTTTCTCCAGCCTCTACATTCTGTTCGGTTAAGAGATTTCCCAGGTTTAGTGTTTAGAATAATCTTACCTCCCTGAAACCAAGGCTTTTTAGGTGATTGCTTTGCCTCAAGGGCTGTTCTAGATTCCCAAAGGAGAAGGACCTTCCCTCTCCTCACCACCACCTCCTGCTCCAAACCTCCAAAGGAGGTTCAGCCACTATCTGACACAGGCAAGGCTGCCTGCTTGTGCCCACCACATCTCGTGGGGGGTGGGGGGTGGGTAACCAGCTGTGTCCATTCGTCCTAAGTCAGGACTGGGGGAAAAAGTGCTCTGCACACCTCCATTAAGCCTGTGCCCACATACCCACCCACAGAACTGTCTTTCTGGGAATATTCCAGCATGCACGCTACCCTTAGATGCTACATTTTACCGTGGCTGAACACTTCTACGACCAGACAGTAGTTATAATGAATGTGATGGAGATGTTACTATCAACTTTCTTAGAAGATGCATCAATTGAAGCACTAAAGGTGGTGTTTACTCACCAGCGTGGGGATGCACAGGGACCTTCCTTGTGGATCAGAAATGCTTTAGGTGCTGGTGGTGGTCTGAGCATGCTACAGGGGAATGCTCTTCATCTGTCTGATGCATAATGCAGTGGGTAATTAATGAGGGCATCCAGCAAAATGATGCTATAAAAGCTTTTTATTTAGAAATGCAAACATTTATTATAAATGTGCTCCCAAACCAGCAGATCACATGATATACCCTAAACTGATAGTATAAACTATAAAACTGTCTGGATTACAGATTAAGAGTAACCTTAATATCACACAAACGACCAACGGCATGAAATAGATGGCTGCGATTCATTTTGATCTACTTCGGACCAAGATCCCATACCTTTGCTGCTTCAGATTATTTCCAAACTCTTTCCTGCTCATCTATCTCCTTTCTCAAGGCATCATTCAAGACCCACTGAAGGCAAGGGGCGTTTTTATCCTTAAATGGAATCTTAAGCGGAGAGTGTATTGGGTTTTATTGTATAAGGACCAGAAAACCAAGAATTATAAACCAGCATTTCAGAAACACAAGACCCAAATAGCTATTTGGTGATTCAAAACATTGAAATCCAAGCATTAAAAAAAACCTCGGACAACCAGAAACCAGTCCCTAAGGTCATTGCAATAACTTGAAGTGTGGAGCTATTACAAATGCACTTAAGATTCTTTATATGTGCTGCCATCAGGTGTTTGGTTCTCTGTGTCAGCAACAAGCTCCAAGTTTTTTCCTTGTGAATAAGGAAAGCTGAGGAGACAACACTCATCGTATAACCAGACCTCCGAGCTCTGTTTATAATTCTGCACTTCCAGTAATCCTGTCACTGCCACAGCTCCATGAAAGTGTGACACAGAAACAAGACCTTTTTTTATCTGCTAGGCCATGAAAGTCTTTTATGGGGAAAAAGACCCCCATGAATATTACACAGAGCATAAACGCACCAGTGAGTTCAGTTCTTTGCTGCAGCCCAAGGAGAGCCTGGAGGAAGGAACCCTGACAGCGCTTAGCTCTGTTGTGCTTTAAATAAAAAAATGCTGCTGAATAATGGTGATTTCCTAGGTGTTTACAGAAGGAAATGTCCTTCCCCGTTTTTTCTTTTCCTGAATACTGTGGGAGAAATCCCTGAACTTTTGATTCAAATAGTGAAGTTCACACTGGAGGGCTGTGAGGCTTGAAAGGTTTGACTCTGTTTTTTACAAAGGAACAAATGGCAGTAGTAAAAAAAAAAAAAAAAAAAAAAGTAGAAAAAAGAGGCAAAAGGGGAAAAAAACCCTTTTCAGTCTGTACTTTATTTAAAGACAGTTATATGGTATTTGCTTTTCTTCGTCTCTTTCCCTCCCTACTTTTCAAAGCTGGGGTTAAGTTCAGAGGGAGGAATTTGGGACTTCAGGGCGTAGGTGACCACCGCCAGCCCAGAGCCGGGGTCTCTCGAGCTGTCGTGCCTGCCCAGCTGGTTAGCGTTACCAGTGACTGCTGTGGTGGGGAACAGGGCTGACAAAGTCATTAGTCTGTTATGTGATTGCTGTGAACTTTACAAAGTGTGGGGTGCACCCCAAAATACCGATGCGGGAGCAAAAGATGAGCTGACTGCAAGGTCAGCAGTTCTGGGCTCTCGCTGGGAGCTTGCTGGGAGAAGGAACGCGTTATCAATAAATCCATATATCCAGAGAAGCCGCATGCAAAACCTCAGCACACTTCCAGCTGGCCACAGTGGAACATTCATTCTTAAAAGGAACTGAAGGAGGCAAAGCTTCATTTCCTGAGATTTAAGGAACTTTATTAAATTCCCCCCCTCTTCACTGCATTAAGAATTGGTGGAGGCTTTTGAGCAGGAGAAGCAGCCATACATAGTGTGAAAGGGTTTTTCAGAGGCAAATCCAAGCAATCATTAACCTAATAAAGGGAAAGCCAAGGGGCGGAAATATTCAAGCCATTACAGGCTCACTGTTATCTAAGATGTACAAATAAAACAACTTTCTCCTCACCTATGGCACAGTAATGAATAGAGTTTCCTACCTCAGAACCCCATGGACCATGTGAGGAAATGGCCAGTGGCCCCTGAGAAGTGGATCGGAACAGCTTCTGGTCACCAAGCTACTGTCCAAAACTTTGATTACCAAATGCTGTTGAAATTAATATGTGGTAAATAGAAATGCTGTTTGGACAAATAGTAACATTTAGTAAGAAAAACAAGCACCCTTGAAGAGCTGGGTGTTAATGGTGCCATGATCTTCAGTCCATTCCAGCAAGGAAAGGTGGGGGTTTTATTTCTAATTTTTTTTTTGAACCGTATAATTGACCTTCTTGGCCAGATTGTGCAACCATATGGGTACCTGGGAGGATTTGAAGGGTAGAAAGAAACCAGGACTCTTTTCAGCTATAGCGGAGTGTGTTCATAATGGACATGTGTGTACCAGTCATCAGGAATGCCACCTACCTACTGGCCATGGTGGGACAGCAGCATGTATGTGTGTACACAGTGTAGCTCTTATTGTAAGTGACGGGCTTGTTAGAATGCAAATACGTAATTAGGTTTCATCCATGCCAGCTCTGCAAAGCCCTTTCCTTCCAGGTTGTTGTCAATGGGGAAGAAACTCTTCTTGTGAGTTATTTAGGCAATGCTCCCAGTCCTTACATTGCAGGGCTGCTGACACTGGGTGCAAGCTGCAAAAGATGGGAAGCTCATGTGTTATGTCCTTCTCCAGTCACTGGATCATAAAGCTTTTAATCCCATTATTTGTATCTAAGGACATCTTCCTGCTAGATTAATACTAAGAAATAAAAAGCCATACACCAGTCATTGCAAGATGATTTGAAAGGCTTAACCTTAAGCTTGCTTTTTCTCAGACTAATATTCCACTAGCTGTAAGGACGGGCTGCTGTAGGTATCGCTGTTTATTCCTAGGAGGAATGGGATGCCTCAGGGCCATGGTGGTTTAGGCAGAGGGAAGCCGTGCTTTCCACCCACAGCAACCTCCTTCCCACAGCAAAGAGCGGCCTTTATTCTCACCCGATTCCAGATTTTCCTCACTCAGATTTCAACCATAGCTGCAAAAGGGAGCTTTTCTGCCAGTTACGCTGTCAACGGGTAAGGTGGGCACTGGGTTCTTAACAGAGATTGTTTTGGAAGTTTGTGGCTACACTTGCTTGCCTAAGCTTAGATAGTACCACTGCAACTCATAGTGCTGCAAGCCCCCTCTGGCTATATCTGCACCTCTGAATCCCACTCCCTGCACTTCGGTCCACAGCTTTAGCTGCAGGAAGGGAGTCAGCATATGTGTATCATTAGTCATTTCCCTGCTTATGAAAGTAATAAGGTTTTTTAGCATTGTGAAATGCTTTTCTCTAAGGCTGGTACATAAAGCTTTGATTATCCCTCAGCGCATTTCACTCCATCAAATATGAAAACCATAGATTTCCTAGGCTTTAACTTGCAGGCGATTCAGAACACTTAACCAAACATTTTTAGTAATGAAAAAACATGCAGGCTAATAGTTAGAGGAGGGGGCTGGAATCAGGTCCTTGGGATTTTGTTTCCATTTCTGCCACTGACTTACTGTAGCTTTGGGTGAGTTGTTAGCTTTTTTTCATGTCATCTTGCTGAATCATAAAATGGATCTTACGAATGTCAGGAGAATTTATGTTTGTTGAGTTTTCCCAGCAAACAGCACTATAAAACACAGTTGCTCCTTGCTTTATTGTACCTTGCACAGCAAACGTTGCTGTTTACGGCTGTCCCATTCTCTTTCTCTGTGCCTGCTGCTATAAATGTTACACATCTCCAAAGGGATAAAACAGAGCCCAGTAAGTCTTGAATGTGCAACTGCCAGGAGGAGGTCATGCTGGGATTCTCAGTGGTGCAAAAGCTGTTCTAGCAGCCTGAAAGCACGGTTGCCATCAGCAGGATGCCCAGTTTCAATGAGACACCTGTGAAAAATACAGCAGGCTTCAGGTTCTTCCCATTTTTTCCAGGGCAGCAGCTTTCCCCTTACCTGGCCTCAAGTCTGGGGGAAGGCAAAAAGTGTTTTTTTCTGACTCCCACCTTCAGCAGAACGATAACCCAAGAGCTCCTTGGATTGCACGAGTCTGCAGTGAGTTTGGCAGCGATTCATTGCTTGTGCATTCAGAAATAGCAAGTGAACTGTTAACTCACCAGTCTAAACGAATATCCAACTGGTCACAAGCCTGAAGGTCACAGGAGAACTGCTATAATGTATAGAAATATTTTACTCAAATTGCAGCTTTTGGTAAAAAGCGTCCTAGGACAGAAGAGCGAAATACTGTATTTTAGGTCTGTGAATCTCTGGGGTGGCTCTTTGGCAGTGTTTGGCATCCTATTGGCTCTATAACATGTCTGCTTTTTGCCACTGGAAATAATCTTTCATTTTAGCAAATACTGATTTTTAAATTTTCTTATATACATTCTAAAAAATGCCCATTTGAATTCTAAGGATTTTTTTATTATTATTATTATTCTTAGAAAGCCATTGAGAAAAGGAAAAAGTTCTTGTTTGGGGGTTAAGCAAAGTGATGGAAATCTATTCCAGCTGAAAGCTGGCGAGAGATCTCAGCCTGCAAGCAAAGCTGGTCATTTTTCCCTGCAGATTAGGAAAAAAATACATTTGGCTGTGTTTATTGTAGAGGAATGCAGAAAAAAAGAACAGGGAGAGACAGAAGAAGCAGAAGAAATGTTTGCGTGATTTATGGGAATCTTGCAACTTCAAAACAGCACCGTGTTGTGACCTGTTGTCACGAAAAGAAAGAAACAATAACAAATAAATCAGCTAATGATTTGTGAGGTTTATCACAGCACTACTGTGCAGCAGCTTTTCATAACTTTGAATTGCAGTGAGAAATCCCCCACTCCACGTGCACAGTTCCCAGCATGATGGAGTGCCACTAAAAGCAATATTGGGATACATTCCCAGTGGACTTTTACTACCTCTGTAATTTGGGTTAGAAATACCTGTTGAATTCAATAGAGCTGCCTTGTATTTTGGTCTGTCCCGTGACATAGTTACTTCAAATCACTGCATATGATTCACAGACTTTGCTGTCCCTTGGGCTTCTACGGTGCCAAAGGAGGTTTATCTGGCTTGTCTCCTAGTAATAGGCACAGTTTTTTAAATTTTTATTTTCTTTGTGCTACTGTTTAGAAAAAGGAATGGATTTCTACCAATCTGCATGCAGGCAACTAAGAGCTGAGCAGTCAGGGGTGCTGTGCCGTGTCAGCGGACAGGAACGGGGTGCTGGCTGCCTGCAGCTCGTGGGGCTGCACCGGTCATGGCCAGGGACTGACGGTGTGAGTGTGATCCTCAGACACCCTCCCTGGAATCGTCCTTCACCCTTCCAGCTGACGGAGCAGCTGATGGCAACAAAGCAGGGACCCCACAACAGTCACTGCTGCTGCCAGGAGTTCCTGCAAACTATTGCAAAAATCCTTCCTCCTTTTTTTCCTTTTCCTTTTCCTTTTCCTTTTCCTTTTCCTTTTCCTTTTCCTTTTCCTTTTCCTTTTCCTTTTCCTTTTCCTTTTCCTTTTCCTTTGCCTTTGCCTTTGCCTTTGCCTTTGCCTTTGCCTTTGCCTTTGCCTTTGCCTTTGCCGTCTCCTTCTCCTCTTTCTCCTTCTCTTTCTCCTCCTTTTTCCTCTTTACCTTTTATTCTTTTTTCCTTTTCTTTCCCTTTCCCTTTTTGTCTCCCTTCCCCTTTTCCTTTTCCCTTTCCCTTTTCCCTTCTTTTCCCTTCTTTTCCCTTCCCTTCTTCCCTTCTTCCCTTCTTCCCTTCTTCCCTTCTTCCTTTCTTCCCTTCTTCCCTTCTTCCCTTCTTCTTCTCCTCTCCTCTCCTCTCCTCTCCTCTCCTCTCCTCTCCTCTCCTCTCCTCTCCTCTCCTCTCCTCTCCTCTCCTCTCCTCTCCTCTCCTCTCCTCTCCCTCCTTCATGGATCATTGGAGCTGCATATTTTTGCATGGAACTAACTAACGGAGCTGAATTCTTATTCCTCCCACTACTCCCAAATTTGGCTCCGATCAGCTGCTAAGCAGCGCTGGGCAAATCTGACCAGAGTGATACATGACCGGCCGTTTGACGTTTGAGATAAATATGCTTACAGCCCTGCTTTTGTTTTCAGCTATCGTTCCTTAAAAGGAGTTTCTTGGCAGCGAAGTCTGTGGGAGCTGCACATTTCCAGCAGCCATGGGATTTCCACGGAGGAAGAATTTTGCATTCACAATCGAGAGTGTTTGCATCAGGAATGTTTTTTCCCCTCAATGATTGCACTCCATCAGAATACAAGGCAGCCCTGGGGGACCTCAGTGTCCAGTCAAAACAGCTCAAATTTCACGTTTCAGCGGGTGGACACCCAGAACGGCGTTAGCAGCAAACTGGAAAAGTTGCTTTGTGCTGATAAAAGTCATGTCCCTGCTTGGTAGGAGGAGGTGGAAAGATTCTCCCATGCTTTTGGGTCAGAGAGGCAGAAAGCCCACAGCTGACTCAGGGAAACAGTACCAGTAAGAGAAATTTAAGTGGTTTCTCTTCACGCACGAGCCTTCATGGGAAATTTGCACCAACATCTCCATAGAGAAGGTTGGCTGATCTCACCGGGCAGCTGTGGGGGGCTCTCTGACCTTGATGCTGTTTTGGGTTTCTTGTATCTGTTGGGACTTTTGTGCCTGTCTGAGTCACTTTGCTTTGATTTGTTTAATAGACAACTGACTTCAGAAGCCTGAGCCTGGGGTTTCTGGGTGTTTTGTGCAGCATCCTGGCAAGATGCTCTTTGCGACATCCCCATTTTATTCCATAATTCCTATGTTAGAAAGCAAAACCCTTATTTGTGCCCTCTTCCAGGCTTGCTAGTGGCATTTGTGAAGCTATAAATAGGCACATTTAGGAGAGGGAAATAGAGACACACCTTTAAAGTCCATTGACATATTTTGGACCGTGAGAGCTTTCAAAGAAGGACAGAATGGAAAAATAAGAGATATTTTGCTTTAAAAAAAAATAGAAACTATCCTTCCTAAATAGGGACAGTTGGCATCCGTACCTCCTTCTTTGCTACAAAAGCCCATCCCAGTCTTTGCTTTCAGACCCATTTCATATTAAAAATAGCACATGGAAAATTTTTGTCCCAGACTTTCTTGCCAGCTGACTGCTCGGCTGCCTGGGTTGTTGCTTTCAAGTGACTAATTTAGAGCAAGACTCGACTAGAGAGCGCTAAGTGATGGCATCATCGGTTTCCTTGTCATATCCAGGTAAAACAACATGATAACCCAAGGGGGGAAGAGCTGTGACAAGCTCAGCCTGGGTCTAATGGGTGAGCAGACTCGCCAGGTTCAACAGCATGCTGCAAAGTCAAGAGCCGAGCAGGTAAAGTTGCGAGCAATGTTTAATTGCATTCAGGGACTGGCTGAAATGAGAAACATACAGTCAGCGTGTTCATGCCCAGTGATGCCTGAAAGCTGAACTCGGCTTCGGCTCAGAGTCTTGCATCAGCCTGGGCCAACCAAAAATCCTGAGATGCAAATGTCTCTGAACCCTGGAGCCGCTGCACCTCAGATGTACTGTGTGGCTAATTCACATGATTTAATTAGGGAGTCTTGAACATATGGTACCTGCCTTAAAGTGGCAGCTCTTGGATGTGATGAGAACCCCAGCTTTCATTCAAATGTATTTTTGAAGTCGATGCCTGTCTTCTATGTTTGCAGAACAAAACGTGCTGCTGTGACATCAGGTGACGAAAGAAAACAACAAAAAAGTGGGGGGCTCCTTTAAAATCTGTCTCCCTCCTCTTTTTGAGGATTCAGGCAGTAGTTCAGTTGCATTACAGTTCTGCTTACAAGATCGTTGCAAGCGAGTGGTAAGAAACACTCTAAGAGGACAACCCTGTGGCTAATGTAAATAGGTGTAGCCCCTGCATGCCGGGAGCTGACCTGTGGAGCAGGCAGAAAGGACTGCACACCCTTGTGTTTCTCTGCGCTGTCCCCCCATAGTGTTGCTAGTTCATCACCTGCCCGGCGCGCACACCTCTGCTCCCGCTGCCGGCAGGGATGGAGGAGCTGGGATGCAGCCAGGACCCTCTCCTGGCTCCAGGCAGCAGCCGCGTTCCTGCGGGGCAGCGCTCGGGAAAGCAGCCTGTTGCTGCCTACCCCGCAGTGAACCCCTCCGGCACCGGCACCACACGCTCTGCTGAAGCATTAAATATTATCCTGCTTTGGGGAAACATTGCCTTGCTAGCGCTGAGCCCGAGGGTGCATGTCAGGTATCGTTACACTGCTAATCGGCTTCCACTAATTAGAGGGCATCTCACAGCGCTGCCCTTATGCTGGCAGGGATCAGGCTGCTGCTTTTTTTTGGGGGACAGCACTGCAGGAGTCCCCCTTCATCCGAGCATCCCTGCTGGGACAAGCGGCCAGCACTGCCACTACCTCCTGGCACTGCGGCCGCTGCAGTGAGCCCGGGTGCTTTGCGTGACAGGTCGTGGCGATAAGAAGTAACTATTGACTCAGCTGCTTGTGCCTCTTTTCCCACCAAATTGATCTACCTTTGAGTTTCTTTTTTGTCAAGAGGAGAGGGAACTGCTGGAGCCAGGGCATGCAGAGGGGGCAGAAGTGAGAGATGTTGTGTTCAATGCAAACTGCGGCCAGATAAAGTGCTGCAGGCATTACCCAGCACAGCCCCTGCAACATCTAGACCCTGGATTTTTCAAAATGCACTTTCTTTTGCTTGTATAGCCGCATTTCACATCCCTTTTCATTCCAGCACACTCTTCTTTGCCTCATCAGTCAAAGATTATTTCCAAAGAGTGGGGCATTTCTTTTTCTGCCCTCTAAAGTTTTAACTATAACTGGAGAGCTCTAGATTGGTTGCCAGGATTTTTGCCAAAACACTGGAGCAGCTGTGATATGTGATTTATGTAATGATCTAGGAGCCCCCAGATCCCAATGTATACAGATTTTCAAAGGTATCCCAGTCTGTGAGTAGCCATGAAGGGAAATTACGAAAACCACGTTGATTTTCACAATGAGATTTTAGTGGGAATTTTTTTGCCAGTGCTTTCTGGTGTATGAACAGCAGTTGTTTCCTTTCTGATCAACAGAGGACAGTATTCTTATATTCAGAGACTACAATACGTCTTCATCACACAGCAGCAGGCTACAGCACAAATGTAACACCATGCACTGGAAAGCTAAAGAGAAATTAAAGCATTTATCTTACACTTCTCCCTGGGTAAAACCCACTCTGTCACAATTTGGATGACAGAAACTGGATAAATGGGCGCCAAGTCTTGTAAAATGTGATTTACTCAACAAACCATCACAAGATTCGGAATTACCATAAAATCTCATCATTTCTCCAGTTAATAAAACACTCATCAGAAGGGACTGTTATGATCCAGCCAGAGATCTGGCAATGACCATTCATTTAATAGGGTAACACACACCAGTGCTTTCGATAAATAGCAGAATTCAAAGTAGTGTCCCAGTTACTTACGATTCTTCATTAACGAAAAGCCATCTACGGCCCTGGGGACTTTATTTCAGTAAATGATGTGGTGTGGAGAAAACTTATTCAAGTGAATTCCTGGAAATTTTTAGAGAGTTCCAAGCAGAATGGCCATTTGCACAGGATCCCCGTGTCTCTGGTATTTATACACCCAGGAGGAAATTCCTGCCAACAGCAGATTTTTTGCCCCCACGTGCGGGGCTGCGCAGGGATGCTCCTGGGTCCGAGCCATGGGAGCCTCTGTGCTGCAGGTGGCCTTGACTCTAAGAGGGACAGAGGAGCACGGGGTTAGGGTGGGATGGGTCTCTGGGCAGAAAATCTGCAGACGCTTTTCCAGGCCATAGGCTCAAATAACAAAAAAATGAGGAGTTAGGCTGAACCCAGGATGGGTGGGAGTAAATTCCTTTCCTCTAAGGCCCCCATAGGATTCCCTGTATCAAGTTTCGTAACTCCTGGATTTGAGCTGGAAGGGAGGAGCTCACCAAACCCACTCTCCTTATTTATTTGCAGTGTCTTTTGCCCCCACAATTCCAGCTCTCCCAAGCTAGCTAGCCCACCAAGCTCCGGCTGGGCTGCTTCATCTGACAAGCACCAGACAAAATATCAGCCCCTGCCACCAGCGGTGGGAAACCCAGTTAAGCTGACTTGGGATAGATTTGTACTTTTAGGCAAAGTTCAACTGAGATCAGCATTTCTTCTCTTTTGAGGTGCAAATGTATTGACTTATTTGCTAGAGCCATGTGCATGTCCATGGCCATGTTGGAGCTCCTGGACCTATTCCTGTGCAGTGAAACCGGTGTTCTGCTTCCCATCTGATGGTGATAGCAAAAGCTTTTAGATAAACTTTGGGACTTAGGGATGAATACCTGACCCAGTGGGGTGGCTCGCTCATCGCAGCTTAGCGAGTGGGGAAGTATCCTGTCCTCGGCTCAGCTCTGTGGGAACTCCTGGCAGGAACAGCTTTGGGCAGCAGTTTCCAAGAAGGAATTAGATTTAGCTTATAAATTAGTTCCTAAGCTAGGGGCCAGGGTCATTAAAAGAGGAATCTGCCCCAGGGAGGCCTGTCTGTGTCCAGATTCCTTGTACACTTCTAGAAGTTGCTCACTCACATTCTAACCATGGGCTTGACACAAAATACATGGCCTGAGCCCAGTGGAATTAAAGCTTAATGGGTTTACCCAAATTTCCTCTCCGCTGAAGAGGAAGCGAAAGAAAAAAAAGCCTCAGCCATGTTCCTCCGGCAACGTTCCTAATGTGTTCTTCAGACTTTGCAGCCATTTATCTCACGGCATTGCAGTGCTCTCAATTCCCCAGGAAGGTCTCCCTGTTCATCGTCTTCCAGGGTTCACTTGCTCCTTGAAAAGTTCAGCACGGGACCATCTTGGGTGCATTCCAGCATCCCGGCTCTGGGCTCTGGATGAATACCTGCCCCATGTCTCCCACCGAGCCACTGGCCCTCCCCACTCTAAAGGGCTGATGATAAATGGTTCCTTGGAGCAGTGGCAATTTCATGGTTCGTTGGGCACAACCACTCTGCATTTTCACCCCCTAGATAATCAAGCTATTACCGGACAATGAGGAACAGATTGCATCTACCCAAGCGTCCCTGAACAATGGGCCATATATCTCTGGCATCTCCCATGCTGGGGATGGAGGGAGGGGATATTTTGAAGGGGGAGAGGAGGAGGACAGGTAATCCCAGGTATTTTAGCATCATTTTGTCTTCCCCTTTATCTATTGCATCCCCAGGTTCAGTCAGGGCTGGGCTGGAATGAGCTGGGATATTAGCCCTGGTGTTTTCCGTTTATTTTATCTCACCTCTCACATTCCAGGATCAGTTCCTCCTCTCATCCTCCTCCTTTATGATTTACAATAGCCGCAGGCTTTTGCAGCTGATAAAAGGTGATACGGCACCTGAGCACCCCACAACCTTTGTCTTGCCCAAATGCTCCCTTTTCTCCTACCCCAACCCATAAGATAAGGATCCATCTCCACTGAGCAGCAGGGAAACTGAGGCACGCTGAGCTGCACCTAGCAGGCTCAAGGCACACACCACGACAGCCCAGCCAGCCTGCTCATAGGCAGCTGTGTTGCAGCATGCACCACGTTTATCCCGACCCATGGAGAACCTACATTTTTCGTGTGTCCATGGGCATAGAAAGCATCCACAGAAAAACAAGGACTAAAAGGCAGCTCTCTTTTAGTCTAAATCAATCTCTTAAACTTTAGGCAGTAGTAGCTGTGGCAAGGGATGGAAAATAATTTTCAGTCCATATCAGGATTTGGGCTCCTTTGTTGCCCTCACTTTCTGCTTTTGCTTGCAAATCTGGCTCTGGTGAAATCTGCAACGGCCACAACAGGATTTTTACATGAGAAATACAAAGATTTTCTGAGGGACTACGGCACAGCAAGACTTTTTAAATGTAAGGATGATCTGTTTCAGACAGCAAATACCAGTATGCAGATGTGTTTGTTAGAAGTAAGGTCTGGATATCAGGTTACCTCTTCTCAAAAGGAGTATGAGTCTGTGTACACGCCGTACTAGAAGTTATTCTAGAGCTTCCACAGTAGAGCAATACATTACATCTTTCCAAATCCATCTGTTTTATGGCTTTGCTGCTCCTTCGCTTTTTATTTAAGCTTCTGACACCGAAATGATTTTGTGCTCTTTGGCTTTTCCAGCCAACCATACCATGTCCTAATGTTATCCATGGTAAATAAAATAATAGTCATAATTAAAAATAAACAGGGCAAAGAATGAGATACCAAGTCTGATGTGCCACCGAATCACTTAAGAGAGGTAAAATATTGCTGTATCTTATGGAAAGTTTAATCAGCCAAAGAATTTCATGCAGTCGTCTCCCCTTAACCTTCCCACCCCCTTCTTCTCCCCCCCCCTCAAAAACACCCCTTGAAGTGAAATATTTATGATTTTAATAAATTAAAGAACATGGACAATTAGCTCCATCATCAACACCCACAAGGTTGTTAAAGTGACTGAGAATGCTGGAGTTTAATATTGCTCTGGCCAGCGGAGCAGCAAAGCGTTTGGTTCACGGGGTGTCCGCACACGTTGTCCTTTGGGGTGTTCAGTGGGAGTGGGTTAATGCACTGGGGATTTGGTCAGGCCCTGTTGTATATGGATAAATGTTTATCACCTAAATGAGCTTCACAGGCATCTTCTGCTTCTAAGTGACTGCTCTTATCATCACACCCATGTATGAAGAACCATCCTGGTTTTCCACCAGTGCCTCGTTCCACTCCTGGCTGTGCAGCGATGGTTTTATCCAGTCAAAATGCACCCTAGGCTTTAGCAACAAAATTTTAATAGACTAAAGCAAATTACTAATATTTTCTAATGTGTGTGCTGGAACCTACTGAAATTCTTACTGCGTTTATGCAGAGGTGATATTTTTTCTCTATGCACCCTTCCACCAGACAAAACAGATCAAATGGCAGATTCCTCACACTCATCCTTGCTGGGCTGAAGTGACGGACATTGTTAATTGAGGGTGTCAAAATAATTTACTGCAAGTAATTAAATAAAATGGCAGGTTCCAAAGCCTGCTGAATTTTGATCTAAACTCTGTAATCGGGGCTATAATTTAAAACCACCTGACAGAAGCTTTAATTAGAGAGCAAAAATGCGAGTAGCCAGTGAAGCTCTGTGATGGATGGTGGAAAGTGGGGGGGGAGACATCTACTCATGTCTCTTCTGCAAGATCCCGAACAGCTGGCTGATGGGCTCTCACATGCAGGCGCGGGCTGCTCCAGCTTGAGGAGCACAGCTCCCACGCCAGGCAGCCCGAGCCCATGCCCCGTGAGCCGATGGCCCTGCATCTGCCTCTCAAGAAAATTGTTCCAACCTTAGCTCATGGCCCTTGGTTTTCCCTCAGACCACGGGTTATCTGAGAAAGAGATATCACCAGCTGCTGATCGAGCATGAGAGCATTTGCTGGGGGGATCCCAGCTGGCAGGAGTATGAATTTTGTCACAGCCCAGCTGCGGTCGGTGTTTGTAATGATTTTTCAGAAGGTTGCAAACCTGGGGTTAGTGGCACATCACGTTGGCCTGGTTGGCTCTGTGTTTGAAAACGAGCAAATATGTCAGCCCCTTTTGGTTGTGCTCCCCAGGCGTTTCTTGCTTCCTAAATGGTTCTCCTGGGCATGCTAAGTTGTGCAGGCTGAAAAACAGTTGTTAGGTGTTCAGAGCTGGGACCTCCCAACATGTAAAGACACAACATATGGTTTATTCTTCATGACAGTCTTGGCACTAGGGGGTCACCACCCATGTTGCTTTCTAATTCCCAGATACAGCCCTACAGCCTCCCCCTCGGGGAAAAAGGAGGGGAGGGAGGAAGGAAAGGTCATGGTTTAACTTTTTCTAAGTTATCTAATATACCACTGAATTATGTCCTTACTAGGGGCTGTCAAGACCAGTTATATCAACCTGGAGTTGCAGTTCCTGGCCAGCACTCTGGGGAATACATCTTTGGGAAGGTGAATTTGTTTCATTTGCATTTGCTGATACCTCTTGGCTCATCCAGCATGGGCAGGTTGAATTAGCCAGGTCTAAGTTAAATAACAGACAAATTCTCCCAAGTCTGACCTATAGGGTTGTGACACCGACCCTCATTCTGCGCTCATACTGTGTCAGGGTAAAAGCAAACCAGTGAGCACAAGGGCACAATTCAGTTCAGATATTGGAAATGAGAAAGAATATGATGCATTTGCAAAGAGGTGAAGGAAAGGAAAGGAGACCCTGCTCTTTCTGTACCTTGTAGCAGGATCAACACACCTAAAGACAATGTTACCCAAGATGTTTGGAGTTCAGTGTAAAATCATGAGGTGCCCTAAACATCAAGCAAGGGAGTCCAAAGCCAAGACAGGGCCACCTCTTGGAAGGATGAAACATCCCATACCCTTTTGCCTAAACTGCTCCCATTACCTGAGCAAAGTTGTTTAAGGCTCACTCGAGTACCTCCGTATTCCACATCAACGTGAGCACACCACCAAAGACAGGGGCACTGCGTGGATCAGGTCATTATTACTTTAGTTCATATGGGGGCCTGTCATTTCTCTGTCTTTGGCTCGCATGTTCAAAGGAAGGACAATCTCTTTGATGAAAGCAAAATCTGGAGGGGACAGGAGCCTGCAAGCCAGGTGATACACTCCTTTGCAATTTCAGCTCTTCCTTAGTGGTATCAGCTGGGAAAGGAGTGGAAAGAGAGATCCTGGCGGCCCTGGCCAGTGCATTTTTACGTATGTCGGTGGAATAAAAATATTGTTTCAGCAGTTATATTGATGCTACTAAAACAGAGTTCAAGGAATAGTGCCAGTCTTCTGTTACCAAAACTGTAATGCCCTAAGCCATCCAGCCTGAAGGATAACCAGGGGCCACCCAGAGAGGGAGCATATGCCAGAACTGGAAAAGCAACAAGTCTCTGATTGCTGGTGAGATTGAGAGAGGCTGTTTCCCTAGGAAACCTCTGCTATTGCTGTCAAGAGAAAACATTTCAGCAGGGAACAGAGATTCAGTATAACAATCATGATTCATTAGTGTTGTATCTGTGAATTTATTTCCTTTAATACATCCTGTGTACAGAGGAACCTCACTGGTCCTAATTCACTTTGCAAAAGGAGGACAAAGGAGACAAATCCACACTTTTTCATGGCTTCAGTCTGATTCAGCTCAAGATGAAATCAATGGAAATTGATGGACACTCTTGTGTCCATCTTTAGGACCCCACAGAAATTACACAGGACAGAGGAAAAGCGTTTCTACCCTCTCCAGGCCCTCAGGAATATAGTGACTATTTGGATGGAGCGCAGCAAGTGCAGTATGATAATGGAAAACAATTTTAAAAGATGAGGAAAAAACATTCCTGCTGAGGCTTATTTCAAGTTAATGATGTTTAATGAATTGGCAAAGCTGTGCTTAGGAAAAAAAAAAAAAGAACTCTTTATGTATCTCGATCTTAATGATTAATAACTCTCCATGGTTAGGATGCCAGAGTAAACATAATTAACACTTTTCTTTTTAACCAATTGACTTTAGTTTTTTGTGGCCAATAAAGCTTGAAGAATTTTCTTTGGATCCAGTTACACGATCATTGCCTGGGAGGGATGACAGTCCATCGTATATCTACAGAGCAGACAAAGTAAATGGCCTAGAAAGCTCCAAAATGTGTTTTTCACATCAGTAAAGAGGGAGATTTTTAATGATGATGTAACAATGTCAAGCATCATAAACAGTCCTTGGAGAAACATACCTTAGCTACTCAGACTTGCATGGATATGGAGGCAGGGAGCTGTGTATCATGTGTGGACATGAAACGTTACTGTCTGCCTAACTTACAGTGGCACTGGAGACAAAAAAACCCAGATGAAGGACAGATCAATTCTGACACCCGTTTAAAAATAAGACCTCAACTGGTTTCAAATTGTTAACATCTTCTGACATTTTGGAGGCTTTTGCTAATTCTCCAAAACCTTTAAAGCACTTTTCCTCTCACTGGCCTATTCCGATTTCCATTCAGATGCCACTTCTATTATTCAAAATCATACTAAAAATGCCAAAAATGTTAATCAAGCCATGACTCATGCCAAATAGCTCAAGTGATTTGTATTATATTTGGAGACTGAGAACCATTCAACTCCATGCAAAAAGAATGTTTCATGTTTAGCATTAATGTTTAATTCTTTAAAACACAAATCTTGCTGATTTTGTAGGGTCTTGTGGGAGGTTCAAGGTGGAACTATGTGAGAATAGCTATCTGAATCTGTTGATCTACTCTCACTCCTGCAAAAGCTGGGTTTTTCTCAGTTTTCCTCTTCTCCCATATCTTTCTCCTGGCAGAGATGGCCATGTGGACTCTCCCAAATCCAGGGCAGCAGGCACGACACAGGGGCTTATTTAAAAAAGTATGGCTTGGAACATCCCTGGTGAATTTTCTGGGCATTGGCTTAGGAAATGGTCAGCAGCCTCCACATAGTAGGTAGCTAAGAGCAGAAGGTCACAGTCACATCTGGCAAAAACACATCTGGATCTAGGACAGGCGGTCCCTCTGTTTACACAGATGGCTGTAGACAAACCTGTCCACGCTGTCATCTGGTCTGGATACGTTTCTCCTGCGCCTGGAAGCCACATGGCCATGTTGGGGTCATGCTATGCCCAAGCTAATGCCACTGTGCAACTGGCAGTCTCTTTTGACCCTCAGAAGGTCTGTGTTGCTCCCTCAGAAAGATGATTGGAAAGGTGGTTAAAAACACCAAAGTGTTTGAGGAAAAGTCAGAAATTGCTCTCCTAAAAAAAGCACTAACAGACTTTTTGTTTGGACGTACTCAGACACAGTCCAGCTGCTTTAACAGAACACAAACGACACATCACTTTTACCATGCAATATTTCGTTTTCCTTCCTTACCTGGCACAATCAGGACGCCATGCACTTGCACCACATCGCACAGTGAAAGTCCTGACTTTGTCTGTACGAAAGCGCTCTGGATACTGCAGTTTTTATCACCCTCAGCACCCAAACCAAATCACACCTCATGTTAACAAGAAGTGTTGAAAAGCCCAACCTTTGCAGGTTCGCTGTCAGCAGGCATAATATCTGTTCGATAACGACTGGGCACCAATCCACATTTGGCATATGCAAGGCGTTGCCGTGTGTCTCCCTTTGCTCCTGTACCTTCTTCCTCACACTATGTTTTAGGGGATGGCAGAGGTCTGGGGGAATTACAGGGATTTTGGCAGCCTTAATTTAAATTAAATACCTGTAGGAGCTGTTAAAACTTGCAGCAGTATGTGGATTTCTTGGAGCAAAGTGAAACCAAAGGACTCGTTTCCTTTTAGCCCATCGCCTGCTCCCACGCCACAGCACAAGCTCACCTATCTCACTGTAACAGCACTTGTGAAATGCTGATGTAGGCTATGGGGGTCCACCTACCTCTGAACTGTGAGTCTCCTGGAAAGGTGGTTGTTCCTAGCTGTCCTTTCCTACTGGTGAACAGGACTGGTTAAGGAGATTTTGGCAGGACACCAACCTCTTCAAACGTTCTGTCAGTCTTGGAAGGAATTTTTAAGGGAAGGGAAAGAAAAAAAGAATTAAAACCAACTCCAGCGACTGGCTGGGGTCTCCATTAAGCCATGACTTGGGAACCCTATGCTTGTATTTCACTGTGCTGCACAAACCCAAAAGTGAAGAGATCTCGAGTCTCTTCAACTCAAAGCGAGGACTGAGCCCCAAGCCCATAGTGTGACAGGTTCTTTATTTACCCATCCAGTTGTAGGATCCCAGGATGACTTGCATGGCTTTATACAATGACGCTTTGTAGGCTGTGGCAACCGATTCACGTGTGGCCTTGATGCTGAGCAACGCTGCACTCTTGAGAGTGAGTTCACTCCTGGGCTTGAGCCATGGCTGTCCTTCCCCTGGGACAACCCCGTATGAGCAGACAGTTCCTTCAAACAGACTTCCTTATTGTGCTACACGACTGCACTCGTGGCAAGGGAAACGCTGGTGATTTGGAACCTTTTTTTCCAAGAAAAACACTGATTCAAGCTCATTGGCTTGGAATTAACTCATCTCAGGATATGAAGGTTGGAGCAAAGCAAAGATCAGAATTAACAGAAAATCATTGACACAGGGGTGATTCCTGCTGAAACAAACTAAGCATTGAAACTCTCAGAAACTATTTGAAATAAAATCTACAATAATCTGGGCCAGGGTTGGCAGAAAAAAGGTATTCCAGACCTTCAACAATGGTTTTTCCATGATCTTACAAGGAGTTCATTGTCCAATAAGCACTATTATACATTCAAACAAGGATTACTCTTCCAAGCCTGAAATGCATTGTTCTTTTGTTATATGCGCTTTCTGTCCATGAAGTCATGGCAAGGCGCTGAGTTCAGACTAACAGCAAACACTGGCTGTGATGTGATATTTCCACTTGGCTCCCTTCCCAATGGCTCCTGCTAGAGCCATTGTTCTCAATGATGGCCATCCATAAAAAGTGACAACGGCAAAACACCTACTTCCCGAGTCGCTCCTGAGTCCTACACGTTTGGCATCTGCATCTCAAAATGGCAAAACAGTGTTCCCAAAACACTGCTGAATTTTTCAGGTTCATTGTGGCCCTTTTACCAGGAACCATTTTCTCATGACTACAACTCTGATAGCAATTAACGCTCTTTGCTTCAGCCTGGAAATGCTGTTTCAAAAATCAGTTTCAAAATGCTTGCAGTGGTTGGACGCTTATGTTCCACCAACCCAACTCCTACAACCCCCCCCCAGCTTATCTCTAAACAAACTATTCAGCCATGTTCCATTGTCACTTTATTCATCTTTTAAACACTCCTAACAGAAAACAACAAAACCTACTGGTTCATTTGGCACTGGAGCAAAGTCTTCAGCATGTGTAAGTCACCAGGGAGCTTGCTGGGCTGTGCCAGCTTTCACCAGCTGAGCATCATACCAGCAATGGTTTCAGTGTTCCTGGACTTCCAACCCCCTGATGTTTGCTTCAAGTTTCAGACTGAAAGCGCACAAGAAACTCAACATAAAACTCAGACTGTAAATTTGACTTTCCTTGGTCTCCAATCAGAACCATAAATCAACCCAGATTTGCTTTGAACTTGGTCGCGCTTGCCCCAGAAAGTTCAGGAACTTTAATGATCCTTTGGGACAGAGTCAAGCCCATTTTAGAGCATTTGCAAAGAAAACATGAGACTGGATGAATTTTATGTGGTTTTGCTACATGCCTTTGGCACAACTCTGGCAAACCCTGACAAGGATCCAATGCAAGTAAAAATAATGATAAAGCGGGCATTCGACTGATGCTGTTGGGCAGCAAGCAAACAAACAAGCTGGCGGCATCTTAAGGACTTACTTAGTTTCACTTTGCTAGAACTTTATCAGCATGACGGGACCGGTTCTCCTTTCCTCTGCAATGATGTAAATCAGGAGTAAAGCCATACTTCAGCTGCGATGGTTATCAGGCTCAGATAAAGCTTTTCAGATCTTTTCTCTGTGGACTTGAAATGTCTGGCCAAACAGAGTTTTGGATCCAAGTTAATAGTCTCTCTGTGAAAATGCTGGAGAGCCCCGAAGGGATCTGTATTGCTCTGCCACTCTGCTGTCACCGCTGAGGTGGTTCTCATCGCTTCCAACCAGAGGAAATATGAAGCAATCAAAGCAAAACATTGTCCCACGGCGAGGTGACTGTGCTACTCCCAGATCTATCCTCCAAAAAGTGGGTGAACATTCTCAATGTAGCTAACCATCTTACATTAATGTTGAGACAAAATACGAGACAGAATGTATTTCTTGTGGTTTATGCATACACGCTATGTCCAAAAATCTTACAGCATGTTTAAAACAGGCTTGCCAAGTGTTCATAGCACTTATCTTAAAATGTGCCTTTAGACTTTACAAAAATTCTAAAATTATACAAACACATCCATACATTTATACATTTCCAGGTCAGGTGGGACCTTATAATAATTCTGCCTAACCTCCTTTTATTGTTAGGTGACTTTTAATTTTGTTTTTCTTTCTTTAAGCTGAAGTATCACAGAATTCTGCATGGAGGGGTTGTACTGAAATCATCAGCTTGGTATCCAAGTGTGGATATTGTTAGTAAGTGGGGTCATGCTTCTTGTTCCTGTTTTGCCTTAAGCATTCATACTTAGAAGTGTTAATAAGTTGTCACAAAAAAGTACTCGGTAACCAGCCCAAGTTTCTGGAACCCTTTATGAAACATGAAGCTCATGACATGACACCCTGGTTCGTAATGTAAAGCATATTATTCCCCTTTACAATGTCAGAGGGCGTATTTAAGAGTAGCTACCGTAACACTATTCACAAACAAAGTGGTGGGAAACCCAGATCACCAGAATTCACATCTTTACAGCATTTGAACCTATAAACCCAGGGGTTGTCTATCACCCCAATATCCAAGCACAATCTAAATTATATCAGTGGTGATAGCAATGTCTCTGGTGGATTTAACAGAAATTCCCTGTATCTCATGGGTAAATATTGTGCTTTGGGTGATTTATTTCATTGATTTATTAATTATGCAGATTGCCTCTGTTCATTTTTAGCTTTGCATGTATTTCAACAGTTTGTTTTGCATGTTTTTCTTGGTGGTCTGCATTTGGTTAGGCTACTAGCCTTCGGTGGCATCACCACAGAAATGACTGGTGGGAACTGGTGAAGATCCTTCGGTTTCAGTGGACCTATGTAGAACTCAAAGCTTATTAAAATGGTCAAGAAGTGTCACATTTAAGCTAGTCATGTAAAAGCTTGTCATAAATGTGCCAAGAATTGCTTGTAATCACAGTCAAGGCTGGTGGAGGAGCTGCATGTAACAAACTCTTTCTATTAACATGTAGTGAAGGGATACAGAGACTTTTCATCAAAATGCAGTATCTCCATTTAACTTTGTCCTCTGAAAAGGAGAACTGTTTTCCACTGAAATGTAAGTTTTAAAGGAAACAGTCTGTTCTTAAAATTAACAGGAGGAAATTAAGCCCTGAATCTGGAGATATGCGAGTAACTTTGCTTATGCGAACATTTCCATTGATTGCAACAAAGATCTTCACACAGGAGAATTACTCACGTGGATAATTGCTCATAACATCAGGCAATCTAGGTTAGTTAATGAAATAAGGGCACTAAATCATTTTCTAATCTATATTGTTCTTTTTGACTGCCAAAGTGCTAGCTATATTTATTTTTTATAATCCTGATAAGGAAACATTCCTAAAACATTAGCAAAAAAATCCAGCTTGAGTGAAAGGACAAAGTGAAACAAACATCTTGCTGCCTTTCTCCACTGTTGCTGATCTTTAAATAGCAAACTTGATCTTCTGTCAAAGCAGATTTTGCGTGGTTATACAGCAAGTAGCTGGACAAGATGGGATTGGAAAATCCTTCCAGGCCCTTAATCGGCAGTCTCTGCCTCTTGCTTTGAGCTCTTCCCCTGCTCTTGCCTTTGGAAGAAGTCATGCTTGAGAACGTTTAATCCACTGTGGCCCTTAGCACCGTCCCTCTGGGAGCTCACTCATGCTTGTTATCGTATGTTCGCCGTGTCAGAGGTTAGAGGCTATAACGTGCAACGTAAGCCAGTCACTGGCTCCTCGCTCTGCCGAGACTTATCTACCATCGCCGCCAAGGCAGGAGCGAGACGTAGCAAGCTCTGTTAGCATGTAGTCTATAGACGGGGAGCAAAGTCACACACCGCCTTCTGAATATGGCCAGAATTTGTTTGAAACTTTATAAGATGTTTTCCATTCCTGGGTATTGACTTTGTAAATGATACCTTCTGAAGCTTTAACAAGCGTGAGAAATTTAAATATACATCCCCCTCCAACCTGAAAAAGGAAAACAGTATATTTTAAACAATTGTGCAAGGAAAGACGGTGGTAGAACTGAAAAGGAGCTTGGCTGAACCTCTAAAAGCAGTCACCCTGAAGAGAGGGAAGTTAGCAATGCGCCTGTTTGAAAGCAAATGTTCCTGGGAGCAGAGCTCTGGGTAACGTGAACCCCACAGATAGGGGATAGCCCAGGGGGCTAGAGGAAGTTTAGATCCATTCTCAAAAGGTCACGCTACCACACTTTATTTTTCAATTGCTACAGAGAAACCCACTCCACCACCTAAAAACTGGCCATTCTTATTCTATATAAATAGCTCCTCACCGAAAGATGTTTGAAATAACGAGTGCACTGAACGATTTCCAAGACGTGTTTCTGTGGTTTGATCTCTGCTTTCGACTCTCCAGATACTGATTGCTTCATTCTCATTTGCCACTGGGGAAAGATGCATCCTTCAAACACACAGGAATGGCTCATGTTGCTTTTGAGAAATACTGGGGTCAGATCTTCCAGAGAAGTTTTACTGGATGTGAGTACTTCGCTGCAGCACTGTGCTGGTGTAGAGCAGACTGTTGCCTGCCCTTTAGTGTTATTCACGCAGGGCAGTAGCTCTGTCTTGTAGGAGAAGCCTTCTTGCCTGTTGCCTTTAACTTGTGATGCCTTGAGACCATTGATCATGCTGCTGATAAAGCAGCTCAGGCTGTGACAAGCAATTGGCTGGGTGCACTGTTTGCAGTGAGAAATCAACAGCTGTGCAGCACAATGCTTGTACTTAACATAGTGAAATTCCCTTTGAGGCAGAGCTCTTACAATATATGTTCCTTAAACAGACCAACAACCAAGAAAATAAACCCATTTTACACATAGCCAAAATGAGGGGAAAATAAACTCAGCAGTCGCTCTGCAAATTGGTGACAAAGTCACAGCTTGAAGCTAAACAACCTGATTCTGAATGGGCTAATTTCACCGCTAATCCACATTGCTCTTTTATGTGTTGGGAAAGATGGGGATAAACCGAGGTTCCTGCCTCCAAAGCTGTGCTGCCTCCTCCTAGAAATGAGCAGTCCAGAGCCTGAAATGATTACAAATGATTTCACGGATGGCTAACTTTATTTGCTGCACACAGTCTAAATGTATTAGCACACATAACAGATAGGGAAAGTATAGAAAGGTGGTCACGAGTGTGGTGCTCTTCTCACAAGCTCTCACGTGGTCCTTCACCTCGCTAAGATAAGGAGGGAAGGAATAACACATGCAAACACAAGGACTAGCTGTGATCGCTCGTCACGTGCTCTGGACCTAATCCCCATCTGTTCTGAACAGCTACAGACATGAGCACCACGCAACTGAAATGAAAAATGAGGAGGCAAAGGGCCTGACAATATGACAGAGTCAATGCTACATTAAAAGAATGGAATTGTACTGTGAATGCATATTTCATTACCTCTGAAAATATATATTTCGCCAATCATCATGAAGAGTAGACAAGCTCAGCGTGATTTATTCAAGCCTTTATTAACTTGTCCTACACATAATGCTGACAGCTTGATGATGTTTTCCAAGATCCAGCGGCTTCTTCTTGAAAAGAAGTCAAGTAGGCTCATGTGTAAAACATTAACTATATATACATCCCAGAATTTAACCACTATTAGCTAATGACCAGAGCAAGGCAATATTTTGTTGGCAAACAAATTGGTCACCAAAAAGTGCAGTTTTTGAGTTATCAAAACAACTGGAAAATATAGTTTCTAGTTAAATAGAACATTTTGGAAACACCAGCACCAGTCACTTTAACATTTTAAATTGTTGCATTTTGGGGGACTTGTCAGACAAGGTAAGGTTGGAACATGGTTGGAAGAAGGAGATATCCAGCATTTGAGAAGTAAATATGACCTCAGCAAGCAGATGTTTTACATGCATTTCAAGAATTTGCTCAAAGTCCCCCACCTGGGAACAATAATCAATATTTTGTCTCTGCATGCCTGTTAGCAGGGATGACTTGGGTCCCAGGAGCACCAGTGTGCACTATCCTTTGATAAATTATTTCTCTTAACTAATTTCCAAGTGGGATTTTTTTCTGCTGAAGAAAAATAATGTGTGCTGTTAGATAAAACTTTTTCTTCCCAAATTCTGTGCCTAAGAATCTCATAAATGAACATCTGATATATTGTTGTGAAGACTTATTTAGCCTCCATTTTTGCAAAAATACATGTTTAAGTGCCAATCTTAGGGAAGTGCTTTAAGTTTCTAAGACAGGTACAGAGGAATTGTAGAGGAATGAAGGCAGGTTAATTAACACTGATAATATACAGCTGTGGGCTGGCTTCAGGGGCGGTGGGTTGGCTGACGTGGATGATGTGCAGCTGTGGCTGGTTCCTGCTAAGCAGTTAAATAGCTCTGAGGGGGATGGAAGGGGAGCTCTGATGAAGAGGGATCTGGAAGAAGCAGAGGGAGGAGAAAGAGCACCCAGGGTGTAGGAGAGGCCCTGGGAGAAGCAGGGAGGCTGGGTGAGGAGAGGCTGGCTGGGAGAGGAGCCTGGAGAAGGAAGGGTCTGGATGCAGCAGAGGCAGAAGCTGGGTGGCCTGGCCTGAAGAGGATGATGAAGACAGTAGATGAACCTTTGAAACCTTGTGTGAGACTGAGGGTGGTGGCTGTGCCAGGGGACATTTGAACTAGTTATTGAAGTTAACCTGGTGTGGGATGGTAAAAGCCTTGTTGCAGCTAGCTAGTTTGGATACTGCTACAACAGACAGGAACATCTTGGAGGCAGTAGTCAGTAGGGCTGAGCAGGTGCCCAAACTCTGGGGAAATGCTTTGCTGCTTTCTGGCCCTAAATGAGCATCCTGACAAGCAGCTTTATTCAGGGGGGTCTTAAATCTCTTACTTGGAGCTGGTTTAAATTGGAGGGAGGGATGAGGCTGAGGAACGTAAATGTTCTCTAGGGTCCATTTCAGTTTTTATGAGGTAGGTCTTCCAGCCAGAAGAAAAGGGCTAAGATCAAGCCAGCCATCTTCCAGGTGAGACTCCACCCTTTAAAACCCTTCTGTGAGGGCCCTTAATAACTTTGCCATGTGTAAACATGCCTGATGCTTTTCTTATGAGCTCAGAGTGACAACCAGAGCAAGTAGAGAGCAGTGGCTCAATGCTTTTTGACATCAGTTCTTAAAAGCCTAAGCAGTTGATACTCAGCTTCTTGAGTGTCATGGTTATCACCTATCATTAGAGAGCCACATGAAGCAGCATGATAGGTTTCAGAGCTACCTCACCCCACTATTATAGTGATGAGCTCTGAGTTTACCCAGGATTTTTTTCATGGGCTGTAATGACCGAAGCACAATTTAACCCCTTAACCTCTTGGCACATGGGTCACATTTCAGTCCAATAAAGGACACACACCAAGTGGCCCATGTTTATTTTCCAATTGTCTTTTTCAGCTTACCTTGAAGAACCTGTTCTTTAAGTTGGTAACAAATAGCTACTGAAACCAGCTGAGGATTTTTTTTTCAGCTATAAACCAGTCAGCCCCAGGAAAGACCCCATAAGACTGTACAACATTTGCTTCCCATGTCAGCTGAGAAGCTTCCCAAAGTGGCAGAAGACAAAGTACATCAGATGGCTTGTGTATTCCCACTTTGCTCTGGCCATGCTGGGTCATCAAGGGATATAAAATGTATCAGACTCAGTTAAAATGTTCTTTCTGCCTGAAAATTAAGTTATTAATGACACTCTAAAACTTACTGGGCTGTTACAGCCTGACCCAATGGATATCACAGCCAGTGAAGAGACAGTCATTGATTGTCTTCAGCAAACATCAGGGAAGGTATTTAGTTTTTTTAAGGCAGTTTTAGTAGCTTGACCTTCCAAGTAGGTGAGTTTGTTAATAACTTCTGGATTCAAATAGGCATGCTCCTTTATACCCATGAGCACAGTTTCCCCATGTATATCTGGATTAAGTCAGGTTTCAGAGATAATACACCCACAGTTCTGCCCGGACAGCAGATGTATATCACACTTTGAAAAGTCTGGTATTTTTTTATGCTTAAAAGTCCTGCTTAACCTATCTGATAACAGAAATATCCATAATGACAGATGACAACCATCCAGACATTATATGAGCATTTAAGGAGGCCAAAATAAAGTAGGTTTTGTATCTAATGCACACTGGCCTCTGACAGGCAGTAGTATGTCAGGAAAATCTCTGTTATGATGAAGATACTCTGGTGTTGAGTGTGGTTATTTCACTGGCTGATGCCTACAGAAGAAAAGGATGGTGGTACCAAGAAGCGAAGTCATAGCACTGTGCTCCTGTCCCATGGTCTCAGCCACAGGGCCAGCTGTCCTTGCCACGTGCCTGGTGCTCCACAAGCATTCTGCAGAACTGATTGGGATAGGAAGCTCTTACACAGAAAAAACTAAGAAATCCCCAAGGTATCTGTTTCCATGGCTCCAGGGTTCTGTCCCAGTGTCAGGAACTTTGTAAACTCATTCTGGATGAAGCCTCTAGGCAAGTCTGATATGATCTAGTGAACGTGTTTACATGGATGGTGAAAGATAACTTTGTAAGCAAGCCTAAACCCAAGCAGTCTCGTATCCAAATGCACAATTTATAAGACAGAATAAATCCGGACACAATTTTCCACACATAATCTCTCATCAGTTGTAAATCCCAAACCTACATGGAAAACATCCCTTGCCATCTGATTTTATCAGACCTAAAGGCAAACACTTAAAGGCAACCCATTTTGTGGTGCTCCCTAGGCTTTGGATCTTTTTCCTCTTGCTCTATTGCAAAAATTAGAGCTTTATGAAAATCCCCTTTGGTGATTCACTGTTGTAAGTGCTTCCGTATTGCTTTCCCACTTCCTACTGAGTGCAGACACTTGCATTTTGGATGCAAGTTTGTGTAGTCAGATACAAATAGTCATCAGACTTGCAGCAGGTGCCCCCCCCCCCCCCCCCCCCCCAGCGCCCTCTCTGTTTCATGCTGTTCCAACTGTCCCTTCCTGGAGAGGAAAACAGGCATCCAGAGAGGCATGATTGTGCAAGAACTGTTCTGAGGTTGCAAAGACCTCATCCTCTTGGGGAAAATTGCCATGCCTGGTCACAGGGGACATTTTCCTCTCTTCCAGATGCTTTGGCTGGGGCGGATAGGCCAAGCCCAAAGCTTTCCAAGAGGTGCATGAGGTTTTAGCCACACAATTTGCTTTAAAGTCAAAGGGAGTCACGCAGCTAAGCCTTGGCCAGCAGCTACAGTATGTGGCCTTGCATAACTATAATGTTTATTGGCTTGGTGAGCATTATGAAGCATTCTTTGGGTGGGCTTGAACTTCCCCCACAAAAAACCAACCATAGGCTCCAGGCTGGTGCACGCGGAGGCTCGCAGTGCTGCTCTCGGCTCTGCCTTTGCCTCGGCCAGACCTCTCAGCCCTTCGCCACCGAGAGGCAGCTGAACTCCGATAGCATCGAATGCGGGATGAGGTCACAGCTTCTGAAATCCCACTGATCCTTACCCAAACACCACGCAAAACCTTCGAACTCTCAAAACTGTATATAAAATATCATGCTTAATAAAGCTATTGTATCACAGCAGGGCCCGGGTTTAAGCTCTCTAAATCCTGGCTATTTCCTTAGGCACTGATTATTTGGTTTTCTCTAATGCGGGATTCTGCGTGTTGTTTGTACAGCAGATTTATTATGCTACACCTCTAAGCAAATTCTTTCTTCTCAGGAGTGGAGCTGGAAGGTTTTATGCCCCTGAATTTCTACCCTTTTTTGTGCATGGACAACAGTCATTTTGCTTTTGACGACACTGCAATGCGTTAGAGGAGCTGCAAATGCCCAGACATCCACGTGCCCTCGCTTTGTATGGGCAGCTTCGGTTTGTTTGTTGTCGCTGTTTAGAAGAAAGTTCAGCCAGTCCACATCTACGCCCTTGGCCTTTGCTTCTCAAACTGAGAAATCTGTCGTATAAACCATCACCTCTAGCATTTTGCTACCCAGTTTTTGCTCTGGAGCAAGACACGCTGCCAAGGCTCAGGCTTGTTGTTTAATGCACATCAGCTGAAACATCAAAGCTCCTAAGGATGTGTTCACATATCTCCTCCAACAGCATTAGGAGAGGCCGCATCAGGATAACCTAATGTGAAAATAAAACAACTACAGAATGAGAGGGAAATGTTTTGACCACTTCTTTTTATTTTCTGCCTTTTACCCAACGCAGGGAAGAAAGCTGAGCAAAACAGTGTAAAAATAAACAGAAAAATTAATCCCTCCAGCCTCAGCCAACCTCTCCTGTCATCTGGGAAAAATACCCCCTTTCCCACATCTGCCCCTGTAGGCTTCCATCTGTAATTTACTGTGGTGAAAAAATTATTCAGGTACTGTTGGGTCAACACAGGACTTACAAAGTAAATGAGAATGACTAATGTGACATTATACCCCCACTGAACTCCTTCCAGTGGCCGTCTGCAAGCAGCTGAAGCCAATCCATCAGCGGATGTAGCAGCATTTGTTTCTGAAACATCTGGTATATATCAATATGTAAATCACACAAAGAGATTTTGATCTAAATGCCTCATGTTGTTGTTGTTGTTGTTGTTTCAAGGAACTGTAACCAGCCACTGCTCAGCATTACTTTTCATTTTCTTTTTGACTTTTGCTGTAACACTACTTAAGTATTCAAATATTAACTTGTGATGATTATCCCAAGTAATATTTTTAGCATTTTTTTTTTTTCTGGAATCAAAGTATTTTCTTACCAAAGGAATTTAAGCCTGTCAAACTCTGAATTAGACCTTAATTGTATCCCTTGTCAATCACTTTTAATCCAAGCGGCAGTTAGGGCAAGCAGACCTCACATGTTTTGGCAAGTCAATGGTAAAGTGACTTGGCAAACACCATGGCAAGATGATACTGTGATTAAATAGCCAGGAAGGGACTCGGTTCCCATTCTTTGAGGGAGCTTTCTCCAAAATGTGCCAGATCTCCTTTCCAGAAGATGATAAATACATTTCTGATGCAAAAATGTTAAGGCGTCCATTTTAAACAGGGTTGGAAACTTCCTCCCTGCTCATGAATGTGGAGTGCTCAACTTTTCTGAAAACCAGATCACTTATTTTACAGCTTAAGTAGGGGTTTGGGGGCTCTTCTTTGTCATATTCCTGACATGGAGGTTGAAATGAAAGAATGAAGACACCCAGATGTTCATTAAAAAAAAAAAAAAAAAGTAACCAAAGTACATTAAGCAATTTTTTAATATATTGTCGGTTAGGACCTAGATGTGGGTTGAATAGTATTTTGTAACACACAGATTTTAGAAGGCTTTTATTTGATTTGAAATGTTTCTCCTTGCCTTTAAATATTTCCATCCAGTACTTTCAATCTGAGAGAACTTCTGAACAGAGCCAAAGCCTGGGAGCTGTAAAATGTAATTCACAAGAAATTATTATTATAAGAGCAAAATATAAAAAGGGTACTGAAGTGCTGTTTTTCCTTATCTAGAGAGAGCGAAATATGAAAAGGAAATAAATGGTTTTCTTGTTGAAAAGCAGGTCCTGGAAATTACTCCTTGTAGGTAGATTCCTGCATCCACACCAGGCTCTGCAGAATCACTTGGAGTCGGAGGGAAGGGAGGAGGGAAGACGAGCATGAGTGCTTGGAAGGATCGGTGACCTAGAAAAGATTTTTAAAATTCCTTCAGTTCTCACAATCAGATAAAAGCATGGACAAAAAGCAAGTGACTCATCTTCTCTTGTTCCCTTCTAATAGTTTCCTAATGAAGTAATTACAACGTACCCGTTTGGCAACATAGAAAATAGAAGACAAGACAAGAAAAATCAAGAGGAGGGGGGAGAAGTCTAATTAGCTGATCACTGCCTCCCCGTGGATCTCTTACCACTCCAACAGCCTGCAAAGATCATGCTAAAATTTTCCCCAAATCAGACTTTTCTATACACTTTATGCATGCACAATATACATGTGATTACCCACTAATTAGTATGATCACTTTTGTAGCCGAGCATGCACTGTAATATGGATGTATATCTGCTGTGTAAAGGGCCAGGTGAAATTTATAGGAGGAGGTCATTGCTCAATATCTGTTATTAGTCTAAGATGGAAAATCAGACAAGTTCCCAGACAGGTGAATCTGAAATAGAAGAGGCAAATTTCTTGTCTTTTACCCAAGACCCTCATAGCTACAGCAAAAGGCCACCAGGAGCATATTCTTATGAGACTTACTGAGGTAAGGTCTTGGTGACCTGTCAGGACTGCTTGTTTATTAAAAAAAAAATGTCTTCAGAATTACATAAATGGATGTAGCTCTGAGAAACCTCTTGGAAATTATGACCCAGACAATTTGGAGCACAGAGGGAAAATCCTGTACTGATCTACTTGCTCAAGCACATTGTACTTGATCATTATTTAGCATTTTCAGAGCAGGGTTTTAATCTACCCAGGGCAGTTAATCTGCATGCATTTCTGGAGGGAGAGGGGATTCATGTTGCATGCAAGGAGCCAGCATCGTTGCTGCCTGCCTTGGCACCCAGCACGGAGCATGGCCAAAGCAAATAAATCCAATGAGCCAAGCCTTGCTCACAACCACGCATGCAACTGGCCTGCAGTTGCTCCTGCTGCCAATACCTCATCTATAGCTGACGGGGGAAGCTCTGTGTTTTGGCTCGCGAAGTGTGCAGATGCTGAAGATCTGCAGGAAACATGCAGTCAAGTGCTGGAAAATGTATCTGCCTGGGCTGGTGGTGCACATGGCTCAAACCAGACTGCAGCGGAGGGACAGACCCCCTAAGTACTGGCAGGGGGGAGTGTGGCCAGCAGCTCTGCGACCATCTGCGGAGTGATCCCTCCCAAGCCCTTTGACAGCAGCAGGCATCTGGTTCCCCATCTGCTAAGGGGGCAGATTTCTCTTTTGGAAAAAACTTTGGGATCCACGGGTGAAAAAAATGCGTGGTAGCCACTAAATCAGAATTACATATTTTGCTACCTGTTTTGGTTTTTCTTTTGCGGAGGTGGAAATGAAGATGAGAATCAATGAAGGGAGACACAATTTTTCACTAAAATCATAAATGTTATTTTCATCCATCTATCCATCCGTCCATCCATCCATCCATCATTAAACCAATAAAAATATTTTATAACAATGTAAATATTTATTCAGCCAGAAAAATCACTGTCTTAGCAAGCAAGGTCCTTGATTTTTTTTTATCTTTACAAGCCAAATGAGGCAAAAACCTAATTAAAGATGAAAATTAAACCAGTCTCTTTAATTCTCCAGGACTGGAATGGTAACACAAGTTCATCTTGCTTAACAGGGGAGTTTTATCATGACAGCTACCCTGCCAACATTTTATTAAGGCTTAAACTCCATCCAAACAATTTTCTTCACAGGAGGAACCCACTCCCTTCATGTGTCTACTGAGAAGAAAGCCCTTATTCTCCATTTTCCATCATCCATGTACGTGGTCAAATTCTCCCTGGGTAACCAAGTGTGAAGCTAGCACTTTGGAGTGAGTTGCAAAGGAGAAGTGCTCTCATATATTATTTTGGGAGAGGAGCACATGGCTCTGGTGGAGCTGGCTGGGGATTGTGCCGGTTTCTGAAGCCGTCGTCCTCCCTTCCCACTTTTTCTATCTTCTCTTTTCCATTCTCTGTTGAGTTATCCTCACAGAAGAGCATGATGTTGCCAAAATCAGGGTCCGACAGGGCAAGGAGATGAATGTTGTGTTTTTAAAGTTAACAGAAGTTGGTTTCTTAGAGTTCATGCCGGTGTCACAGCGTGTGCTGAACTCCTACACGTTTTGAAACTTGATCTTACACCTTGCCTTTTATGAAGATGAAATCCTTGGCAGGTGATTATTTTGCTTTCTCACATCATATCAGACGGTTTAAGCACCAGTCTGCTTGCTAAGAGCCAGCTGTTGTGAAGTGAAAAAACAGAAAGAAAGAAAGAAAGAAATTCCTCCCTGAAAAGCCAAGGCTTTCAGAAATCTCACTATGGCAAGCTGCTGCTGCTACTATCCATAGTTATCATTAGGTTTCATTGCAAAGTGGTGGATGTGGGTGTTTTAAAACACTGGACTCAGTCACAACATTAAATTAGGAAAATGTAGAAAGAAGCAGGAAGCCAAAATTTTCTTTTCCTGGAAAACCAGAGAAGAGCAGAGCACATGCAGCAGCATGCACACGAACAGCATCCCATGTTTATGATTGCTGCCTCCACCGCTGCCCTCCTCGCAGCAGTGGGAGGAGGAACACCACCCCAACACCTCATCTGTGACCACCCAAACCCTCGGTGGAGCAAGCTGGGAGTGACAACTCTCCTCAGTCCTTCCAACCCTATCCTGAGCCCAGCCAGGATTATTTTGCTAATTCCAGCTCACTCCTGCACACGCAGTGACTTATATCTCCTTGGAGAGGCGAGCCTGAGCTCCGGGGAAGGGCTCTTTGGGGTGCTGGGAGGCTCAGAAATGGGAGCATCTCCGTATTGCCAATGCTGCCTTCCAACGACTGTCTTTTCTAGAATCCTTGTGCTGGTCCAAACGAGTCAGGAGATGGACAGCCCTGTCCTGTAGAGTGAGGAGAAGGGCAGGCTCCCGGTGATGGCGGTGCCTTGCACACAACCAGCTGGCCAACCACTCTCACCTCCAGCATGTTGGCTGCAACCTGCAGAAAAGATCCCAAATAAATCCTTTGTGCTGATGCTGTGCCATCTCGAGCAGCACATCAAACAGCTGCCAGTGTGCTCTCCCTGACCTTCCTGACTGCTTTAAAAACAGCCTTTCTTTTTGTAAGAACCCTGTCCTCTGGCCATGAGCTAAGGGAGACTGTCGTGGACATACCCACCCAAAAGGGGAGGAGAGCGATGAGGAACTCCCCTCGTGAAACAAATGTGCTGTGAGAATTTCATATTTGGAGCAGTGGGGCTAAATGGGACATGTCATGTAGCGTATAATGTATTGGCAAGGGTTACACAGTGTTTCCTTTGCTGTTCGATAAAAATAAAATTTTTTCATTTGCCAAGACCATCAAAGTAACTGTTTGCTCTTCGCTATGACCAAAGGAAACAGTGTTTCTTCCACTATCAACAAAAGGAATATATTTATGTCTCAAACCGGCTATTCCATGTGCACACCCCCCCCCCCCCCCTCAGAAAGCTGATTTTAAATAATTCTGAAATGAATTAGTGTCTCTGCGCTGGATGCTAATTTCCTTAGAAAAGCAACGATGGGACGATTTTTCCCTAGTGCACCTCCTGAATTTGGCCCAGCACACACTGTTGAACTGTTTTTCCTTCCTTTCCTCCCTCTAATGCAGTTGCTCGGTTTCAGCTACTGTGAGCCTGACCCAAATCCCATTGCGGTCCACAGAAAACCTCATCTGGGCTAGGGTGAGCATTAGCCCGCTTGTAACCCAGCCTTGCGGTAAAAGGGAAATGAAGGAGGAATAATTTTGGGACAGCTGGACTATGTCTGGTACCAGGTCTCTTCATTGCTTGTCTTTATTAGCTCATTAAGCACATAACAAGAGGCTACTGCTGTCTGACCATAGCAAACCGTGCGTACACATTGTTTTCTCTATAAAAACACATTTGGACACTCTGTTAGTAAAATGAGCAGAACTCCCTGATGAAAAGGTTTTCCGCCCATATCTGCACTGTCCTCAGCCGGCACAAGGCAAGCTTGGTTGCTGTGCATGTCCCTTAGGACTTCAACACACCTTAGGGGTGAAAATGTTTTAAAGATGCAATAAAAATAACTGATTTTCATTATAAAATAAGAATACTACTTCTATGCTGTTAAGTCCTCACTTAATCCAAACAGAAATCTGAGGGCATTGGGAATTTGGTGTGTCTGAACATCAGATACACCAAATGCAGAGTGTTTGGTGTCAACAGTCTTCAGTGAAGCAAAGAAATGCAATTAAGTTGAAGTTTTGGGTTTTTTTTGCAAACATATGGCCAAATTGTTTTTTTTCTCCTTTGGGACTAGTATTAATGCATCGCTGACATGTCAAGGGACTTCTGCTTTCTTGATCCTAGATTTGGGCAAGCTTGGAATTGCTGGTAGTAGTAGTAGTAGTTTTGCCCCTACCTCCCAGATCATAATTTTCCCAGCAGTAATTAATTTGCTTTATATGGAGGCTTAGAAGATTACCTCAGTGTGAGTAGAAGTACGTATGGAGTAAGGGGAACTGAAATATGAAACCATATGCTGAAAGCTGGTTTTTTCTTTACTTACATAAGCAGAGAGGTTAGTAATGTAGAAGTCTCTGTGTGTTCTGCTACTATGTTCAGGGAAAAGTGTAGGTAGATAAGGAGGTATTGGTGTGAAAAATTAGGATATTCTAATCTATCTGATCATCATATGAATATATTTTTCGAGTATTCATACATGTAAGCATATACCTATTTATCCTTCTATTGTTCAAATAATATTCACAGCTTTTCTTCCTGAAGTTCGATCCCCAAAATGCAAAACTGATGCCTTCTATAACCGTGTTATCTTGTTGCTTGCTGCCAGCACGTGCAATGCTCTAACAGTACCCCAAACACAGATACACACCCATACGCATACAAACACCCACCCACTTATACATATTATAGGAAACCGAAGCTCTGAATTTTCCAAGTGCGGCTACACCCATTTGAGTATTGTTTACAGCTTTTGTCACAGTTCTGAATGGATATAAGTGAAAGCCATTTCTCTATGAGAGTCTTGGGGACCCAAAGCAGGGTATGATAACGCTGCTATCAGCATGTGCTGTTGCACCTGTGAGCATCTGATGGACACATCCACCTCTGGGGATTTTGTCAGTTTGCTTGCTTCAGGCAGGGACAGAGACAGTTTATACAACTCCGAAAACTGCTTTGAAAGGTACTGTGTGGTGTTGATCATCAGCCCAGAAACATAACTCTAAAAACTGGAACTGATTAATTCCTGCATATACATAGTTCTATATGTGCCTGCATGACATAGTAGTCTAAAGTACTCAGTTAAGGCTTTTGATATGGAAAATAACAGAAGCATCTCTAGTTCTTGTGCAGACACTGCAGGTAGGATTTCAAGTTCTTGGTCTCTTGCTGGTTCTGACATTCATGGAGACATTCAGTGACTGGCTTCAGGAAAGCACAATTAGATGAAGATGGCAATTTCAGTCTCCGAACTGTACTCCCAACTCAGTAGGACCAACACCACTTGTCATAAAAGGCAAAAAAAAAAAAAAAAATAAAAAAAAAAATCTAGCTGTAGGCTGACCACCAAATATCAGGAAAATAAATGGTCTGATTTCCAAGATACAGTCAATATTTTCTTTTGTGAGAAGAAACAAGGATTTCTTCTAAAAATGAGTCCAGAAGACCTGGGAATGCTGCACAGAACACTACATTTGTAGGTGGCAGGCTCATTATTTTGTTAACAGATGGATAAATCAAGGGCTCCCTTGTTATTTTATTTTTGCAGTGTACTTTAAAAATACTCACACGCCCACTTAGTGCTTCCTCATCGATAACACCAGCAGCAGGGGGGAGACGGTGTCACCTTCCATAAACAGGTACTGTTGACATACGGCTTGTAAAATAGAACAATTTCAATAGGGTTAGAGCCAGCTCCGAGAAAAGGTGCAGATAACGCTGCCTTATCTGACAGTATTAGCCAAAAAATATGCCTGCGTATTTGAAGTCCCGTATTTGTCTGATCCACACATATTTTGTTGACACAGGGCCAAGACTAACAGTGGGTTTAATTGGTTGTACAGATCAGACAATGATGTTCAGGAAGATGAAAATAATATTGGCCCAATGAGATGTGCTTTGTGTTTAAGGTTGTCAATTTTCTGCTCCAGCCTGGGCTGGAGTCACAACAGCTGACCGCAGCCAGCACTTAAATGAGATTTAATGAAGCTGTTTGGCTCAGGGCAAGGTAACCAGACACACACAAAGAACGTGGATGAGAGAGCGCTGCTAATGCTCAGTAGAGTCTTTCCAAAAAACTAGATTGTTTTTTCCTTAAAAACAGCATGGAGATGATATAATTCCTGAATTTTTATGAGGCTTTTCCCAGGGGTTTGGAGATGGTTTCATATGTAACAAACACGAACTCAGAGAGAGGAAAATGCAGAATACTGAGAAACCCACCAAACCAGAGAGAGCCATTATAAGGAAAAAATTGTGGGGAGGGTTAAAGCTTGGAAAATGAGAGGGGAGAAGTGGTGGCATCACAGGTTTCCAAACCTCATTAAATATATCTTACTCATCCAGCCAGTAGTCCAAAGCTCTAACACTGGGGTTAGTGCTGCGATATTTCATCACACCGGAGCCGTGCCCGTGAATGCCATTTCACCTTCAGGAAATGTTGAAAATATATCCTGCACTTCGTGTTGAGTTTCCAACCAATGCTGGCCCGTGTGGTTATCGTATCAATCTGACTTTCTTCAATTTTCCCCACTTCTCATCCATTCCCTACATTGCTCATGGCTGAATCCCTCTGGAAATTCCCCCGCATGCATCGGCGAGAGGTTTTCTGTCTGCCACCACAACCCTTGGCAGACAGCGATGTGTCTCATGTATTTACTAGGTGAAATATCTGGGTTACTGTCACAGCATTTGACGGAGGCATCCACTCATGCATCAGCATTAGCTGTACCCAGAGATTAGTTAACAGGATAAAAGTCTCGTAAACAGGAGTGAGAACAGTCTTTCTGAAAACAAGGAGACCTTAAATCAAAGAGAGCTCTGCTATAAAGAAACATCGAACTGTGATACTTTGGTTCTGTGAGGATTTTATCTTGCATGAATTTGCATCCCTTAAATTTCACCCTCTAAAATTAGTCTTAACCACCAAAAATGTGCCTGGCCTAAGCTCCAAGTGTGGTTGAACCACCAACTTCCATCCCTGAACCGAGAAATTTGCCAAGGCTGTCTCAAATTTGGACACTGTTCATTAAAAAGTCAATCCAGTTTAGCTTGAAAGGTCCAATCTTACAAAAGAGCATGAACTAAAATATGGGACAAAATATGCTTTGTCCCTGGCCTCCTGAACTTGGTTATGCAGATAGAAGTCTGCCTCTTCTCTTATTTTTTATTCCTCCCCCCCCCTCCCTTTTTTTTTTAACCAGCTATTTTCATAAGTGAAATCCATTGCTTCGGGGTTGGCTTTTTTGAACCACACACATTTCTAAGAGTCACTTGCCAAGAAACGTCTGTAAAAGTATTTCTAGATGTTTGGAATTTCCTAGCAGTAGTATGGAAGTTTGGTTTGTTTGAATCTCTTGCTCAGCAGGAGGAAAATTGAGCTCAACATGTTTATGAGTATAAAAGCCATCTGTTTGATAGGGATCCTGGAAGAAGGCTGAAGGTCTGACTCTGAGATGATGAAGTGAAAAAAGTGAAAAAGAAAGGTTTCTGTTACCTGTTGCTGAGAATTAATTATACTGTTAATAGTGTGCTAGAACTAGGAGTGCTTTAAGTTATTACTTAAGCCCTAAGAAATAGATACGACTTTAACAATAAGCTTCCCTGAAGCAAAATCCACTATAACTTTTTAAATAGTTGGTCACATACCCCAAAATTTTGTGTGCCAGGATGCTTCTCCATAAATGTGTTCTGTCAAGGATATTCCCCCTGCCACTTTCCCTTTCTCTGTGGATAAAAAAATCGGGATTTTTGAGGGATGTGGCTACCTTATGTGCCTGACCATCACCTGCAGCCTGAAATTTAAGTTCTCATGTCAAGACCCTTGATGTCACCTTGGTCTTTGGTTGCATTTCTCAAAATTCTTGATGTTTTGTGGCTTCCCTGGGATGCCTGCAGGGAAGGAGTGCTGTGAAATAGGATTCACTGCTTCGGTGGGAATGGAGGGTGGGAAAGAGAAATGGGAGATGTCTCACCAGACCTAATAAAATAGTTCAACTGAAACCCCCCATCCAGAAGTCATGGCTGGGAGCTGGGCTGCTTGGAGCCACTTTTTTTTAGGAACCAAACTCTTTCTGCTCTTTATAGCAGGAGCCAAGGGAGATGAGGCTCTAATTTTACTGCAGGAGCTGTGTTCCTTGTTTGTGGAGCGTACAGACTTAGTAATCCCTCTCTAAGACATTATTTAGACATATCAGGTCAAAACCTGTTCACTACTCGATGACTTTCCGGTGGTTTACAGTAAAACAACTTAGCTGCCACATGTCTATAGCTTTGAAAACCATCAACAAAGCGCAGACTGTGGAAGCCACTATATGCCAACAACTAAAAATACCCATACAGCACGGGGTAGCTGCAGACAGGCACTTGCAGAGCCTCCTGCACAGGGGATTTGCAGGGCAAAGACACCTCAGCACCCCTGAAAAGCACAGAAGTTTCCTGCATTTCTGCCCTTGCCCCTCTTGTTCGCAGCCCGAGTTCGCTCCAGCTGCAGCATTGCTCTTTTAAAATGCAAATTCTCGTTGCACAAACCTGAATAAATACCGATGGCGAAGGCGGACAGGCCTGCCGCGCTTTGGTACACACTGGCTTTGTCCCTCCATGTGCTGGCACGAGTACTGAGCTCGGGGTTTTTGGAGGGCTGCCAGCGGGGCGAGATGCCACCAGTATTTTCTTTAGTGCGTTGTAAACCCCAGGTGAGTTTTGACACCATCCGTACCCTTGGCGGACACTCACTGCATTATATATGAACTGTTTGGAGCATGTTGAGTGCGGAGACTCCTGTAATGTCCAGAAGTATTTGGGTGTACAAAGAAAAATACAGCTGAGCTAACAGAGCTTTAAAAGACGCTGACTTGGGTGCTTGATAGCCCCTGCGTAAGGCTTGCTTGTCAACATTACCAGGCGAAATCTATGAAATCTATGCCTTCAACCTGAATATACAAGGAGAGCCAAAATAACACATTATGAGCGTTAATGCAGTTGAAAGTAAAACCGCATGTTTTCCAAAGGGTTTAAAAGCTCATTTGAAGTAGGGCAAAGGGTCAGAAAAGAAGGAGTCCCATTTATGTAGCTTTGGCAACTGTTTAAAAATGAAGAAGCCCCACTTAGAACATGTACATTTCATTATATCACTGCTGCCCTTGTCACCGGCAGGAAAAGTGGAGATGCTCGCCCTTGCTTGCATGTGCAAACTCCGAGGGTTTCCCGACTTCTCCCAGAAAAAAAGGAAAGAAACAGTTCTTTGTTAGGAGTGAGTGGAAAGAGCATAAACCCCAAATTATTTTTTTAAGGTTTTTTTTTTAAGGGGATTTTTATGCTTAAGCAATAAGAAGAAAACTGGGCATGTTTTATGATGCTGAGTGCAAGGCTGTGTTAACTGCTGGGTGACCTGGTGTGCTGAGTACCGCCCGGGACAGCGAGGGCTCAGCACCTCCTGCTGCAGGACCCGTGGGGCTCAGTGAGCTGGGGTGGGGGTGGGCTGAGATGACGGTGGGTGTGTGCATGGGGCTGTCCTGCTCCTTGCTGCCTCCAGTGCTTTATCCCAGTCCCAGAGGGGACTTCATGGCTTTCTGGTCATGTTTTTGCTTTGGCCTTTGCCTTGTTATACTTTTGACATCTATATTTCCCAATAAGCGATGGCATGCAATTACTCAGAGACCCGTCCCCTGGCTCTGACCTGACCACTCAAATCCCCCTCCTGACTCCCTGCCACCTGTAACACCCGAGGCAGTGATCCTTTCCGGGCTGTCCCAAATTCAGAGGAGCAGGGAATGAGGGACAGGTGGGATGCTCCACGTCCTATACCCTATACAACCACAGAGGACCAGAGTGCCTGGAGCAAACTGCTTTGGGTTTGGAGAGTCTCAATGAACCTGCAGAGATGTGTTGCAGAGAAGCTGTCAAGCTACCTGCCCCCCAGGACCACCTCAGCTTTCTTGCCAGCACACCTGGCTTGTAAAAATACAGCAGGAACACCAGCGTTTTGCCCTTCAGGGACTGGTTTCCAGTAAGTGCAGCCTTTGGTGTGAATTTCTCAGTCCCATTTTAATGGGCTGCAAAATCATCTTAGTGCCAGAGCCTGCCTGGAGTGAATCCTGCCCATCTCACTGTCCTGGGCTTACAACAAAATGCGGTGTGTTAAAGGTAAAATATTTGAAGCGAGTTTGTCTGCTTTTTCTCTAGGGATCTGGGAAAAAGAAGTGTTTCTGTTAAAAAGAAACATCTCCCTGGTCCGCAGGCTTGAGCAAAGGGAACATTTTTGTCTGAGGTTCGAGTTAAATCACTGGCAGGACATCACTGCTTTTTGAGCACTTTAACTCAGATCCAACAAAAATCCATAAAAAGCTGTTAAGTTGCGATGAAGGAGAGCCACAGCGGTAATGAGTTTACTACAGTCCTTTAGGATAAACTCCAGACTGCTGCAGGGTGAGGAGCCTGAGTGCTGTTCCCAGAGGGCAGGCAGGTATTGCTGCAGTGTAATGTCCTTTGTGCACCTTCAGCCTCTCCGTGTCCCTGCCAGAAACTGCGGAGCAGATCAAGAGTAGATCAGGAGGGAATGTGAGGTGCTGATCTGTGTCTCCATTACAGCCTCCAGCTCTGTGCACAGGCGGGAAAGGGCCCTTGGCTGCAGCAGCAGGTTGTGCTGGTGGGTTTATGGAGATGGATAGCATTACAAGGTGGGAGAATGGGAGTGACAGAGCATGCTGCAGAGCACGACCAGCGCTCCCTGGGGAGTATCTGCTGGGCACCAAGCGGAGCTTTAGGAGGCCTGCATCCTTCACATTTAACAGCACATCGTTTCCCTTCCTTTCAACATACGCAGGGAGAAGAAGGGAAGAGACACAAAGCTAAATAACCCCACATCGAACGGTTTCAAGAAAGCTAAAAAGTTGTCAGACACGTGGGCAATAACACAGTGATCAGCAGCTGCAAAGCATCCCAGAAACCTGCCTATGAAGAAAAGGAGGAGAAAGGGTCCGAGCGTGCGTAAGAGCCGTTTACCACCTTCGTTAGTGTGCAGAGCCCTTTTCTGTGGGGCTGTGAGCTGCGTAACAGCCTTCGGAGACCACAGAGACTCCTGGTCGTGCAAGTGGTGGAAGGCTTTTGCCCAGGAAGGGGAGATGATATTCCTCAAACATCATGCAGAACCTCAGCCTCTTAATGCAGCTTCTCTTATCTCTTGTGCATACTGTATAGAAACTGGAGTGGCTTCTGCCATTCAATACCATTCATTCTGCCAAATCACCACCAGTATAGGATTGATTTAAAGTTTTGCTCTAATACAGAAATTGCTCTGAATTTGGGGACATTTGTGGATTTACAGCTTCAGAAAAATAAGACAGCACGACAACCCACAGGCTGCATGCTGTAGAGCAGTCCAGAGGGATGTCTGAGATGTTTCAGCTTTATTTATGCGATAAGGGGGCACTGGCAGACAGGCTTTGCAGATACTGGGACAAAGAAGAGAGTGGCAATGAAAGCTACAGTTGATGGTGGCAGCTCCTGCGATGTGCTGGCCTCTCACTTACACATGGGCCCACCTCTGCTGCAAGCCAGAGGCATTTGGCTTCTTGCAGCAGAAAACTCTTTTCCGTGTCAACATTTCCCTCATGCTTTGGAAATCGGAATGACTTGAGGGTCTTCGTGTATGAGAGTCTAAATTAAATACTGACTAAGACGTTTCATGTGAGCTTGAGTGTTTTTAAAAAATCTAAATGAATCCCACAGGGTGAGTTTAGGGCTCTAAAAAGGATTCAAGTAGAATAAAGGATGTACGAGTTAGAGGCATAGGGAAAGTCTCGAATGGCAGATGACTCAGCAAAAAAAGAGAGACCAAGAAGATGCAGAAATAACATTAGGAATATAAAGAGACTGGAAGTAGAGATAATTTTCCTGTACCAAAGTAAGGAAAGAAAGTTTTTCTAATATTCCCCAAATTACTCCTCTCCAAATATTTGTTGGTTGATTTGCTTTTCCCTTCCAAAGCCTCAACAGCCTGGTTTTATTTTCCTGGCTGTGTGGAGAACCAGGAACACCAGCAATACGGTTTCCAACATGAAATCCTACTTGCTGGCTTGAAAATCTATACCTAGTGTTGAAGGGATACAAGCATCAATTTTTATTAGAGCTTTATTTGCTACTTTTAAGCAATGAAGAAAGTCTGCTACAAAGTAAAAACATATGTCCCATGAAAAATATTGATGTGCACAGATAATGTTGTACATCCCCTGGGTACCAGGTGGATGAAAAGAGTCAGAAAGTCATTAATAGGGAAGGACAAAATAATTATAAGTCATTGCATTAGACAAATCGCAGCTGAACCTCTTTAGTTCACTGTTTGCTGGTTTGAATTTCAAATAATCCTTCTGTAACACACTGATGATGGACTTCAAGCCTAAAGGAGGGAAATCAGAATGTATGAAATCTTCCCAAGTAACATATATATAGTCCATTTGTGTGGACATATTAGATACGTGCTGTATGTTAAAGTTCAGTAAATATTTACTGATGCGCTGCTCTTTCCAGTAGTGAGCACAGTGGACTGATGCAAGTGTGTATTAAATACATCTTCACATCTTCAGCTTTGCTTCCTTCTTCCCTCACAGTATTAAAAGTGGGAAAACAACATTTTAAATATTGTGATTGTAAGATTAGAGAGTGGCAGCAGTCTTTTCTTCTGATTAAGAGTGACCATGTTTCGGTACAATGTCTTATAAAAATATAGAAAAGAAGTTCTGGTCATTTCTGCATCTAGCCACAGAGAAAATCAGCGATGCTGAGGATTCCATATGTTTTTGATTAGCTTTTCCGGCTCATTCTTCTTATTAAAGTTCATTTTGAGGTTTGACTGATTCTCCTTTTGCCTTTGCTGTTCTGGTCCTCCCTCAAAACTCGGGTGGTTTGGGAAGCCTTTTCTCGGGAGCCCTTACTGACAGAGTGGTGGGACCTTTCCTGGGGTACATGTAGCTTGACTAGCAGTGGGGCCGAGGTATGGTGTCTCACCCTGGGGTGGGACATCCCCCAGCCACCTTGCCCCACTGCCTTGGAGATGACTGGCACTCCAGGGAAGCCAGAGGTGTATCATTTGCTAGTGTCATATCTGAAAAGTGGAGCACAGGGTATGAAGTTAACACAGACATCTGTTAATATCAGCTGAAGGTCCAGTGCAAAATGCTTTAAAAGTTTCCATGTGCTTTTTTTGCTGGTGATTTTCTCCCCCCTCCTTTCTGACAAACTTTGTTGAAAATCTCCAGGAGCAGCAGAAACGAAGGGAGAAATGGAAGGAAAGGAAGTTTACTGGATGAAAAACTTTCAAATCGCAGAAGTGAATTTATGTAAGATTTCCACTTCTTTTTAGGTTAAAACCCCTTTTAAACCAAGGAGCTACACTGTCAGTACCAAATCCAAATTCAAATCATTCCAGGCTGGCCTAATTAAAAAAAAATCTCCAGGGCTGGTGTCAAGGGACCATTCAAAAGTCTAAGGACGGAGCCTATCCCTTCATCAGAAAACAAAGAGAAATGCTGAATATGTATGAAGATGGTCAGCAGCTTTCCCAAGCTCCCAGTCCTCTCCTTGGGAAACCAAAAAGTATCAGTTTTAAATCTCTTCGGTGCGTTTGTGAGACACAGGCAGTCATTGTACGCAAGACCCACGGTATTAATCACCTCTAGGTTTCCCTTTCCTCTTTCTAAAGAGGGGATTTTTTTTTATTTTTTTTTTTTTAATGTCAATAAATAGTCCTGCCTGAGATTAGACTGTCAGGGACATAATGCCAGGAAAAAATCTGCAATGCCCCGGGCTGGAGGGCCCTGACCTGTTTCCAGAGTCAGCTCAGTAGGTGCAGGTGACCGCGGTGGTTTTACCCCAGCGCTACAAGCCCTGCTTTATGGCGCAGCTGAAGAGAGTGATGGTCCCACTGGTCGGGATATGCAAACACCTCTAGATTAAAAGAAGCCAGATCACCTCCCAAACCAAATATTGAATTAGGTCTGGGATTTTTTTTTTTTTCCATCCCTTTTTCATCTCCCATTAGGGCTGCTCTAGTCTCGGCTGTGTCACTGGCTTCTTTGTCCCCACATCCTGCAAAAAAATACTGAATATCTCAAGCTGTTGTTTGTGCTTACAGTTCAGGTCTGCTTTACCTGCAGCGTTAATTCAACGTATCACCCACGAATAAGTTTCTGACCACAAACAGATGAGTGCTTAGGTGTCTTTTGGACATATCTTCACAGTAACATATTTTTTTTTTCCGTCGGCTTGCTTGGTGTGTTTTGGCTGTGTGTCTCAATGAGAATAGATGTCCTTTCCTTGCTTATTTTTTCATGTGGATGTAAATCACAGTCTCCTGCATGGTAGAGCTATGGGTGACCTTGTAAAGATTTTCACTAGGATGTTGAACATCCAGGAAGTTTGAGTCTAATCCTGCTCCTGCCCTACTCAATGCCACCCATTTCAGTACCAACCAGAAGGAAGAAATATGTCACACAGGAAGCAAAAAGAAAGTTAAAATGTATTGGAACTTTTCAGAAATGACAGGTCAGCTCAAAATTTGGCTCTTTTATAAAGAAGGAGGAAAGGGAGTGTTTTTCTGATTACCAAAATGTATCTTGTGTATTCTGTAGCTGGATTGTTAAAGGTATCCAACCTGGAGCAATCTTCTTTCACCTCCTTGTGTTTTTTTTAAGGGGACATGAAGAGAAAATGGCCCCTTGACTTATGACAGTTCTGTGATGGGACAACATTTTCATGCTACTGTATTTTAATATCCTTCTCAACAATGACATCTTCTACTGATTAAAGGCAGGTCAGTGAGTGAATCTAATAACGTATTTGTGGAAACATAAGGAGCTGAAATATGCCCTTGGCTTTTCAGGAAACAGAGGTCTTTCAGAAATGCCAGAGAAATGAGATTCTATTTTTCCAAGGCATCAAATTTTTTTAAAGCAACCCAAAATGTGCATAATCATATTATAGGCAATCAGGGTGCTATTCAGCTACTATATCAAACAGGCATGTCATTAGCGCAGCAGGCTAATTGCTTGAGCTTTCCTTGACCTGGGACTTCAACATTAAGGCTCTGGGTGGCCGAGTGATTTTCATAATTTTGTCTGTACTCCATGAGTCTAGAGGAAATCAAGGTCTGTGATTGCTTTGGTAATTTTCCTTTCAGAACAGATTGCTTGATTTGACATTTTAAGTACAGTATCTTGTAACTCACAGGCAGGGGAACCTTTCAAAGAAACTGCTGTGAGTGCAGTCTGCTGTTTTCCTTGCTAAAACACTCTTCTGTGTCTTTAGAAGACTTATCTTTGTGAGAACACAGCAGCAGATCATGAGAATTGAGTTGCCACTGAGATAAGGTCATGTTATGTAGAAATATGAGCTCCTTAACCTCTGATCTTTCCCCCCACTTCCAATTTTGTAACCTTTTGCCGCGTGTAGTTCACAGTGAAGTCAGGAGAAATGCTCGGATTCCTCTTGGTTTCCCTATCAAGAACAGGACGAACGTACTTTTTTTTATTTCTTAGGCTTTTTGAAAATCCACAGTGTGCTGCCTTACGGGTTTCTACCTGGCTTCCACCAAAGGAAAAACTTCTTCCAACTCCTCAGACGTGATGATGACACCCATCTAAAATATCTGCCATTCCTCAACATGCTCAGAAGAGAATTTAACTTCTGACTGGATCAGTAGCCAACAAAGGTGGCTGTGGACATTTAAGCAAAGGTTTGGGATGAGATGTTGTGAAATGGCTGCATCCTGAAAGCCGGGGCAGGGAGCAGAAGTTTGACAGTGAACACGAATTAAGCAGGGTGGGTTTTGACCAGAACTTCGGCATGATAATCCCAAGTCAACTGAAAGTCAATAGAGGATGTTGTGATCAGTGTTACACCTCTTGGTGTAAATTGATTTGAACCCAATACTGGATCAAGAGTTTCCATTTCCCTTGGGTGCAAGACGGGGAAGAAATGAGCCAGAGCCACCGTAGCTCCCTGCGATAGGCGCGGATGGGGAGGAAAACACTTCCAGTCAGGGTGATGTTGGAAAACTGATTTGCAGCAGCAAATTAGATGTCTCTTACTTGTCCCCAGATTACTGGCTGTTTTCTGAAGCTCTGAGTTTTGCTTCTATCCCTCTGATGTCTCTGCTAGAAAGCAATAGACCAAGGCATAGCAAAACAAGGCATGTGAACTGAAAACATTTCTAAGAGTTACTTGACTTTAAAACTTCCTTGAGCAGCTTGGTCAGCTGTCCACCCTCTTCCCTGGTCTCCTTCCCCAAGCTCTGAAATTTTCCAGGGAAATAGGAAAGTTTGGATCCACACTACAAAATCTGCAGCTGGAGCTAAATATGTTTCACACATACAAATCTATATTCACCTTTTTGTTTTGTTTGTTAAATTTCATCAGTAGAAGAATTTTCATAGATGTTATAATCTCTCTTTTCTTGCACAATTAGATTGGAAAGTGCACTGTGCAGACCCATTTTTCAAAGTGAAAGCCTAGAAGGAGGAAACTTATAATTCTCCTGAATACTTTGTATAAGTTGATGGCTATGAAAAGATAGGTTTAGCGTTTAAAGCTGTATGATGGGGTCACACACAGACCCTTACTGTATGGGATTAAATCTGAAATATTGTAATATTATTTTAGCAATATTTCATAATTCCTGATTTGAATCTTTGTGGTTTACCAGTTCACTAATAACTTCTTGAACTGGAAAAACCTGTTTCTGGGACATTCCATGAATATTTCCAATAAAACTTACTAAACATGGGATTTTCTTTATGGTTCTAATTTCATCAACATTTTAAAAATATCATTTTAACAATTAACAGCCTTGAAGCAGGAATTTTCTGAGCTAATTTGTAGATTGCAATGCTGGAGAAGGTATCTACCTTTTTCTTAGAAGAGGGCATATTAAAAGTTTGGCAGAGATTTAATTACACATGGGCTACTGCAAAGGAGTGAATGCCAGGCATGGTCAAAAGGAAATCTTTATTATGTTACGGGAAACACATTTCCTTGGTCACTGCAAAAACTCAAAAAACTACTGAGGGTACAGCAAAGGGGACTGGATGCACAAAGGATGTTGCTGACAGACTGTTTGGAGAGATATTACATCATCTGCTTCATTACTTCCCTGGAATACAGGAGTTTAACTGGAAGCTGGACTGGACTGGTGATCCTGACTGGAGATGCAGGGATGGGTATCACACTGTGGTCAGCTGTAGCGTGTGTGCAGAACCAGAGCAACTGGTTGTGTGAGCATCCCTGGTGCAGGCAGAGGCAATGAGCCATAGCAATGCCTCATGCAGTGTTGTAGTGCCTGAAAGATGCTCTGAGATTTCCAGGCTGCTATCTTCCTGGTCCTGTCCCTCAAATATAAATATACGCTTCAGATATTTAGTTCAGCTGGTTCAAATGAGCCATGGCACTATCAATTATTTGGTCTCTGATCCCATGAGAGGCTCAGGTTGCGCATAGTGAGAACGCTTTATCCTTTGGTCTAACAGAATAATCTTATAGCTCGAGCAATAAAGTGTTGCAGCTCTGGATCCAGAGGTACAAGAGGTCTCCAGCTCTCAACTGGAGTCCTTTTTATGCAGAAAGATATAAACCCAAGCACGTGTATGCTGTGCCTTGGCAAGGAGAACACGCTCTCTTCTCCAGGCGACATGTGAGTCTGCTGCTCTTGCCACTATCTTAGACAGTCATCTTCTCTGTAGGAAGAATGGATTTAATTATATCACAGTTTCCAGTTTTATTAAGGCTCAAACAATACGAGCATTAAAGTGAAATAATACGCCAAGTACTGTAGAGGCCACTGAAACGTTTCCTGTTATTGTGTTGTAATGGAGATTGCAGTGAGGCTGAGCCGTTCCAAATGACTGCAGCAGAAAATGTCTCTAACCCTCTCCAAGCGCCGCAGCACAGCAGAGCTCTCAGGACTATCACCCTTGACAATAGATTTTCTAGGAATTAACAACTGAGGTGGCAAATAATTTCCCTAGGAGGACTGGGCCAGGCTCAGGCACTTCCCGGCACTCTGCAAGCCTTCCCAACGCACAGCTGGCCACAGCTGGCAGGGTGGAGAGCTGCGTTCGGCGAAGGGCTACAACCTTCCCTAGCCACAAAGAAGTGACCGAGCCCATGAGTAGAAATTGTTGACAAATATAGGGCGCAGAAAAGCCACTGCTGTTATGAGAGAGCTCACCTGGGTGGCAAATTTCTGGCAGAAACTGGCATTTGTGCCCAGTTCCCTGGAAGGACTGCATTCCCGTGCACAACAGTGTTACTCGAGAGAAAGCAGACATACAGAAGCGGCTGCGATTCCCAGCAATGTTGTACTTGGAAGAGGAAACTCTCCATCCATACAACATGCCTGTGAATTTTTATACCAGCTCACAGGGGTTTTTAGTCCATCTCAAATGAGCAAATTAAAGTGTAGTATTTAAAATCTGGTGGTCATCACTGTTGGTTTCGTGTTCCTACCCTTTCCTGAGGCTGGTGTCCTTTCAGTCTAGATGTGGAACACATCTGAGATCCTTACCACCAAATCATCCCCAAAGAAAGGGTTGTGCTGATGAGAGATGCAGCTGAATTTCACTGGCTTCAGTGGCCAAACTCCATGAGGATAGGATTTCCAACAGTGTGATTTAACCAAATTCACACACGCGACCTCTAACAGAAATACATCTCTTCTACATTTTAGTTGCATTCTTCTACTAGTCTGAAATGTTAACTTAATCTCTGCCTCCTAGCTGACCTTTTTTATTCATCTGCCTTCACTGCAATGAAAATGAATCATTCAATCATCCTAGCTCGATATATTGTTCTGGAATGAATTCATGGGCACATCCATGAAGGTTGTTTCCTACCGTAGGCAGCAAGGGGTTTCTATGTGAACGCTCTCGTGGTGCTTTTCCAAGGGATTTAAATTCAGTTAGAATAAATTATAGGCCTTTGAATATACCACTGGAATACGAGTGAAAATTACAGTGTTCTCATCTATTTACATGGAGACTCTTTATAAATAATGAGTCAGCGGTTGCTCTGTCATGAATTGACCACAAACTTTTTGTGCTGTTTTTTTGGATTTGTCATCACTACCTTAGCTGAGAGTGGCTAGTGGTGACTTAAACCAGAATTTAACAGAGTGGAGCTCCCTGTGACAAAGTGAAACTAAGGTGGTTACAAAAAGTGGGCAGTGCAACATGCTCATCGCCCCCCCCCCCCCCCCCCCGCCCCCCCCAATTTAAACTTTTATTAATCATTTCATTTTACAACAGTTAACCCCTGGCCAAGCAGTAACTGATGCCAGGGCTTTGCAGGTGAATTTGCTATCACAGGAGAAAACAGCAAAGCAGACTCAGGCTATATAGTTATAAGATGCTTTGGAATAGCTGAGGTAAGAACAGGCACTTGAGACATCCCAGGGTCTTCGGGCACTTTCAGAACATCAGTAATCTATGTTTCATCATCCCTGGGAGGTGAGGTTTTTTGTGTGCAATTGGGGAACTTGCTAACAGACTGTATAAAATTTGCTCTCTGTAAGGAAAGTCATTTAATTGCCTGCCCACAGAAGTGCATCTCATTTTTGCTGTTTCCCTTCTCATACTGAAGTACCACAGAAACGTTGTCTATGGACAAAGAGTGAAGAATTAAGCCCTCAAGCACTGAAAAAAGTGTGTGGGAATCCATCCTGCTGCTGGATTTTTGCAAGTTGTGAATAGTACAGGAATTAACTCTGCAAAATACATGTTCACAAATTACAAGGTTGTATCTTCAGCTGAAGATATAAAGCACATACAAATAATTATTTTTTCCAAATCCCCTTTCCTTCCAGCTGGACACTTACTGGGATTATGCAGTCAGTGCTGCACTTCAGGAGAGAAAGGACTGGAAGGAAAATTAGCTACAGACAAAACTGGCAGAAAATTAAGAGATACGCATGCGCATGGGCAATAGAAATCACATTTAAGAAAACGGGGAAAATTGTGAAAGACAGACTGCATACAGTAGTCTTAGTGTTTGCACTGGTTAAACCCCTTTTATCTCACATTCATAAACACAGGCTCTCTATATGATATAAAACACATTTAGCTGTCATTGAAATGCTGTGATTTATGGAACAGGGCTGTCCCTAAGAGGGTAACAACACTTGGTGCTTATTTTGGCAGGTGCACTAATTCAAACTGCTGAGCAGCTCAAAGAACAGCTAATGCTAATGACAAAAGGTTAATGATTTTCTTTTCTTTTCCTTTTATTTTTTTTATATTGGAAATATTTGTTCAGTTTAGGCACCGCTTCATATGTGACCCCAGCTGTAGCCATGCAGATGTCAGCTCACTTTGCATTTGGCAAAGGCAGCATTTGAAGAAAATATTATTTTAGTTTCAAACATGACTAAATAACCATCCACATCGCTGAGCTAATGAAGAGACATATACAGACCTTTGCTTTTCCTTCGTGTTTGCATTTAAAAGGTGATAAATGATGATCTATTTTCCTAGTAAATAGGAAATGACATGTCCAATAGAAAAAACAGCATTAAATATATTCACTTCTCCATCTATCTATCAGTTCTGGGTTACATTTTACAATCTTTCCATGGCTCTTCAGTGCACTTGTTACACGAAGGCTCTTCTGGCTTAACAGATTTGTGGATTTGCCTGTAGCACTTTAAACGCGCTTATACTCTCTGCTGCTTGCTAACTCCCTAAGTTATCCCCCTACATATTTTATAAGTGTTTGGTCATGTTTAGCGAGATGGAAACCCATGTAGTCAAATCCTGAACCTATTTTCAGCATATGTCAAAACCCCCATTGTTGAAAGCAGGACACAACAAAAATGGTTGTCCGAGCCTCAGACTAATGCTGGCTGCAGAAAGGGTCCCTGTTCCCCCCCCCAGTCTGAGCCGCAGTATTACAGGAACAGCAGCATCCTTTGCACATGACGTATACCTGGGGGTCAGCTAATTGGTCCTGGAGAGCAACAGCAGGTGGGAGTGAACCAGGGATGTTTTCTTCTCCGAAACTGTTTTTAAAAATATGTGATGCCGTTTGGCATGGTTGCTGAAGTAGACCTGAGCTGGTCTGAACACTGAGATGCCCACTCTGTCCTTCCCGTGGCATGGGTAACCAGAGCTGCATCAGGGTAACCCTGACCCAGGTTGGAGGAGCAGGAGGGAGGAGGAGGGCACGTTCCCGGGCAGTATGTCAGTCATCATTAAACCGCCTGCCTGGGCCAGGTTCCCTGGTGTCTTTTGCGTGGTGCAATCATCTTTGACTTTCTGCCTTATGCTGGTGATGATGAGCATCAAACATCTGCTCATCCTGCATGGGGAGCAACTAGGTGTGAGAGAAAGCCCTGGGAGCTCTGCATAGGGCTTGCCTACTGGGCACAGCACTGGGAAAATAAAAAAAAAATAAAAAAAAGACAAGAATTTTTAAAGTCTTTTGAGACCTTCAGAGGCTAGATCCCTCAAGATGAAATGCTTTATTATCACTATCAGCACGTGAGCACTCAGAGAAGTTCTGTACTCCAACACAACAGGGCTAGTCATCTGCCACAGGACAAAAATCTCATGTGCAACAATATGAAAAGCAGCAGAAAAGTCCAACAATAACAACAAGGCAGCGAAATCCTGGCCAGCAGTGAAAAGTAGGTCATTTTGAACGCATCCAAGAGCCGTATCTCCACAAGGAACTGGACAGAAACCAGAAAGATATTTGTCTAATCATGGAGGATCAGGTGCCTGTCCCCCTCCCCACCCTCTCCTCATTAACCTCTGGCATCAAGGCAGGTTTGAGACAGGCTCCTAATAAGTGTGATTTTTCTTAGCTAGTCCAACATTATTATTATTATTTTCTAAACCACAGTGTTGCTCACAGCGAGGGCCATGTTCCCTTTGCTCCGCCAAGTTCTCTCTGATACGGGGAGGGGAGCTGGGGAACTGGTTGCACCACTGACTCTTCTGGCTCTTGCTATAGCTCCACACATGCAAAACTGCTTAGGGTTCAGCTCTGGTCCCAGCTGGACCATGCTGAGGACCAGCAGAGCATCAGGGTGGCTGTTCTCATCACAAACCAAACCTGTCCCAGGCCTCGATTGGAGCTGGAAAGCCCTGCAAGAAATTTCAGCTGGAAAGTCCCTACAAGCAATTGCAACTGCTTGGTAAGTGTCTTATGCCAGGAGAATTCTCCGCCGCAAAAAGTTGGGTTAGATTATCCCTTTTTAATGCATTTTGAGTAGGGCTATGTCTAGAGTGGTTGCATTAGGAAAAGCAGAACTGAACAAAAAGCCCCCGGGATTTAATGAGTAGGTGTTCAGAAAGCTCTAGTCCATCAGCTATTTACTAGGAAGGAAAGAAGGAAGCCTGGAAAGCATTAGGAACAGAAGGACCACCAGACATGAAAAATGGTATTTTTAATGCTGAAATTATCAGCAGAAGAGGTCCTTAGAGTTTACAAGGGGAGTTTTAACACTACCATCACAGCAGGACTTGATAAGTAAAACGTGTGTAACTTTAAGAGTTTTCCCCCCCGCCCCCCACTGGTCAATATTTCCCTTCCACCAAAGTCAAGTGTTATTTTGGCTTTACTTCAATTTTTATTTTGAAGGATTCCTCCTTGAGAAAGATGAGTAGATGATAAAATATGTGAGAGGATGACTAAAGCGTTGGATGAAAAAATAGATTATGGGCACGGGGTGTAATCTCTGGTGATACTGGAGAGTACAGATGCCTAGGAAAGAAAAGGACAGGCTGGCCATTTTACTCAGGAGCAAAGAGAAGGATGGAAATCTGGATGCTGTAAGTGAGGCTTGGTCCAGGAATCAAAATCCATAAAACACATTAGTTCTAGGGTGAACGTAGTAAAGAGTGTAGTCCAGCTTAGCCAAATATCTGTGGCTTCAATAGAAGCCTTTAGGAAACTATGCAGCCACTAAACCATTTTTATTCAGTGTCCTCCAAACATAAAATACTGTTTTAGCTGTTTAAGGCTAGTTTTTTACTCCCACCCCTCCTGACCTGCCTCGCAGGGCTGAGTCAGGGACAAAACAGAGAGTGATGAAAATTGCTATCTGCTTCTGTCGCCCCTGTGACCCTGGTACCACTGTTACTCACTGGCCACATTTCTTCCAGTTTGTCCATCTAGGTAAGAAAACCAAGACATTGAATTTGCTCTGTGGTAAAAAAAGGAGAAAAAAATAAAAGAGCGGTTTGCATGGAAAATCCTGGAGCAAAGTGTTTGTTGCCTCTTTGAAGGAAGATACATCACTAAGTCACTGTAACTAATAATCGTGTGATATTGAAAGAGTGCAGAATTTACTGGTGCAGTGGGATTACTTTTGTTAAAGCAATAATGCCTCATTTGTTCTTATGACAGAGCTTTACAACAGTTACACAGGCAAGTCTTTAACATCCATCAACATTACTGTCTGGATTGTATTATCTAGGAAATCCCAGAGTCACTAGCCTACAGGTTGAATTAGCTGCAAATTCATTTCAGATTAGAATCCCTTTTGTAAATGCTGCAGTCACTCAGGCAATACCTCGGAGAAAGCAGGGGGATGTTATTGAATTTTGTGTTAATAATTCTTTCCCAGTTTTTTTTTTTTTTTTTTTTTTGTAACCACTGCTTCTTGAAAGGCATTAAGGCATTAAGCTGACTTTAAAATAACAGCAGCAAACACTTTTCCAAAAAATCCTTCCTTTGAGTCATTCCCGCTGGAATGAAAACCCTTCAAATACAGTTTATAGGGTAACTGTCCCTCATTTCAGGTTTTCCAAAAATACAGGGGCTTACAGGCCCAGAGCAAATCACCCAAAGACCCCAACTGCCATTTTTTGGCCATGCTTCTGCACTGGGTTTCTCAAGCCAGCTTTGTCCAAGCCACCGTCTCCACCTCGTGCACGTGGGCTAGAGCTCATCTTGCAATGCACGGAGCAACTAAGCCCTCCTCTGCAGGGTGGGAAGGTCTCAGGAGGGATGAGAAAGTCTTTTCCCCTCTGACACGGTTCTTTGCACCACAAAAACCTGCTTTTGGGGGACCTGGGGTTTTTTAGACATTGCTGTATGTCTACATTGTAAATGTAGAACAGGACTGCTGATGGGGATCCGGATTTTGCCTGGGTTGCATTTGGGTCTCTCTTAAATTTGCTCGCAAGTGGTGTTCCAGCAAAGATGCCTGCAGGCAGGAAAGAGTGTATTTGCCTTGAGCGTTACAGAATGTTTGAAGAAAATGAAGTTTGAACTCCAAACCACAAATATTCACAACAGAATCCTGATTCGGAGGATTACGCTGAGCCAACCTTAGGGCAGAGCTGCCACCACATGACTGCTCAAATGTCACCTACGACGTTTGGATTTTGAATCGTCGCTGCTGAACGCCTCCCAGGCAATCCTCAGGCTGATATAGTTTTGGCTAATAATTCTGAACAAAGGCTGTATCTGAAAATTCACTTGTTGACCACATTACTCATGCGAATCATTTGCTTGGCATCTTGTTATAAAAGAACAGAGAAATCCGAATTAAGGAGCATGTCCCTGCCTTTGACGTTCTTTTTAAAGGATCCCTTCTGTGCAAGAGAGCTGGAGCTTGGTTTAAAAGCCCCATTAAATTCTGCGTTGATAAACCCCAAGATATTACTGTTTTGATCCTTTAAATGTCTAACCAGCTATGTTAACATTTTTATGCAACATATACTGCTGCCCACAGAGAAAAAAAGGAAAAAACCTCCTTCTTTCCCTTTTTATAAATTAGTTTAAAGCTTTAACAAGACGATTTTATGTTCTGATAGGAGAAATAGATGTTACTGTGCAAGAAACTATTGAAGCATCTGTTTAACTTGAACCCTGTGCCGAAGCTCCAGCCTGCTCTCTCCAGGGCTGCAGACATCAGGAATATCTGTGGGCAAATGCAGACCTCGTCACCATTTTCCCTACCAAAAATTAATTAATTCTATTAGTCCTCAGAACAGGTTCTAGCCTGCAATTGAAGACAAAGCTGCAGATTTCCTTCCCCAAAGAGCAATTGCTCCTTGATTTGGGAAGCACCCTGTTTTCTGGGGACGGTAAAGCCCCGGTTCCTGCCCAAGACGGAGGTCTCCTCGACTGCCACCCCCTCCCGGGACACACACTTGCGGACACAGAAATAATGGCTATTTTAGCCTGTCATTCTCTGCAGCCAAAACCTCACCTCTGTTCACTGGGGTCTTTACATAACCTGACCCCCAGAAGCCAATTACATCTGTTTTCTTTGTGCTCATGTGTTTCTAGTATTGACACCAACTTCGCTTTCAACAAAGGGTGGGTTCCCATGAACTCCATCCTTTATTACCAGCTGGTTCTTATTAGAGATTAACCAATAAAAAATGAGTAATACAGTCAGCAGTGTGTTCCTACATGTAGCACTTTTCCATGTGTTTCAATTTACCAATCAACCAATAAAGCTCTGCCCTCCAATGAACTGCATTCCATACCTCACATTTTTTGCTTATTTTGATAAATGTAGCTTTTCATAGATAAAAAGGGCAAGAATCTGGCTAACACTGTCTACTGTTAGCTGGAACATTGATGTTGGTTAGATGAATTAGAGAATGCTACTTGATCTTTTCTCTGACAGCTTATTATGCCTGGGTTCCTGGGCTTCTAAAATTTCTCTTGCAAAGCTCCCTGTCACTGCGCTTAGTTAAAACTTGTCAAAAAATTAACAAACCCAATTTCAGGCTTGTTTTGCTTATTTCCTTCAGCACCAAGCAGGCAAGGGAGATTTTGAAAGGACACGTTGTCGTTGCTGCTGTTGCAGAGGTTTCTGCGAGCTAAAATTCCTTATCCAGCATGATGTGCGGCATTAAAGGGCTCGAACCTGAAAGCGGCAGTTCATAAAATGGGTCATTTCTAGTACAAACTTTTGGGAGGAAAAGTACAAAAAGCAAAAGGCAACTTAATGGATTCCTCAATGAGAGAACCTGGGAGCAAAGTTATTCCTTGCCACTGCATCTTCTCTCCTGAAAACCCCTACACACATATTTTTGTCAAGCATTTAAGCAGTTGCACTCGAGCCAGTAAATAGCTCACATCCTTAAAAATAAGCACACGCATAACTGTTCATTAATTTTCATTGTTTAAAAGGAGTAGTTTAAGCCCTGGTTGAATCTCTCGTGTCAAGGGAGAAAGATCATGATCCTCGCTGGGACCAGGCACAAGCAGTATTGGCAGGACTGTGCTGCCCTTCACTGGCAGGAGAAGAACCTTTGATATAGTGATGGTGAAGTGTTAAATTTACAAAGTTTCTTTGAGACTCCTTCGGTACATCACGAAATTTTAATTTCAGCAAGTTATTTTTGTCATTGGCAGAAGTTTAATAAAAATGTGCCCTGCTTGTACCAAAGTGGGGTCCATGAAGGACTACTCACATCTCCCACCCATAAAGTGATCCAGGTGTCCTAATGTTATTAGATTCTTTAATTCTGCTAAATAGACCTTCCCTTTGACACCGGATTCTGAACTTGGCTTCATTATCACTTTTCAGCAGGAGAATGAAAATACAGTAAATCTTTCCATTAAACCAAGCTGCTGAAAAGGGAACTTTATTGTTTTAAGGTAGTTCAAAGTAGGGTGAAAAACTCCCTGTAAAAACAGACACGAACTCCTTAAACCCCACTAAGGTATAAATGTGCTAACTCAATGCCTCAGTGCCTCTGCCTCCTTTGCTACCATTTTCCCATTGCAGGCAGGGAAGGTTCAGCCTGTAGGAACACACAATCCAGAAAGTCACTGAAAGTTCACCCTGTAAGATATGGAAACCTGACCTTGATGCCACCCAGCTCTCAGCAAACCTGGGATTTCTCAGGCAGTCTTAGAAGCATCTTAATTCTGTTGGACCTTCACGATTCAAGGCACTAAACAGCACTGGACATCTACTCACAGGTGGCAATCAAAGTAGCAGCTACAAAACCTCACCCAGTCCTGAAGACGTGAGGGGTTCCCACCTCTATATACCCCATAACAGTTACTACAACTTGGGAAAGCAACCATCATGAAATACCAACTAGAAATAAATTAAATACATTCAGAGATGCCTTGAGATTTTTCTTTTCCTTTTTCTTTGGGTATTTTTAGGAGAAACTCCAGTCCTGTTTGAGCTAAGGACAAAAACTTTACTTCCAAGGAAGCCCCAGCAAAACAGGGAAAGGTGTGGATGTATGTCCTGACAGTTATCCTGGACAAATCACTGCATAGACACTCCTTCCAGAATCGGAGAGTTTGGCTCTGCCCAGAGCAGTCCCCTGAACTGTCAGCTGTGAAGACAAGACCCCCTTGCTGGTTCCTTTTCCGTTGCCTTCTCCTAAGGCACAAAATGCTCTTTCTAGGTGTTTTTCTCAAGGGAGCACAGCCCGTTTCCCAGCTGTTGGCGTGACAAGTAACCGAGGCAAAGATCCTGGAAGGATGCGGCCAATGACTAACCTGTTGTGACTTTTCCAGGCACTGAGTTCCCCTGCTGCTGATGGGGTCAAGCAAGCGAGACTGGTCCATCTCCCCGGTGCTTTCAGAGGGAGGCGATATATTTGTGCAACCAAATTCTTCATTTGTAGTTGCAATTAAGGGAAGAGGTCAGGAATAGGCTATTTCCCATCTGGGTCTCCTTCCAACACCACCCTCAGCAGTGAATTTGTGTCCTGTGCCCAAGATTCCGGAGTGCTGCTGCAGCTTTCCATGACCCACGTGCTTCCAGCTCCCCAGTGAGCATGCCGAAGCCTTGTGCCACGGCTTCCCCCGGCACACAAGAGAAGTTTTGCTTAAGTGGAACAGTTATGTGGTAAATACATTCCATTTAATAATTGATTAAGTCTTAGGTGAAAAATAGACAGTGCTGCAGAAGATTCATTTTCAGAAAGGGAAATTTTTTTAATAATTGGAATTAGATTCTGGGTTGGAAAGAAAGCTGGGGATGGCTGATAACATTCTGACAATGATGAGTGAGGCTTTAGGAAATAAGTACAGCCAGGATTATTGAAGTCTTTTCAGCAGCAGAGCCCCCAATTCAGTGGAAGCATATGAAAAAAATATTTGCCTTTTTCAAGTCACCTAATCACTCTAGAAAGCTGGCAGCAATTCAAGTGATGTACACTTAAAATGTCAGGCTAAATTATAGATTTCAGCCTTCAGAATGTGCTCTTAAGAATAATTCATTTGTGTTTTTCAGCTGAAAAAATTTTGAACCTCAAGCTTCTTTCTGTATTACTTGTGGGGTTTTTGTCCTAGTGAAATAAATAAATAAAGGGATAACAGGCAAAACAGAGGAGAACATGAAGTGAGCAACACATTTTCTGGAGATCAGCAAATACGCAGGAAGGAGAAGGAAATTCTGAAGCAAGAAGGGCCAAGTTCTGCGCACAGCATTAAGGACATGAAATAAGTCCCAGGTAAAGCAGCAGCACAGCAAAGTACTTGAGGATACCTTCAACTTTCAGCACAAATCTTTTCCATTTCAATCCATGAAACTGAAGTATCTTGCTGAACTGCGCTGGGAGAGGGCAGTCAGTTTAATAAACTCTTATCACTGCGCACAGAATAACATTATTATTATTACTACAAGGGGATGATTCACGTCCTAAGGGATGATAGCACCATCTCTTTGAACAGAACTAAACATTTTAAATCACCTTATAAATCACTAGGCAATTCTGAATTGGCATGAGCTGTTACTTGGGAGTGGCGGGGGAAAATATTGATAATACGCCATCGTATGTATGCTCAGAGCTGCACAGTGACATTTTTTGGTATCATTTTTGTACCTCCTGTGAATGGGGATTGGTACCTCCCTTCATTTGCTGATCACTTTGCTTGCTCCAGCCTTTATTCCTATTTCTTCCTGTTGCTGCCACCAGGAATATGCATCCCTCCTCTCGTCCTGCAGTACCCAGCACAGCTGAGGCACACACATCTCTGTCTGAGGTCCCCTCCATGTGGCACCCTCTTCTTCCTCCCCTGCTACAGTCCAATCTGTATTACTACCTGAATTAAAAATAAAGCAAAGTCCCATCCTACAGTGACCGGGAAGGTCTGCCAGATATCAGTTTTCTGTTTAACAAACACCAGGCCACTACCAAGAAGGGTTTTGTTCCAATATACAACTTATTAATTATTGCTGATCCTGCAAAGACATGATGATGCACTCCCCCTGCCAGCTTCACATCTGCAGCTGGTTAGGAAACAACCACGAGTCTTTCTGCACCGATCACAGGGCGGGGAAAGATGTGTTAGGTGGTGCTATACAACAGCTCTGATTAAAATGTAATTGCTAAGGCTATTCCTCCTGAAGAGAATGAGAGGGCAGAGTCTAACCACGATCAAATGCTTCTGGTGCAGAACTGAACGGGAAGCTTGAAAATGAGCAAAACCCAGCAAGCCCTGCTGGTGTGCTTGGCAGTGCCTGCTGCAGTGGCCTATCTTCCACAGAAGGAGTCTAAACTGTAAATAGTCTTCTGACAGCAGCATTCCCCCAACACTGCTGGAGGTCCTCTCCACCTTGGTCTAATCTCTGTGAGGATAAATGTCTTCACAGGAGAGAAGAGCTGGTCCAGTTGTTGGCTTCTGCAGGGACACCTAGTGACAGCATCACTCCCTTTCCATCTCTGGTTTGCATAAATCCAGCTTTGTGTTTTCAGTGCCCAGAATTCCCCTTTCTGCTCTACAGACCAAACCGCTACTCACTGAAGTTATACCTGGCAGAAGAAATGCCCCTCACTGTTGCAGTGACTTCAAGGTCTTTGCAGTGAAGTACAGGAGAAAGCAAAGGGGGTCCTGCAAAATACTTCTGTGTTAGAGGGAAGGGATGTATGTCCGTGGGATATCAAATAAATCATGCCAGGACTGAGGGGGGGATGGCAGGTGGAGGGAGCTAGGTGTGATATCTGCTCCTGGGAGGTGACCACCTGGCACCCCCTTGTGTCTTGGCCATGGGGCTGGCTGAGGTGCTTCCCCACTGACGGTACGGAGCCAACAGTTGAGATGGGCTCTGGTGTCAGTGCTACCTTGCTTGTTTGGCTTCCTGCTCCAGTTGTTGCTTCATGTCCATTCTTCACATTTCCCCCACAATCCCTAGCCCTGACAAACCGCATCACCTAGAAAGGCTTTTGTTCCCGATCACTTCCACTGCACACCCTCGATGGCAGCAATTGTTTGTTGTCATTGTTATCCAACCTTGTTCTTCCCCACAAAGGCAACAGAATTAAATTAAATTCTCCATTTCCAATTTCAATTTATTTGGTTTTTTCTTCCAGCCGTTGGAATTCAGCTGTCCTCTCTTGGCTAGATTAAAGAGACCTTTAATATATGTTATTTTTTCTCAGTGAAAATACTTGTGTGCTGTAATCAAGTCTCTGTTTGATCTTTTTAATAAGCTAAACAGACTAATTTCCTTAAATCTATTCCTATCAGTCCCCTCCTACATTTAAAACAAATGGCTCCTTTGCAAAGGAAAGCTGTTTTTTGCAAAGCAGCCTGCTCTGCTTTCAACACCCATTCAAGACTTTCAGTATATCCTTTCCGAAATAATACCCCAAAGAGGCATTTTGAGGCATGACCGCCTCAGCTGCTCTCCATTCCTTCTGCCTTCAAGCTGAAGAGATGCCATCTGGCAACGGCGTTTGGGGCAATGTGGTCGTGTAGCTTTGCACGCCCTTTTGGGAGTTGCTTGGGAGACGGGATTGACTGTGGCATGCATGCTTTGAGTTTGCATCAGCCCCAATACCCATGGTGGCCACTGCTTCCCCAGCTGCTCCTTTGGATGTGCCACTGGAGGTGAATCCCTCTCCTAGGGGCCACCAGCATCCATGGCTCGTGGTCCTGTGGGGCAGGAAGACCCCTCTCTGCAGACAAAACAGACACAACAAGGCCCCTGTGGCCCCAAAAGCAGCGTCGCCTTTGCACTGGATTTGGTTGTAAAACATGTAAAAAAGGGAGAAGGCAAAGCCTCGGTGCTGCTGGGGTTTGGGCAGGGTCACCCCACTGCTGTGTCCCAGGGATGCTGGCAGTGTCCCCTGCCCGGCTCCGGGGGCGGCAGGGGCGGGCTGGGCAAGGAGCGCAGGGGAAGCAGTGGGCTAGCAGAAAATAAATCACAGCGCCTTGGTGCTGTCACTCTCTGCCCCAACTGGTTTCGACAAACAAAACTTCACTGTCCACTGACAAGAACAAATAAACCGAGTCAGGAGAGACTGAAATTCACAGGGGATTTGAAATATTTACCTTGATGCCTTATAAGGCTAATAACCACTTTGCTGCTTTGCGGCCACTGACAGAATAAAAAACCCAAAAAACCAAAACAAAAACCTACCCAAAATGTTTGGAGCTTTTGACTAGTCCAACCTGTCCTGGCAAAAGCATCAAAGCAGGATTAGAACAAGGTTTTAATTATACATGCTTCCCCCACCCCCTTCCCCTTCTCCCCTCCCAATCTCTTGCGTTTGATTATCGAGATCAGTGGACTCTGCCAGATATTGCAGCTAATATAAATGATTTCATTCAAGCTCCTCCACCAAAGACACAACGAGCATTTTTGAAGCCGTAGGTAAACCTTTTGCTCTCGGCCGTGCGTGTTCACCAGGCTGTGCTGCTTTCTTTCATAATCTTGCAAACCACGTTTTTCAAAATTACCTGTAAGAGTCAGAAACTGGTGCATGCCAGCAGCCCCAGACAAATAAATAACCCACCCTGGGAGGAAATATCTGTCATCTGCTGGACAAAAAATAAATCTTGTTCCCCAGTGTTTAGCTTGGTTCTGTACTGATTTTGGCCAATGCCCTTCAGCAATAAAGTAGCGGTAAGTAAAAATAGGGGTACATTCACTTATTTAGTAAGTAGAGAACATGGCAAATGCTACGGTAGGGAATAAATTAATTTTTTCTGCATTTTTTTCCTTGACTGCACAATTGCATCAAGGCTTTGAGCAGGCTGTTGAAATACCTTGCGTTAAAGTTCCTGAAGCAGCACTGTGATAGATTTGCGTCATCTGTGAATTGGACACAGTGGGTTAATTGTAACACTGACACCCCGGGGATTACTTACGTGTGCTGATCAAAGGAAACTCATCCAAAATGGGTGAGGCTGGAAGGGATTTAAGTCCTGGATGGGTCTGACAGTTCAGACTGATCTCAGCGGAAGAAGTTGGGTGTTTCACTGAGCTCTGCATGAGGCAAATATTCAAATACGGAGCCTTACGTTGAACTCCCGATCTTTACAGTTGGGGACATGTTCTCCATGGAAAGAAGGTCAAAAATTTTAATTTACTGGGGTTTCAGATCAGATTACAAACTCAAAACTAGCTTTGCCAAAATGCCATTTTTAAAAGACACTTCTGAACCAATCTAAGTTTGTATCATGCTCATGAGGATGAGGAAAGGGAAAAATCCTGTCTGAGTAGTTCTGTCGGTGTCAGGGTGACCTGGTTTTCTACAGCCACAAAACTATATGCCTGATAAATAAAGGGTGAGAAATTTGACTGCTTGGAACACAAGAATAAAATCAGAATTAAATATATTTTTTGGTTTGCTGCTTTTCAGGCCCCTTATGTATTTTTTAGAATAAATTTCTTCCTCATAAAGCCTCTCTCGTTGTTTTAAACTGTGCGTGACTCATAGTTGTGCCAGACTACCTTTACCCTGAGCGTGAAATTGTGGATTATAGGGCTACTGTACACGGATTTATTACTAAAAGTACCAACTCTGCCTATGTATCCTGTTTTCATTAGCAGTTTTAAAGAAGCAATTGCGTGTGTGTGTGTAAACATATTCAAGCAAACCCACTTATTTTCCTTCTTTGTTTTTATTTTCTTTTTTAATCGGAGATTAAAGTTTTGGTTGGCTTCCCATCCCCGAGTCGCTATAGATGCGCTATAAGGCGCTGCCAGCACGCTGGAGGTTCATTACTGCCGTTTGTCATTACCAGTCATCCTAGATTAGAAGAACTCCCTCCCACGTGTCTTCAGGGCGCCCAGCCCAACGGGCTTAATTAACACCATAGTAATGGGCCGGGCAACCACGCATTTTTCCACTTCACGATTTTCAAACACTTGACTTTTCAGCTTAATGATGTGACTATGCATCTAATGTGTTTTTTTGTTGCGGGGGCACAGCTTTTTTATCTGGAATTCAACTTCATACAGGATGATGCTGTTCCTGCGGGTCCTGCCCTGTCCCTTCCAGCCACCCGTGGGTCTGTCTTGGTGCTGATGATTACCCCCTAAATCCTAAATCTCCAGTTCTTTGTGGATGGGTGGGATGGCTTTCAAATTTCTACCATTTGGGAATTCCTCAGGTTTTCCATAAAGAGTGTAGGTCCTTCTATTCATAATTATGAGTCCCTAATTACCAATCGAATGAACAGTTATATATTAAAATAATAATTTAGTGATGCATTAATGGTGAAGGGAGAAAGGATCATGAGACTAGTTATATTTTTAGGGTAGTAGAAGACAAATAACTTTATAATTTTTTCTTTAACTAAGATGACAGTTTTGCTGACTATTTTACATCTTGAGTACACAGAGTTACTGGAGTAGGTAGCAAAATTAAGAGGAGTAGCTGCATAACAGCTTATTTGGGCATGGGGCTTTACTGCTCTTGGTACAGTGCACTCACCTACAGGGGGCATGGGAAGAAGTGATTAAAAAAAAAAAAAAAAAAAAAAAGCCAGGATACTTCAATCTAAAAAGGATGGATAATATTTTATTGCATACATTTGTTTTGGAAACTGATTTTTTAACAAGAGCTAGTTTGAGAGGAAACTCCTCTGGGGAAATTTTGAGAACATTTTTTTTTTCCTTTAGTCTGCATCTCCAGTGGAAAACCCTGTCACTGGAAGCTGGCACCTTTGTTAGCCTCAGCTGCCCAGCTGAAAGCTAAAGAATGTGCCTCAAAATCCAGCAAAAGACCTCGGTGAAAAGGAGATGCTTTCATTTCCCCTGAAGTCTATAGGGTGCATTTTCTCCCTAGCCCACAAGCCATTTGGGGTCATGCCACAAGCCCATTCTTTAAATTTACGATCATTATTTGGGATTTGTGTTGTGTGAGGCTGAGAGCCAACCTTCTCGCTCTGAGGGCTGGCTGTGTGAACGTCTCCCAGGGAAGGGGACACCAGTGGCCCCAGGAGCACCCATCTGCCTTTAGCATTTCCTTTTTCCTCATTAACTTTTTTCTCTCCAGCCCTGGTGGGAAGGCTGTAACATTTTTTACTGAGGAGGCTGGGAAGACAAAGGGGACAGAATGTTCTGGGATAAGCTGAAGAAGGGGAGAGTGGGGACAGAGCAGAACCAACTGTTGCGCTAAACAGATAGGACCAAAAAAGATTTGCAGACCTTCAGCAAGAGCCGTCAGGAGGAATTACACTAGGTCATGGTCAGTGCTGTATATCACATCCAGCACAGAGGAAAGACAGTTTAGGCTGCAGAAATCTTACAGGTTACTTTAGGAAGCCTTATTTATTAAAGTCACAAGATGTTTAATAATGATAGCCTGTTTTATAATAGAAATGAATTGCTGGAGTATGAACAGCATGCACAGAAACCCCACAGGTGATGGGCAGCTTCCCACAGACACCATGCCACTGCATTTTGTGTGTCTGCAGAGCAATATTCCCTGGGAGCAGCTTTTGGGTTGTGTAAAATCATCTTTTTGAGGACCATCAGGAGAGAAATCCAGGATATATGTGATACGTGGGTGTTTGCTGCTGATGTCACAGTCCCACCAGCTGCTGGAGGCAAATGTGGCCACTTGGCCACATGGAGGTCTAGATTAATTTTAAACTGCAAAGGGGTTAAATTTAAAACCAAGCCCATGTCTCCTTTGAAGCCTGCCTGACCCTTTCCCTTGCATCCTTTTGGTTTTCCTCTGACAGGGCCCCTGGGAGCAAGGGGGTCAGGGCTCTGCCAGGTCCATGGCTTGGTGCTGGAGGCTGGGGCCAACTGATTAGCTGCATGGTCCAACTGGGAGCCATCTTTCAGTTCTCCCTGACAAGAATCCAAACAGCCTTTTGCAGAGGCAAGGAGGCAAGCAATCCAGCGGTGCAATTTGTCCATCAGTGCAACCTGTTATTAAGTCATCCATCGCGCACTGCTCCTCCTCCCTGGCTGTCACATCCCTGGTTGTTTTCATGTCTTTAATTTGTCATTCCCAAACAAGCTGAGAATGCTAGAGAGTGGGGACTCGCTTTTTGATTTGGCCTGTCTATTTTCACCCCAAAGCGTTTCTGCCATCACTGCTTCCTCTGAAAAATCCCACCTCATGCATTTCCGTGTGGCCAACAAGCTGGAGCTGGCTGCGCTGGCTCATGCTGTTCTAGCCAGCCAGCTGTGAGAAAGCATCACCTGGAAGCAAACGGCTTTGCTGTAACAGAGCCAGCCAGGGATGGCCAGGAAGAGAAAGTCCGGCTGCCTTTGCTGCCCTGGAGTCTGCTTCCATGCACAGCATCAGGTCACTGGTCTGGGAAAGGGCCCAAGTCCCAGCAGAACGATGCTTCTGTTACCAAGATTAAAAGATAAAAAAATAATTCATCATATTATTTTTTCTTTTGTCTACCTAATTCTCTTTTAACCTTTTTACTCTATTAATATACCCCATCTAGGTACAGACTGTTCCCATCTTATTAGATTCCCTGATTTCCTTTTCCCACAGTTGGGGATGGGAGGTGAATAATTTGACTTTACAACACAACACATGCTTCTGCTGCTACAGACCCTCATCCTACAAACGCTCATGGGAACTTGAGTTTAAGTAAGTATCTGAGGCAAGAATTGAAGCACAAATCAATACAGTCTCAATGACAATCTTTATCCGTCATCCTTAGCCTAAAACAAGCAAGGAGATTAAAGTGACTTTATAACATGCATTTTCTAATGGCTCTGCAACGTCATCTCACAGGTTTCCTCAATAAATTAAAAAAAGCCAAGTGACATTTTGTTGGGGATTCTTTGGTAAAAATACATGGATGCTCCTTTGAAAATGTGACACTTGATATGCCTCCTTCTGTGATGCTAAGGAACAGCAAATATCTTATGTCCTAGGATATGAATAAACTATTTGCATGAATTAAAAACAAACACACCATTAAATAGCTGGATCATGTCCTGAATAGCTTTCTGAGGCTGAAATTGGTGCTTGAGAAATGGTCCAAAATTCCACAATCGCTCACCAAATGGCTGGACCTTCAAACATCTGGAATTTAAAACTTTTAACGTCTCTTCTCCATAAATTTTAGCCACCTCAAGGTCTTTCCGCCACAACTACAACTTTCCTGACATGTTTTAGTGCTTGAGGTTAAAAATCACACTTTACCTCAGCTCTGTCAGGGTCAGATTTGTGGAGGGTAATTCTGTTGGACAAGATATCTTTGAGATTGCTTCAAAATCTGTCACTTGGGGGAAGAAATAGGAGTTTTCCACAGTCCCTTTGAAGAAGAAGCTATTCAAGTGAACAAAAAGGGCTGGCTTAGCTTGCAACAGGGGAAAGAAAAAGTGAAGCTAAATTACCTAAACAGCATCTCAGCTCTTTGCAATATGGCATTGCTTTGCAGCCAGATTAAGTGAGTAGATTGGAGTCCTTGCCAGGGTTAAGACCAGTCAAATCAAGACTTGAGCAAAAATTAGCAGGTAAGCCAATTTTCCCAGAAATCTCCAGAGACTAGCTTCAGGAATGATGGTTTTTCCATTCTGCTTAGCACTCCATGGCACTGCTTCACAAAGCTTTTCAGTCATTCCAAAAGCCAGATTTAATGGGTGGTATTTCCTATTTTGACTGGTACAGAGCTCATCTATACATCTATTAACATGTGCAAAATGTCTTTTGCCAAAGCTGCCTTTCCTCTCACCCTCCTTTCATGGAGTATATGGGTGGAAGCAAGGCCCTTGCTCCTGTGCCATGGTCTATATGCCATCTTTGCCTTTTTCCAGCATTTGTGTTTCTTTTGTGAAGCTGCAGCCTGCTTAAAATAAAGCAAGAAGGTGAACCATTGGCATCGTAGTTCATGGTTCAAACACCTGAGTTCTCAGCAGGAAAAAAAAAAAAAAAAAAAAAAAGCCAAAAAGCCCAGGCCCTCAGGAACAGGATTGCTCTTAATGTAGCTGAGTTCCAAGAAAAACTTGAGGTGTGGTCTTTCTGGGGAGAAACATTCCAAAATTATTGCTTCTGAGTCTGGTTAGGGTCAAATTAAGAGCTGCCATAAAATACGTTTGTGTTGATGGAGAGATACCCAGTAGGTTGTGCTTTCAGCGTGTCTTGCAGGTAGGACGAGCCCAGAGATGTCCCTTATGCTTATTAAAATGGACTTTTTTTTTCAAAAAATGAAAATCTTGGTTACTGCTTGGCTGTGTGGAGTTTCTGTAAACTCCCTCTTCTGTTTGCTGTGGTGTGGGATGCTCACGGGCTGCAGCTGTCTGTGCCTTTTGTACTCTCCTGTCCCTCTTACGCTTTCTCATCTCAGAAGGTGGACTATCCCAAGCAGATGTACGCTGTCAAGAAGAATGACAACTCTGTGGCAGAAGACCAACAGCCCTGGGCTGAGGAGCAACAGCCTCGCTGTTTGTTTATTTGGTTCTGGCATGTCAATGAAGACGTATCAGATCTTGCTCCTACCCTTGTGTTCCTGGCCTTGGCCCGGGCGAGAGCTTGCATGCATTGTACATGATGGCCCAAGCCAGGAGGTTTCAGGGAAGTTCCTGGTATGTCTTCTCAACTTGGAGACATCCTCAGCTGCTTCTGAAGTCCTTGTGAAGTTGTGATGTTAACCTCGATGTCCTGGCCAAATTCCAATGTAAGTAATTACAAACTGCCTATCTTATTTCAGCCTCCTATGTCAACTACACAGAGTGTACTTTGGCTCTGACATTTTTTTCTCAACGTCCTAAACAGTTGCATAACACTGCTTTGTGGAATTACCCGTCTTCCACCTGTGGCTGGTTGTCCAGTTGGTGATGCAAACTTTGCCCCACAAAGAAACGAAGAACAAATACGCGTCCCCAAATTCTTACAATATATAATGCTCTTTGGACTGTGGAGACATCTTTTCTCCACTAGGTCTCTGCCTCTGGACAGAGGATGGATGGGAGTGGGAAGTTGGTTGCTGTGTTCCAACTATTTTCAGTGGATGGATGGCTCTGTAATGCTGTTAGCAAAAGCCATCGTTAGGAACCCTCCTGAGGGTACATTGCAGCACACAGCTACCTCCCAGTCACGGACCTGCAACCAACCTTCTGCCACCAGATAACTCACACAAGACAAAATCTCTCCCCTACCTGATGGTGAATCACAGTGTTTGTGATGCTCACAGAGTCCCTGGGAGGAAGGGTGCAAGAGGACATCTCAAACACTTTATGTGTTTTATTTCCAGCTGTTCAGCTGCTGTCCACAGTGGTGCACAGCAATGTGGCAAAGGAGACAAAACTGTCTCTGGAGCAGTCCAAAAACTAGAATAAATCTGCCTTCTTGCTAACAAAGAAACTTTCCACAACCCTTTCTGCTTTGTCGAGCCAGCTCTGCCTTCCCTGCCACAAACCAGCTGTCAATCTGCCTTATCACACCCCGATCTCAGCTCCAGATTTCCCCCAGGTCTTAACATCTCTGACCCTTGGCCAGACAGTGCAGGAAACACGTAATAAAAAAGGTTACTAGAACCACCCAGCACAGTGAATGCGGGGACATTTGTGCACCCTGAGAAAACCCACAGGCGCAGCTGCCTAAAGCCAAGACATTTACTCACCTTCAGATATTTATTATTCCTTTCTTCCAACCTGCTTCCTCACCGCCATCTGTCTCTGAAGTAGGAGGAGTGCATTCCAGATTATCCCCGATGCTTAAAATGTGGCAAGACATTGACAGAAATGGCAAACCGTCTGCATGGAGGTCATGGGTTTTCCATACGTTCCCACTGGCCACCTAACCTCGCTGCTTCCCACTCACTCCATGTTTGGGAGCATTTCCATAGAGTCTTTTTAAAAATGAGGGGGTGCTACTTCAGATACATGTCTAGTAAAAAAAAAAAACATCTTTATGCTATTGTAGCAGGAGGGCTAGAGATGGGTGATGTGGCAGGATTCAGCAGGATTCAGTGATGCTTGGGGATTTGGTGTCTGTCCCGTTGTGGCAACCTATATCCAAGTATGTTGAAGTCCTTGAGAGGTTTCTGTGATCATAGATCTTGTTTCTACTTCATTCACTTCTGCTTATCTCTTTTTATTCTGGTTGATGTGAATCAGATCCCCTGATACAATGTTAGTGGGGCATGAGAGCTAGCTGCAAAAAGAGGGAATTTCTGCTTCCAGTTTAGTCTCACTTTGAAAACTCAGCCTGAGCAATTGCAGCTGCACAGTTGAACTTAATTCAGTTGTGAAAATAAGGTAAATACACATGCACAAATACGTAAATGATGAATATATAGTTTTTCAGCTAGGACAGGCAGCCGTGGCCTTTTTGGGAGCAAAAGTTTTCCTCTGATCCACCCTGATTTATGTTGCCTCACTGTACCTTGACACAGGGCATTGGTGGGACATCTTACAGGCGGAGCAGGCTGACATACCCATGTCTCTAAAGCTTCAGCATGGGAGGGACAGGTCTTCCAGCCATGGCCTTTAATGCAATCATATGTTATTGTCATGTAAGGCAGTATTCAAAGTGGTAAGTGACTGTGCTTTGTTGCAGAGGAGATAAGAAGTCTGAATCTTTCCCCTCACAGGTCCACCTCCCCCCCCCCTCCCCCCCTCCCCCCCCCAAGCACTAAAGGCCATCCATACACGTGAAATCCTACACTGAACCTGCTTCCTTTTTCCATCGTCATGTAATTTGCCACATCAATGCGGCTCCCACCCTAGGATCTGGAAATTCTGTATCCCTTTTCAGAGATGGCCCTTTGATTTTTCTTGGACCTGGCTGTGTTTTGAAGCCTTTCTAAGATAGCTGCACAGGAGCAGGAAATTCTGTAGACCCCACTCTGTCTCAGGAAGAGGAGATGGAGCCAAACTCTTATTAGCTCTTCCTTTTCATTTGTAACCATTTGGAAGAAAAAAAATATAAAATTCAGACGACATGAAAGAGTGCCCGGCCAGGCATTTTCATTGAACTTCTTTATTCCTTTTCCCTTACTTCTAGAGTTCAGCACAAACTGTTTCCACGCCTGGTCCATGCCCGGGTCGACAGCCAGCAATAGGCAGGCGGAGGGCATCTCTCTGCAGAGCAGGCTGTGGGAAAGCAGAGAATTGTTAGTTCTAGATGAGCTTTCAGCTTCAATGCGTGAATCAAATACCTGAATCAAATTATTATGTGCAGCTGTGAAAATTGTGATCGTGAAACCTGATTACAATTCCCCCTCTCCCTCCAAAGGTCAGTGACAACATACAAAAGACCTTCCCTTCTCCAATGTAAATATTTCATGAAACAAAGATGACTTTCTCCGTGAGCTTTGTGTTTCTCAGGGAAGGAGGGTGGACAGTGCCAGCAGAGTTCAGAGCTCACGGGAGGTCAGGATGGAGACGCACTGTTCTCCTGGTGATTGGTCACTGTTTTTTGGAAACATTTTTTTCCCTTGGCCTCTGGTCTCCCTCACCTCACTAACCATTTCAAGACAACTGGTGATAATACCTAAAGGACTGTGTTTTGTCCTGTTTTTAATTTGACCATGACTCTCTCCACATTCATTTTCCGTGTGGTGAAAGCCACGTAACCTTCTACCTTCAGAGATTTTCACTTGCGTGTAAACAAGCACGGTTGCTTCCCTAGACAAGGTATGTCGCAGTGACATATATAGAGAACACAGAGACCTCCTACTCATGGTTTAACAACAGTGCACACACACTTCAGCAGCCCAGTGCTGGTTAAACTTTCCTGCTCCAGCCCACAGCCCATTACAGGGGATGCAATTTGAACCAGATGGACTTAAGGTCCCTCCCAGTGAGATCCAACCTTTGGTTCCATCTGAACTCTTACTTATCAGTTTGCTGGCCTGAGTGGATCTACTTGTTGGAGTAGAAGCTGTTCACACAAGTAAAATATTACAGAATTAGCTTTTAAAACATATGTGGAGCTATAAACTGCACTGGATGCAAATGCTTTCTGTATGCAAAACATCTGCTGCTGCTGGGCTTTCCAGGCGGTCTTTGCTGACAAAATGTCAGCGTGGTCTTCTGGTCAAGCTGCTTCACCAGGGGGCTGGAGCCCTGGGTTGAACCCTTTGCATGGCTCAGACAGAATTTTCCGGTGCCTTAGGGAACAGTGGTCCATGAAGACAGGAGTGGCAGATGGAAACACAGAAGGTATGGTAGGGTGGGACCTGCTGGAGAATACACAGGGTTGTGGTGAGTGCTGTCCCTGCACCAAGGGAGCACAGCCTTCCTTGGTCCTGTCTGCCCAGTGGCTCCCACCAGCCGTGGGAGTGGGAGCTGGTAAAAGCGGTGGGATACAGTGGGGATGTAGAAGATGACAAGGCCAGCATGGCATAGCCTGGAGAGACATCTGCAGGACCTTAATCTGAGGACTCTTGACAGGATGTGGAGATCAAGCAGGGAGCACATAGGTAGTAAAGCAGCGTGATTTAACAGGGAGGAGCAGTCCCACCTCCACTGCCCTCAGGGCTTGCTTGTTACAGGATGAAAGCCCCAAAGCTGCTTGTGAACTTGGGCCTTTGGATTGGCAATTTGCTGGGCTCTCTGCCAAGCCACGAGGCCAGATGTTCCTGACATCATTTGAAAACCACTGTCTCAGTCAGTAAACATCACATCAGTCCAAGCTTAAACCTGATTAAAGGAAACTTTGGATTTTCCACTTAATGAAGAAGGGGTGAAAGGTAGGAATGCAGAAGAGGTTGCTTTTAGCCAAGAACGAATCAAGAAAGTCAGTGTCTTTATTTGACTGACTACAACTACTGTGTAACTTCAGACTTGGTGCAACTTCAGTGTAACGCGGTCACCGGCTAGTCTAAAAAATGTTGGGTTTCAGTCAGAGGATCCTCCCAGAGTTCATCTGGTTCCTGAGGCTCATAAATACTCACATTTCTTAAGTTAAGAAACCTAGGCTGGAAAATTGCACCAGAACAAACTGTCTATGGGAGATTCCTGCTCCTTGTTGCTTCCATTCCTGATGCTGCAAAGGTAGCTGCCTTCTTCATTGTGGTGCAACATCTACTTGAGTCCAAACACATGCCAAATAACGGTATTAAAGTATTTTAGAATGACAGAAAGATGAACTGCTGCTTCTCTTTTGAAAACCTAAATAAACCTACAGGCAGGTCTTGTTGGGTTTTCCCCCCTTCCAACTCTTCATCCTCTCCTGTATCAGAGTGACAGGGGCTGGACATCCTTTCAGGACAGCATTGCTTTGAGATGATGGTGTTGAGGCAGGCACCAAATTGTGGCTTTCTTCCCATTATTATGCAAAGTCTTCTGAAGATGCTTGCCTGAGAGGACCTCCGTGCATGTGTATTCAGGAAACACTCCCAGCAGCGGTAGATGAGTGTTTGCAAATAGTACAGATGCAGGCTAATCTGAGCCGCTTTCTGCAATGATATTGCAAGTTTTGAGTTCCTAAAGGGCGTTTTTTGGTGTTGTTTTAAATTTTATTTACAAATATATCCTAGACTTGGCAATTTCTATTTCTGAAAGACCATCAAGAGAGCTTTCCAGCTCTTTACTGGGATGACAGCAACTGGAGGGGAACTGGATTGTTTGTTAATGTTAGTAGCACACCAGCTGTCTGGATGGACTTGCTGTGTGATAAGATGTAGGGCTTGGATGCAGATATATGGCAACTGATTCCAGAACTTGAATTGGGTCAAGCCTGTCCAGCAAATTTAATACCTCTCACCCCCAGAGGTCTGCAAAAATGGCTAGGAGAAGGGAAGCTGGCATGCCAGCCCAGTATCGCTGCAATGCCTACCCTCCCGGCAGTGTTTTGCCTTTTTGATTTTGTTAAGTTAAACTTATAAACCTAAAGGTTTTTATTCCATGCATATTGCCATGAATATAAAATAAAACCAGAATATTTGGGTTTTATATTGGGTTTTATTGGGGTTTATATTTAATATGTGTGCTCATCCCAGCTTGCACGCTTAGATAAGATGTCAATTAGTGCATCCTTGCTTACATGCTGGACAACAATTTTTTGACGACAGCTTGGACTGCATCGAAAGAGCTTCGGCATTTGGTGGCAATGCGAGGAAGAGAGTGGGTGGGAAGGACATCGCTTCTGTTTGCTCTGTGCTCGGCTGAACTCTCAGCTCCTCTCTCCTGGTCTTCCTTTAGCCATGAGCAATAAGACATGACACAATGATTTAATGCATTTAAATGCTTTTAATGCACACCTCAGGTGCAAAGGGGAATGACTCCAACCACCTGAGAAGTGCATTAATGTCTGGTGACTGATAGGGGAACTCTCCCACAGGAGGACTGTGGGAGGTGGAGAAAAGGAGAAGCATCACTGCAAAGTGCTTCAGGGGCTCAGGAGTCATGCCAGGAGCTGAGGAGCCCTGTGCAAAGGACTCATAATTTCCCACCAAGCTGCTGTGGGTCAGGAGAAGTTGCTGGGATGGGAAAGGATGGCAGATCATGGGGTCCTGCCCACCTCACTGTTCAAAACCAAAGGGGATACGAAGCCTGAAGCCTCTGGTGCAGAGACCCAGTGCTCCACCTCAAGTCGTGACAGCTGAGGATGTGACTCTCAGCTGAAAGGGTATCTGCTGACATAGCTGAGAGAGCAGCTGGTGCTGCTGTAGCACCTTGACTTTGTGCAGACCAGCTGTGGAGTGTCTCCTGTGGTGGTGAAGCTGATTTGAGAAGTTCCCATCCACATCTTTATTTAGACAGCTCTAAGGGGGCTCTGCTGCAAAGGGAGCTCTGGAGTCATCCAGGCCAAAAGCAAAGCTTAGAATTCTCTGTTTTAAACCCAGACCATCTCACTGATATTTCTGTGCAAGTGGTACCACCGAGGGGATGTGCGTGTGGTACCTGACCTGGGGCAGGTACTGGATTTGGTTGGTGATGGCCCCACTGAGATGGAGCTGGGAAGAGAGAGGGTGGGGATTACAGCTGTTTAGGTTTTATTTCTTTATAGAGGTAGAATATTGGATAGACTTGTGCTAGCAATGGATTTTCAAAGCATTGCTTGGCAGGAAGGCAGGGAATGGGGAGCAGGGGCAGGAGGGATGGTGTTGCATGGCTCAGGAAGGGCAGTCAGCCAGGCTGCTCCTCGCCACCGGGACAACCCCCGTGCCCAGCTGCGGGTCCCGTGCGAAGGAGCAGCCAAAATCACATGTGAACATGGACTTCAAGCATTAAAAAAGATAAGGCATTTCCAACCATTTTCAAGATCGGAGAGATGGCCAAGTGCACTGACTGTGTGTCTGCACAAGCACGCAGGTTGGTTTCATTATCGTTAGGGGGGAATATCCATTATCTGGGATTTTTACTTTTTTAAAACATTTTTTTCTTCCCTTGGAGGGAAACTCCTCCAATACAAGAAACTCAGAGGTGGAGACATTAGGTAAATGACTGAGTATAGAAGAGAGGTGTTGGTAACTTTACCAAACCTCACAGAAGCTGCAGAGGCTTCCAGGACCAGTTCCCATCCCTGCCAGGCAGCCCAGTGCGATGCGTAAGCCCACACAAACACGCATGAACTGCTTTAACAGTAAAGCATGGATATAATTTATCTCTCACTTTCATTTTATTGCATGCAATGTGAAAAATGTTCTGGGCCCTAAACGAAGTAGTAAAGCAGACGAAATCAGATCAACTACTTGGTGAGAGTTAAAAATGACTGTAGGAACTTCCAGAGGCATTCAACAAACCATTAAACGCTTTTGTTCCTGGCCAGCCCCATAGCAGAGAAGTAATTTATTGAACTACTTTGTCCTCCGCATGCACATGTGTGATGTAAACAGAGAGATAATAAACAGCAGCTGGGGATCCCTTTTTCATGCAAAAAGGAACTTGTTTGAAATTTTTCTTGCTCCCAACTGTAAAAATGTTTACTTTTTTTCAGGCTGGGACAATAGCTTTCGTATCGCAAAACAACGTTAATCATCCTGAGTGACGGCACTAAGACAGAGATGAAAAAAGGGTGAAAACTCGAGCCATTTGTGATGGTTTAAAGCGATCTCTTGAAATCAGACAATGTCAGTTCAATTTACTACACGTTTTTATGTAAGTAGTCAACGCTGCTATTAACAGCTGGACTTCAAAGTTCAGATGGAGGAGTCTTGAGGTCTGTGCAATGTTACTTTTTTCCCCCTCCCGGTCCATGTAGTCATTAACAAGGGTTGGTTTACATGAACATCAAGTACTGATAAGGATGTCTGAGTATTGACACAGAAATTGCTCAGTAAAGAGAGCAATTTATAGGAAAGCCAAGTGTAAGGCATTAGTCACGCACTATTAGGGGACAGCTAAGTTTTACAGAAGGGTCTTTTGAACTCTATTGGACTTGAACTTAATAAAAGCAAATTCCAAAGGAGAGGCTTGCTTTATGTTGGTCAAACATATTAAAATAATACTGCTCTGAAGGAAATACTAGCAATTCAATTAACCTAATTCTACCTTAATTGGAAATACAATTATTCTGAACAATCAGAACTTGATTGCAAGATTGTAACTATTACAGAAGGTTGAGGGTTGAAAAGGGGTTACTCTCTAATATTTTATCTGCTGATCAATGAAAAATTGCAAAAGATTACTGTTATTTCAACAAAAGAACTGAATTGTAATAGCATTTATAACAATTTAATAGAAATGATATTTAAAAATATAAATACTGTAATAATAAAAATATGTTTAAAATTTAATTGGCATTTCAAGGCAGGGAAGCCAATCCCAGGAGCTGTGTCTGACTGACACTACCTGATTTCCATGGTGTTGGAAACCCTGTGGAAAATTTGTTTTGAAATTATTGTCTACTGAGAAAAGAACAACATAGACCTGAAGTTACATTTAATATTGAGATTTAAAACAAACTTAAGTACTTTTCGTAGAAGACGCTATTAACTTGTAGAACTCATTGCCACAGGATTTTATGGAGACCAGAAGTAAAAATTAATTTAAAACTAAGAAAAAACATCCATCAATGACTATTAAAGGCCAGATATAGACTCCAGAGCAGGAAACCTCATACCTGCTGACTGCCAGAAGTTGAGCAAGTCCAGAAGGGAAAGATCATTTAATATATCCTGCCCATTGCAATTTTTTTCTGAAGGTATCTGCTGGTCCCTGGTAGAACCGGGGTGGCAGGACAGACATACATTTATTCTGACCTGGGAAAAACAGGTTACAATTTTCTATCACTTGATGAGCATTGGACTTGCCTCTTCCAGGCTGTGAATAACGTGTGTGGAGTTTGTACATTAAGCGTATGCGAGAAGGCTTCCCAGCACCCTGCACTGCAGGCTGGACCACAGTCTGCGAGGACCTATCCACACAAACAGCAAAATCAGCAGTGAGTGGTTTAAAAGGAAAAAATCTTCTCAGGCCAAGCATGGTCGTGGGAACAGGGGTGAATTTTGGACCGTGAGGGATCTCGGGCTGGGTACCACGGTGCTGGGTTGCAGCACGCCCGACGCTGCTCTGTGCGGATGCTACCCAGGGATTGCTGCTGGTGGAGCTCCACGTCCCCAAGGTGCACCCACACATACAGGCTCGGATTTTCAGTGTGACAGCACCTGTTAATTGTCCAGTTAGGTATTACCTATTAAACATTTACTGCCTATTTCCTGTACATGTCTGGTGAGGCTAGCAGGAAATTTAGAACAAATTAAGCGGCAGCTGTAATCCCTCACACTTCCAACAGCCCCCCGATATTACAAGATATTAGAAATTGATGTCACGAGCAGCAGATGCTTTTAAGGCAGCAAACTTCCACTGCGTCCCCAGCCTGGCCATCCCAGGAGGTTAAATTACTCAGCTGGTATCTCTCCGCTTACGCTCCCTGTCTCTCCACCCACACTTTTGGTATGTTTGATGGGGCTCTTTCATCCCCCCCCACTGTTCCCACACAATTTCACATGTGGTCTGAGTGGGGCACTTCCTGCCGTTAAAAAAAGCAAAACCAAGACCCCTGCAGAAACAGCCTGCATGCAGAACACCCAAGTTGACAGAGTGTGAGAGAGAAGGACTAATCCATACCAGATGAGCAACAGCAATAGCCCTACTGAGCCAGGCCAAACACAGAGCAGAAGACAGAACAATCCTTTTCTTCCCCCCCCTCCCCTTCAAGTGGACACTTCAAAACACTAGGAAAATATTCCAAGGAGCATGCCCCTAACTTTAAACCGATATTGTTTGGGTTAAGTTGCCTACCATGCAATGTTCTTTCTTCACTTTCAAAATAAACCGTAGGAAGCATTAATGCAAATACTATATAAACACACATTCATTCCTACATTTTAAAATCTGCTCCAGTGCTCAGGCTTTAGTTGCTGTTTAATTTGATGCGAGAACCAGATGTATCTTGAAATTGCAGATCTTCACAACCTTCTTACATGTAAACAGGAGGAAATCTGATCCATATCTGAGACAGAGACCTCCAGAAAGCAGGCGATCGAACCCTGCTGCTTATCCCTGCCTTTTGGACGTGCTTATCATCGGGTTTATTTCATCCTAACCAAGTTATCAGACCGAAGAAAGGAAGCGCACCAGAATCAGATTTTTTGGACAAAGCTCAGTAAGAGCTTTGGATTCCTTTTCTGACCGTAGTTATTTATTTGGGACCTGCTATTTTTATTATATAAATATTTATATGTATTTTAATTTAATTAAATAATGTAATATATATAAAAATATTTTAATTTTTTATATCAGAAAGGGAGAGTTGTAAGTTAACCCATGTTTTCAGTAAAAGAAGGGAAAAGGAGCAACCTGAAATCTAAACCTAGTCGTGATGTGTTCTTTAAATAATATCAAACAAGCTTTGAATAAATACAAATACATAAAATGAATATATTTATCAACAGATATAACAGGAATTATTCTAATATCAGCTGTCTTTCTAAAATAAGTTGTTCAGCCCAAAGCAATTCTGAGTTCACTGAAAACAAATCTGGTCTTGTCAAAACATTCTGGTTTTTTAAAACTAACTTTTATTATAAAAAAAATTACTTAAAATCTTCAAACCTGGTCCTTTTTTGCGGCCCCAAAGTGTCGTATTTTGGGTATAAGAATTTATGACAAAAAATTCCTGAGTGCAGCGGAAAGTGATCAATGGAATTTTTTGGGGAAAGAGTCATTTTTTAATTGAAAGAAACCTTTTGAAAAAATTCCACTACCTTCCCATAATATGTTATAAATTAAATGCTTAGTTGGGCATTTGAAAATTTTGTTAGTCACTTGCAGGTTGAGGTGTAGTTTCATAACTGTTCCCCCCCAGAAGCCAACGGATGAGCTGACACATCCCTGCTGGGTGCTGGTGCCCTGGGGCACTCCGAGCTCACCAGGACCTCAGGGGAGCCCCTCTGTGTCCCATCAGGACCCCGCTGTGGTTATAGAGGAGCTGCAGAGCAGCATATGGACCTCCACAGGATCTTTCCCTTTTTGAAGCCCCCTGTAAAGCAAATTGAGGTCTCTCCCTACTAACCCATGGTGCAGAGAGTTCTGAGGGATGCACCATCCCATCGTTTCACTATGTAGAGCACTGAAGGGAAAACCTGCCCTACTTTGAAGAAAACAAACTCCTAATTTCTGTAGTGGCTCAGCATTTCACCTCCCTCTTGGGCAAAATCCCAGGCTCCAGACGAGGCATTTATTACCTCTACATCCCTCGTAGGTCCTTACTTCTGCAGGGCTGAATCTACTCTGGTTACTCTTGGATATGCCAAAAGTGATGCATTCCCACAGTCGCCAGAAGGAGCTAAATAAAGCCTATTGGGTCACATATCCACTTCCATAAGAAGTGCCTGAATATATATTTACACAATACTACACCCGATGACAGCTCCAGAGCTATTACACTCTCACAAGCAAACAGTTCACATTTAGGCTCGGCTTCGCTATACGTTCGTCACAACAGACGCAGTAATGATCCAATATCCGCTTTCCCTTTCACATCCCTTTTGCGCTTGCAGCCAAAAGGAGTATGAAAATTCCCCAAAGAAAGATCAGAAGCAGAGGGAAACAGCATTACTGATGTGTAACGACGCTTGGGAGATGATGTCAGCGTTCTCTCTCCTCCTTGCTCCCCGCCACTTGACGAGGACAGGGATACACAAATCAAGCTCTTCGGTGCTGTTGTAGCAACGTTCACGGCATTCATATTCTTGCTGTCTCGGCACTGGCATCTCATGACTTGTCGGAGCAACACTAGGTCATCTCTCTTTTCCTCCATATGGACCTTTCCTTCCCTCTCTGGACCCTCCTTTGGACGGGGGATGTCATGCCCAGACAGGGGGGCTGCAGCTGCAGGAATGCCCCCACTCAGCCTGCTCATGTGCCCATCAAAGCCATGCCTGTTGTACTGCAGGGGTTAACAAGGTCTGTCCCAAACAGGTGGCCTCTTTGGGTGACTCGGTCATCCAATTCTGGCTTATCCAGGGTTTGGAGGTGAGGGGAACAGCTGGGATGGGGAGAATAAACAGAGGAATTGGAGAAGATGGGACTGGCCCCTGTATGAAGGAAAACAATACATCTTCACCGATTTCAATTTTATACCTACAGAGAAACAGCGTGATTCATTTTATCCCCCATGACCATGACAGGAGTCATCCTCTTGATGCCGAAGCACCACTTCCAGAAATGCTGTGTGTAAAAGTACAGCTATGCAGACATTTGCCTGCTATTATCTCCCTGTGTAAATGTTCACCGCAGTTGCCCCAGAGAAAGTGCCTTGGTCTGAGAGGAAGGGGAGACAGTCCTGTACCTGCTCTCCCTACGGAATTGATCTACACGGGGGAAAAGCAAGAAAACCTCAGTGGTTCCTCATCCTAGGAATGATGTCCCACAAGTAAAGATAACCAGAAAGCTGAAATCTCCAGATAAGCATTATCACTGAAATTCTTCCACTTGTTATGAAAACGACTTGCTTTTCTATCTTCTCTTTCTCATCTCCTTTTTCTCCCCTAATGTGGACACACTCTCACTGCTGAAAGTCCTGAAGTCACTGTGGTCGGTGGCATGGTTCAGTATGTGATTCACCAAAACGTGAGCCATACGTAAGGCCGGATCATTCACTATATGTCGTGATGCACAAAGGTGCAGGCTTTGAGATTATTGAAGCATATAAATCGCTCACACAAATGGGAGCAGATTTGTACCCTGAAACTGGGGCACTAAAAAACTAGCCAGCGCAATATTACATATGTGCATACATACCTTGGGTCCCACTTCTCTTACCATTGTTTATTGTGCTATCCTACTTTTATGTAAAGAAAGAAAAAGTTCACTGGCAGTTGCTCTCTCTCCTATGAACAAAACCCCTATTCTACGTTTTTAAAGCCTGCAGCTGAATAAACGAGAGAACCTGGCCTTTCTTTACAGGCAGGGGCTGTCAATATTATATGATGCTGGAGAAACACAGGGAGAAGTGAGGCAAGGAATGAAACACCAAGATTTTCTGTTTCAAATACCAAATGTCTGAAGCCAGTGTTAGGCTGTGCCAACACACAGAGGAATGAGTGAAATGTGAAACACGATCTCCCGAAGACGCTGGAAGACATAGAGGCTGGATTCTAGTGTTGCTATTAAAAGCCCATTTGAAACTCTGGGCTCTCCTTTGGGAGGACAGCAAGCAAAAAAAAAAAAAAAAGAGTTTGCTGGTAAAGATTATATTTAATTCCATGTTTAGGATGCCTGGGCAGAATATCAGGAACAACAATATATTCTTGGTGTTTCTCCCTTGTTGGGCTTTCTGCAAGGTTTTGTTGTTGTTATTGGTTCTCAGGGCAGGGGGTTGCCTTTCTCCCTTGGGTGCATGAATGGCTGAAACGTCATTAGTTGCAATAATTAATCTTTGCTCCTGTGCAGTTTCGAGAAGCAGTGGCTTTATTGAATAGCCTTCTATTTAAATGTAAGCCAGATGCCGTTCTCATAGCCATCACAAACACAAACTATTAGTTTTAGTTCAGGTCATGGCCAGTTTAGCTATTTGAACTTCTCTAAATGGTCATGCTGCCCAGCTCTCTTGCTCGGTGAGGCTGGGGCACCCACTCTAAACCAGGCAGATTATAATTTTTTAAGCTGAATTTTAAAGCCAGTGTTAAAGCAGAAGATTTAAATTTTTTGATTCAGTCATACCAAGATACTAACCTTCTTTATTTAACTTCTCACGTTTTCTCTCAGCAGTGGTGTTTGCAGCACATCTGCATCCTTAGTCAGGTGAGGCTGGTCTCTGTGTTACAAATATTCCCTCTGAAGGCAGGAGAACATTTTTGGGGGAGCTGACTTACCCTACATGAGCGAAGCCCACTCAGATGGGGACCTGGCAGATACTTTGCTGTACTTACACTCACATATCACATAGACACTGTTCATAACCCTTATGGCTCCATATCTGCCATGCACATACCTGACTCTAACAAAACCACTTTTGCTGGTCAAAGACCTGCCCCAGCAGCTCTGGGTGGAGCTTGGTTTGTGGGGTGAGGAATGGTCTCTGCCATTCCTCTGAGACCTTCAATGAGACTGCAAAGAGTGTCAGCTCCAGCCACATCCAGGCAAGCAGTGGGTGATGTTTGCAGGACAATTGCCGTGCAGTTGGGATGTGCTCTGTGATGGTGGTATCCACAAAATGTAAGAGTTTGATGGGCTGGAGCTGAGCACAGCACCCAGATTTAATGGAGCAGATGCCTTGTGTCCAGAGCTCTATCCGCAAGCCTTTCTCCGTCTATCTGGATACTGTCATCTGAGGAACGACGTGAAGGAACTTCCTCCTTGCATTTTGCCAGTCCAGGCTTGCAGCGAAGCAGCGTGCATGGAGGATCTGGCTCTGGAATCAGTAGAGCTTGAAGCATGTGCAATATTTTCCAGTTTCCTGATGGGTTCCATGTAATGCAAACAGAGTTTAGCTTTTTAACTAGATCATTAAAAGTGTTGGCAAGGAGGTGTCGGTCATGTCACTGAACTGGTTGCTGCATCACTGTAATTGCTATTAATCAATAGCATCTTGGAGCTGTTTTGCTCAGCTAACAGGTTCCAAATGGTTTGACGCTGAAGTGAAAACAAAGAGACTTTTTTTTCCCTTGTCTTCTTTTCACACTTTATACTGCACATTAAAAATCTACTTTCTGAATCCCGGTATCAGATAATCTGGGTATAATTAATGCCTGAGAACATTCGTCCCCTGCCTTACTTTTACAAGGAAGTGTAATATTCAGATTATGTTATTAGAATAAGAAAGAAAATATATTAAATTTTAAAGTCAATAATTGGTGGAGTAGTGGCTATATGGGTGTCAAATTCTATGAAAGATGGGAAGAAAAGGAAGCCCAGGGACTTTATCCCAAAAGCAGATCAAAATCAAAGTGTTCAAACCGTAACTTAATTACTGTAACCCATTATTGAGATGAAGTGATTTCATCCTTGCTGTCCTGTGAAACAAGACCCCCAGCTACTGCATGGTGAGGAACAGATGGAGGGGTGTCAAGAATGATAAAAAGTTCCCAAGTATAATTGTAACAAATAGGTTAACAGAAAGGAATGGCGCCGTGCGTACCATAAAACCCTGCTAGACTTCTCATGTTCAGATAAATCTTGATTTTGTAATGGGATAAATCGGAGCCCCCTGCTTTGGGTTTCACAAGTGATTAGATCACTGATGTATGGGGCAGGGGATGGGAGAGGGGAGGAAGGGACATCACTGGGAGGCCTTAAATGACCTCTGCTAGCTGCTTTTTGAATGGGGTGAGAAAAGCCCAGCTAAATAGTGCAGGATTGTTATTATTTCATTGTTAATTTTGTGGTGCCCTCATACCAAAATCAGTTGAACTGGAAACAAACTTGCTGAAGCCTGTGCAAGGAGGCCTGATGGAGGTCCTGGAGGGGTGAAGAGCCCATCAGGAGAGTGGAGCATCAACTCTCATCTGTTGATTTTCCCCAACATCATGCTGCCCATCCCCAGGCATGGCAGGGTGAGGGAAGGACTTTGGCATACCCTGAGGGTGCTCTGCAGGAAGCTCGGGAGAGATGTGAAAGGTCCTCCAGCACTGTGGTTGAACCCCCAAATGATTCTCCCATCATACCCGAGCGGGAACAACAGCATCCTTCCCCTTCCCTGGGATGGGGAGCACTGTCCTGAGTTCAGCACATGTAACATCATTCATTCATTTTTACATCCCGCTTTCATACCCATATTTTTATCATTGCATTGCAAGAGCAAAGCCTTTTCTCAAACATAAAAATCTCTCAAGATAGTGACGTATAAATAAGCGAGGCTTCCCTTTAACAAGCCAGAAGAACATTAAGCTTCATTTTGGGCAAGACAACCACCTATTCATCTTTCCGTGCTGTTCCTTTTAAAACAGAAAATACCCCCGAGCTCTTGAAAACCTCAAGGTATATTGGCAACGCAGAGGTCAGTAACTTGATCTCAGCGCTAAAAAGACACTAACAGTTCTTGAGGGTAAGGGAAAGCTCGTTAATGATTTTAGCAGATGAACCAAAGGAGGGAGGGAGGGTCAGCTGGTAAATCCCATACTACCCTACAAAAGATAACCTTTGACTTCTCCTGACTCTCTGAACTGCACTGCCAGCAAACCCTGAGTCCTTGTGGGACCAATAAATCGTTGGGTGTTCATATCAGAGATCCTATATCCCAGCTGTAAAACATGAGAATCCCAACACAGCCCAGTAGTTAAAAGTCATTGCCGATAAACCCACTGGGCTGCGTTTACCAGCAGGCTGGGATGTGGCACTGAACTCCTTTTCTTCTGAGAGGAAAAAAATCCATTTCTGTGCTGGAATTGCAAAAGAACCAAAACAACACATCCGTAGGCCAAACGCTTCCCTCAGATATGTGCCGGCAGCTTGTGAAGTCAATGAGCATCGGGAGTGTTTATCTGAGGGCAGGGTTTGGCACCGAGCCCCCTCGCTCCATTTATTCAGGCATGGAGCACGCTGCTGAAGGCAACCGGCCCCAGCCATGCCCGAGCATCCCTTGGAAAATGAATTCTATCGAAAGGAAAATAAAGACTTGAAGCAAGTGGTGTTTGGGCTCGGAAAATCAAAAGATACTGCTATTTTTATTTCGAGGAGCAGGCAGCATCTGCAGGGAGCATGGGATGTTGCTATTTGGAAATTTGTGTTTAAAATGTTTCCTTTCCCAGAATGAAGCCGTGATGTGATGCAACTGTTCCGACCAGTGAGTGCCTTCGCGCCAATAGCACAACCTTTCTTTTACAGGATGGTGAAAGTGCTTCTTCAGTCTCTGGATGGCTTCAGCCAGGAGCTGAAAAGCCAGTCTGAGACAGAGACCTACCGCTGAGTCCCGCTTGCTCTCCTCCCAGTCTGCCCATGCCTTAGCGGGCTGAATTGCTCTGCCTTAGCTGACCTCTCCTTAAAACAAACCTAGTAATCACTTCACTTTCTAAACTGCAAGCCTCCGTTCTCTGGGGTTTGGAGGACAATATGTAAAAAAATGCAAGGGCATTTCCATGTTCATGTCTGCTGTGAACGTCCAGTTCGTGACCGCTGTCCAGATGTGCTCACAGGAGCAGAGAATGCAGAATTGAACCCTAAATGGCTTCAAGACAGAGCTCAGCAAGACTTTTGTGGTAAGCTTTGATAGCAGGCAGTTAGATTTAGCAACGAGGAGGTCTCCTCAGCCTTGTGTCTTCTGCTCACATTTGGGCATTTACACTCATCTAGTTGAACTGCAGACACATACACCACACAAACCCAGTGACATACAGGGAAGAGAGAGTGTGATGGGTCTTGCAGGTAATATTGCCTGAACTGCCCAAGAGTTTCTCTCCTTGCTTATTTAAATACATTAATATAACAGTGAGATAATTACTGCTGTGGAGAACAGTCCTATTTGCTTCGTAGCTCTTTTATTTCACCTTTGCCAGAGGATGATATACCTACTCCACTCAAGCTTTTTTTTTTTTAAATCCAAGAGAAGCTTAACAGTAAAAAAACAAACAAACAAACAAACAAACAAACAAACAAATAAATGAATAATGGGGAAGGCTGATAAGAGGTAATCAGCGGTAATTTCAAAGATCTTAGTTGTTTTATATTGTAGTGTCTTCCTTTTACAGTTACTTCTGGCCTGGTAAAACAGCTCAGTTTCACCAAATTAGCATTACCAGATCACCAGAGGCACTGCTTGTGAAACAAGGAAAATACAAATTTTATTCAGTATTACGCTGTTCAGGAATGATGGTGATGAAGAATCCTGTTTTATATCATATAAATATGCCAGATTCTTGTCCAGCTAATATTTTCCAATCGTTTTTCTTTCCATTTTCCTGATGATCACCAACGTATGTACTAAATGAAATGAAGGTGTTATAGAAGAAAGCGAGTATTAACATCAAGGGTCATGAGCATTTGCTCTTGCGCTGAACCTGAAAGGAAATCTTCCATAGAGAAGTTTTTCCTGCAAGGCCAGTGGGAAGCTAATGGGAGCATTAAGATGGAAGATAGGATACCTATAAAAAGTTATGTTTCAAAAGAAGGATGTGGGAAGAAAGGGAAGTAGGGAAGGAAATGATATTTTAAACCATATTAAAGTAAGAAGCAGGTCTCCTAATTCTGAAAGCCTTAATTAGTCCCCTTTTAAAAGTTAAGCAAAACGGATTAATCCCCAAACATTGCATTAAATTTGCCACAATGCTTGCCCTTCTGTTTGTGTGGGTAAGGAGTTTCACAAAAGACCTCAGTAATAATAATCATAAAACAAGGACAGCAGCCCAACACACAGTGAACAACCCATCAGTAATAAACTGGAGTGTGTAGCTTCGAGCAACACTCCAATAACAAATTAGTTAGTGTGTGCGGCCCAGCGCCGAAGGACAACCCAACAATAACAAACCAGTGTGTGCAACCCAAAGCACTCAGGAGCAACCCAACAATAACAAACCAGTTTGCATGCCTGATGGGAGAAAAGAAATTCAGCAAGGAAACGGATTTCAGTCTGAATTTTCCAAGGGGTTATTATTATTAACAACAGAGAGTTAAACTATTAATGTTTAAATTAAGAATAATACTTTCTGGAGCCCAGTCCTGCTCCCATTGACTTTAATGGGACTAGGAATGGACCCAAAGTACCCTTAAGGGATTTAGCCAGTGAGGAGAACAAACTTTTACCTGTAACTAATGAGCCCACCATGGCAAATGGAAATTTCGTTCATCTCCGCTGGATAATGTGAGCTGGGCTTTATGGGGAAATGGAAACTGTTTAAGTCCTGGCACCAGGGCTTGTGGTAACCTGCGCTCAGATGCTACTGAGCTGGATCGGGGTTAGATCACCTAAAGTGAGGATGCCTTTTCACCTCGCTGTTTTCCTACCATGATGAAATTCCAGACGGGTCTTCAGCTGGGATAAAAGGAGGCTAGACCCTCTACTCAGCCAACATAAATCATGCCTTATTGCATGCCCCCCCTTCCAGCATTCCTTCACAAACACAGACACACACCTCCCCCATTATATACATTATGATGTAAATATATTATGGTTACATTTTCAAGTCCAAATCCATCATCTGCCCCCAGCCTTCCCCCCCCCCCCCCCCCCTTGCAGAAACCCTCAGTGTCAAAGCTAGCTCCTCCACACCCTGCTGAACAGTGCCTGACTCCTGAGGTCCTGAGCACAGCCCCAAAAGCTCAGCCACAGCCAAGCCTCTTCAAACCTTACAGCTTGAGCTCGGCTCTGATACAGTTTATACATCCCAGGTGCAAGCCTACTGAAACAGCAGGCATCTATCAGAGCTGATCCTTAGGAGAAGGCATGGTTAACTGGAGACAGGGTGATATCCAGCCTGAAATATATTCTTTAATAAGTGAAGTTGTTAGTTATACCCTTGCTGTCTTTCTTTTCTTGGTGAGAAGACCAGCTCCATCCCTTCCCCCAGAAGCATGTCTCAAAAATAGCCCCTGTTGTCAGTCTGAGATTCAGCGGGAAGAGGTGGGATAGAGTCACCCAGGGGTGCAGGAGCAGATCCAGCAACCCATGACTGTGCTCCATCCAACATGGCCATTCTCCTGTCTTGGTACCTTCTGACCAAGGGAGCTGGGAAAACACCTTCACAAAGAGGACATTCTGCTGACAAGAAAGACAGGGAGACATCTGGATCAGTAAGGTAAGGCAAACACTACAGAGATTGTGTGAGAGGTGGGTTTTTTCCCTTCAAAGACATAATCCCTAATGTTATAAACTGTGGTTTGGCTCCCATGCCAATTCTGCCCAGCTATTACTGCAGCATGAGTCCTGCTTCAGACCAGTTTAACTGGAACCAGAACACAGCTGAAGGTGTTTGGAAATTACTTTCAATCTTCAGCACTCCAGAGACTTGGCTGGGAATGTAGCAAATAGATCAAGGAAATGAAAAGGAACATTGGGGTCGCTACTAGAGGTCAGGCGAGAAAAAGAAGAGTTGACCCTGATTAATCAGAAAAATGATGGTGTTGAGAAGAGAAAATATTTGGGGGTTTAGGCTCCTGGCAAACAACAGCAAAATACCAGCAACTGCCATTGGCTGGATTTTTCCCTTCCAACCAAACCAGAGGAAATTCCTGAACTGACAATGAACAGGAACAATGAGTGAGTCAGTACCCTCAATGCCAGAAATTCTCTGGGTTTCCTAGCCAGACTGATGTCTTTGGAAGGTCATCGCGATATAGAGATACATTTCTGTTAAACTTGGGGGCTGAAAATAAGCCAAGCCAAGATGCAGATAATGAACGCAGAAATATTCCAACTACCTGTAAAACACCACATCTCTGGAGAGAGGGAAGACACACTTTCTCCCTCGTTCGTTCCAAAATTGTTTGCTCATTTATAGCGTTATGTTGATATTAGTTGTATGTGAAAGGTGCTCAGGTGCTGTCTCTGGTGATGACCCTGTAAACCACCGGAAAAGAGCTGTGGGAGGATAATGCTAAGAAATCCTGACTATTGGTACTTCTAATCTGTCTGCTCTGATTCCGAGAATTTTTTTTTTTCATTTTGTAAAATGGGGTCCTGGGAATACCTGACACCACATATGTGTAAAAGCCAGAGGAAATGCTAATACTGGTTTTTTTTCAAGAGTGCTTATGCCTTGCTGTGCTGTGTCCTGGGTTTGTTCATGCTTACCTCTAATACTCGATCACATAATTGTGGATACAGTCTCAGGGCATGGGGCTATTCTTAAAACCAAACCAAGTACAATTGTGCATAAAAATAAGTCTAATCGGTATAATTGACATCAGGGTTCAAAATTCAGCCTGCTAGTGGCTTGTGTTGAGTTTGGGCAAACCAGCTTACCATCTGCACCTACGGCAGGCACACATACTGACATAATGACACCAGATCATTCAGTGCTCTTAAGTGATGTAAGCCCACGAAGTGAGGCAGCAGTGGGCAGCGAGAGGAGAATGTGATCTTTAAATCCTAGTGGGAGTCTGTCCTCTGGGCAAAACACTTTATTTTTTTCACCATATGTTACTCATCTGTTTACTCGGTATTAATTTAAATAGAAAACTGTGAACATCATCTATGGGATTTTTTTCTCCTCCCCTGGTAGCCCTAAAATCCCAGTTCCCAGTCCTGATCTCACTGTTAATAGCGATACTAAACACACACATGATAGATAGATGCTCTGAAGCTATCCAGACACACAAAGCAGATACACAATGTGATATTATTACTGGCATGCTACGAATCTCATTACTTTCAGCGAGTATCGATGGAGGAGTGACCTCCTTGCAATCCAAACACAACCAGAAACCACAGCCCCCAGGCCTTTTCTCAAATTGAAATTTCCTAATCTCACACCACTGTACCAAACACACAAATATGCAACAATGGATGGAAAGAAAATAAGGCTTCTCTGTATGAGTGTTGGATTAGAAAGGAATGGCTGGGAAACCTAAATTGTAGCAGAAGAACATTCCCGCCTGAGGATCTGATGACACTGGAGCTGAGCTCTGCTCCTGTGGTTTCCAGTACCACCAGACTGGATAACCTTGCGCTGAAACGGCTTCACCCGCATTATCCATGTGTTATTTTCCTCCACCATAATCAGAGCAGCTCCTGTTATCGTTAGATAAAGATGAAAAGTTAACCTGGGAAAAACAAGGTGGTTTTATTATTATTATTTGTTTATATCTAAAATTTCAAAGGGTACAGTGGGAGCAGAAGATATCCTCTGGAACACGCTGTCAGGAACTGCAAGTTGATACAGATGTATTGATTTAATCAGCCTGTATGACACCATTTGTTTATGCAAAACATCTGTGACAAAAACGAGGCACTTTGAAGGCACAGTGATACGCGCCTGGTCTTGTCTTGCACGTGAAAATGTGTGATAAGAGCATCCATGTAGCTTGGAAGGGTCGATTTTAGGGTGTATTTGCTTTATGTACCACCTATATTCATGTTATGCAGAGTAGCTCAAAGCCCAGGGAAGCTACAAAAGCCTTTTCAAGGACCGGAGTAAATTTTAGATATGAATTCAGAATTGCAACCCAGCACACCAGATTGAAATGGGCAAAGAAACTGGAAAGCACAAAAAAAAAAAAAAAAGGAAAAATTAGAGTACACTTTTCTGGTACATATTAGATACAAATTAAAGAGCTTTTTAATCCATGGGAAGGCAAAACTTGTCTGCAAATTGAAGAGATTGCATGACTGAAAAGAATATGGAGTTGTCGTCTCTTAAACAACAGTATGAGAAAATATTTGGAGTTCATACGTACACCAGCAATAGTTTACATGATAAATCAGTAGCTTGAGTACTTCCAGAATACTAGGACATATGAATGTGTTGAAACTATTGTTTCTGTTGTCTTTTTAATGCTACTGGGAAGCTTTTTGTGGTAAAGCAATAGAGTTATTGCCAGCTACATTATTACAGTCTCAGTCTAACATCTGCAATTACTATGGAGTAAACGGTTCGCATCCCATATGAAATATAAAAAAAATGAAGAACAGATTTCACTATTATTCTCTCTCTCTCTGCGAATTCTGTGACATTTTTTACTGTTTAATCGTGCCTGGGCAGTTTAAAGGTCTGGGAGAAAAGGAAGCCAAAGTGCTTATTTACAATTAGTGATGGCTAAATATCAAAAAAGAAAAAAAAAAAAGAAAGAAAAAAGGAAGAATGTAGTGGTTCAGAAAAATGTCAGAAGAGTTCAGATGATTATCAGAAATCTGTGGAAAGTGTCTTTAGAAATCAAATTTTATTGGATTGCCCTTCTGTATCCTGCTCAGCCCAAGGTGCTGGTTCTCACTTTCCATGCAGTTCACCACCTGGCACTCCCATCTCTCTCCCTCCCACGACCAAGCACCCACCCTAACAACCACCCGCTCTTAACAGCACCATACATGACACCACTTCTTACATTTTCTTTCTCACACCCTGTTCCTCAGAGCAGGGAGGAGATCCTACCATAAACATCCACCCAGCTAGCTTATTTCCTTGCTTCAAAGCTCTCCTTTAACATTTTCTTCTTCCACAATGCCTACAAAGAACAATAAAATCCATAAAAAGTTGGGCTTCGTGGTGTGAGGAAATAATTTTGCCAATATTTCTGAGCAATACCGACTTGTCTCTTTCTCTGTGCAGGCCATCTTGGAAGGAAGACCTTCCATGTGGTTGCTCAGAGAGCAAAGGGTTCTCAGTATGCCAAAAATTCATCCTTTGCCCTATTTTAGGTGCCTTTAGGATGGGCTCTGTTGCACAAGGTGTCCGAGAAGTTGAACCTCATGATGAAGACCTCAACCCTGCTGGGATGGTTTGGGCCATTCAGTTGAAGACATGGTGCTTACACTCACTTCTTCTGGCGCAGCGTGGCTTTGAGGCAAGGTTTAATTTGTGGGAAAGCCCTAGCCAACTAGGGTGGATTCCAGCCTTTAAAAAAATATATGAAAAAGCTGCTTTTATGGAGCTGCCAAGATGTGTGTTGCTGCATTGCCATCACAACCCTGGATAGGCATTAGACAGCAAGCCCTCAACGAGCTGCAGTAAGCCCCAGTTCCATACTGGGCATTTCCAATGCCAAAAACTACTCCAGAAGTAGCCAGTGCAGGCCTTAATATGCACAGGATTTCTAAAACACTTTCACATCTTCAAAGCACTATGCAAACAGGAGCTGATTAAACTTTAATTAATGTCTTGACAGGTAAAAGCTTTTTCATTTGGCTTTTAGCTAATGTCCATTCATTGGCAATGGAAATCACCTAAGACCCCAACCAAAACACTCCCAGGGTAAACAGACTCTGATTTGCTGCATACATTTAGCGAAGAGCTAAGTGAACACTTTTTTGTAAATGTATTTACTTATCCTTCTTTTAAAAAATATTATTTCCTTTTTTCCCTGCACAAAGATAAATAAACAGCAAGCTGGAATGAAATGACAGAATATATGTAAAACAGAGGGCAAAGGTGAAATACCAAAGTGAAACTGGGCATTAAAACAAAAGTCCATTCTCAGGGTGTAAACAAAGTGTCCAATCCTTTCATCAAAAGTGTTTACAGCTTATTTTCGTAATATGAGTCTAAGTGGGTAATGTAGCACACAGCATGGGTCTGTGCATAAATATGTTCCTGTTTGTGATTTTAAAAATCATAACATCCTTTGAAATATGAAAATCCTGAGTCTTGATACAAACCATATTATTGACCTGATGCCAACTACCTATATGTATTTGATTAACTTGCAGCAATCCGGGGATTTGATAAAGACCTGTCTGAGGAACGTGGCCTTCGTAAGATGGCAACGATGCGACACAAACTGTGCAGTGGTTCAAAACGGGGCTGTGCTTCCTCCTTCCCTGCTTAAGCTTCAATGGCAATGCTCAGTCTTTGGGTTCTTTGGAAAATCAGGTCATTTAAGACCAAAGAGATGATCTTCAGAGGCAAGCAGTGACTTAGAAATTCAAGGCTCTCAAAGTAAAATCTGGATCTGGCTGACATTAGCAAGAAAAGGTCCTTGTGCCTGGAGGAGCTCCAAGATCTCATCTGCCCATCTGCATTTTCTTATCCAACATCTCAGTGCTAAGAAGCTTTTTCACATGTCCATGGCCAAAATCAAATCATAGAACAACAGGTTTGTTGAAGGCCTCTCCTTCAACCTGCTGCATGGTTCCTGTTGGAAGTGAAACCCCCACGCACACCTCAGTTAGATGGCCTTATGCCCTGCAAGAAACACAGCACACCGTGACCCACGCTGTGGTGTAGAAGCCCTTGCTCTCTGACTGTAATGGAAGTGGTTTTGTGGCAGGAACAAGGGCCCCGGTGCCAGGTGGGAGGTCCATGTTACGTTGTCTCCTGCCAGCTCTAAACGGCTTCCAATAAGGGAGCTAGGCCATACGGCCGTGTGGACATTCCCCACTACATATAGTTTCCACTATATGTGATTTGGGTGTACCACAAAGACAACATGGGGAATTGGTGCCCTCATTCGGGCACCTCGTTGGGAATTCTGGTCAAAAACCACTTCAAGAAAACTGGACCTGGACCAGCCTGTCCTGTATCACCTGAGGTTTGTGCTGGGAATGTAAATGATGCTTCCTTCCCTCTTCTGCCTTCCCTCTTGTGTTCGCCCAACTGCAGCACATCGACAGTGTGTTCTGGCAGGGTTTGCTGAGAAATATTTTGAAACCCTGGAAGGAGGGAGGGAGGACGCAGACATAAGCTCTCAGAAACCCATGTTCGTTTGTGACTGAGAGGTTTCTGGATACACTCACAACATTTTTAATAATGAGACCATTGGCAGAACTTTGTAAAATCTTGGTCTGCACCAGAAAACAAAGAGAGCCAAACCCTTTCTATTGAGTTTGCTGTTGATTGTTCTGGTTTCTTGCTTTGCTACAGGAAGCGTTAGAAGCCAGTATCTTTAATAAATGGGATCCAAGCAGCTTTCTCACTTCGTCTTCATGTTTTGTTTAGACCAATCTATGTAAAAAGTTTTGCAAATTCTGATTGAGTTTACCATTAGGAACAATTCCTGTTATTCATTCAACATTTTCCTTTGCTGAATTTAATCTGATTTCTCCTAAATTTCTCATGCCGACCAAACAATTTCTTTCCTTTCTTAGTAGTTTTCAGTCCTCATAGACGTGCAGATAGTTATTTCCGCTCTTAGTCACAATTTGGCCAATTTACACATACTTAAATCTTTTAATCTTTTCTCGTAAGCCCGTTCCCTTTGGGTCTTCTTCATTTTTACTACATTGCCACCACAGCACCCCCCTTTTGCCTTTTCCCTCTCCCTCTGAGCTCTCTCTGTGTTGTTATCTTGCTGAGGTTCCTTGAACAGAATAGCATTCAGTAAATTAAATGATCACGGTTACCACACATTGTAAAACTTAGCTCTCTGGTTGATTAAGCTTCATCTCTCTTTATGGAGTCCCCACAAGTGACAAGTTTTCCATTGCCATATCATACAGCCAGCAAAGGTCAAACGTGCTGCCCCGGTGGTGGTCACATACAGCTACCCCTATATGTGTGTAGGCTCTTTCTGCTGGAGATGACAGCCTGAGTTATTGAGGGCTTGCCAGTAGTTCAGCTCCAAGTGTTTCCATCTGCAAATGCAATGAGCATTTTGTTTGCTGTGTCTTCCAGTTTATTAATGAAGAAATTAGATAAAGTTAGGCTTAACTCATTCTCCTCTCCAGCCAGAACCTCCTTCATCTCCTCAAACCTGATATGTCAAAATGTATCTTAGTTTACAGTATTTCAGCCAATGCAGAGACCACAGAGAAGTACTTATATCCAGGCCAGATTGAGTCAATCTTTCAAATAAGATTTTATGAGACTATCAAACGCTTCACTTAAGTACAGATATATTTGCCCAGAACTCAACGTAACTGTTTTAAACTTCCTGGCCAGGCAATTAAAGTTGGAGTAGCTGGTCACAAGAGTGTCAGTACCTCTTATGGAGGTCTTCTGCTAGTTTAGAGCCAAAAGTAATGTTTTTAAACTAGCTTTCCTCTCTGTTACAATGCTCTGAGCTCCAAGTGCTGTATCAGCACATTGGAGTTGTTTAGTAGTAAGAGAAAATCTGGGCACATGTTCTTGTCTGGACAGATCCAGCCATTGCTCCTGTGATATTCTGATGCAAAGCCAAAGCGAATCTAGACCCCACATCAACCCTGTTAGAGTCCTGCTGTGCGTTAGCTAAATCACCTTTTCTCTTGGTTGCTCTGCTACAGGTATGTGGTGTCTAGCTTGGCAGGAGGACTTGCTGTCCACCCATGCAGACATGGACATGCCCCTACAGCACTTGTGGGTTACTCTGGGTCACCTTAGCCAAAGGTAACTAGGAACTGGGAAACAAGAAGTCCAAGACCTGAGGCCACTACGTGTTGGCTTGTCATCACCTGACTTAGCAGCTAACATTATTATTAGATTTAAGAGAGAACATAAGGAATGCATTTGTCTGGAATTACTTATCACTTGGAAGTCTAGGCTTGCAAGAAGAAGATATGAACAGCTTTAGCAGGTCAGGCTGGAAGTCCATGCCAAATAACCTCCTATCTTCAACAGTAGTGAGAGCCCAGGAAAGAGTACAAATGTAGGTCAGTTCTACAGCAATACTTCCGCCAAAATACTTGCCCAACCTACAGTGGTTTCTGGCTCAGGCGCTTTCTGAACCAGACGTGGCGTCTTTCTGCTTAATACAAAATGCAGATGGATTTTAAAAACCTCCAATGAGTTTTTCTTTCATGAATATATCCAGTAAATTTTTAGCACTCCCAGTATCCTGTGGCAAGGAGTTCCACAAGATGACTAAGCATGGTGTCAAGGATTGCTCCTTCTTGGATTAAACTGCCAGCTACCAGCTTCGTTTCATGCTTCTGAGTTTTTGTATTAGAAGAAAAAACAGCGAACAGCTGCTTGCTATTCTCTACTTGTCATTCATAATTCCTGAGAACTCCATCATATCCTCTCAAGTCATCTCTCTTCTGGCTGAAGAAACCTAGTCCATTTAATCGTTCTCACACTGAAGCCTTTCTAAGTCTTTAATTATCCTTGGCGCCATCAACTAAGCCTGTTTCAGTTTGACTAGTTCCTTTAGGAGCTGGAAGATTACAGGTATTTCAGGTGGAGATGCACCAAAGATTTATAATGTAACACCAATTTTTTTTTCTTCTCTATTCTTAATTTCTTTCTTAATAATTTCTAACACTCACTTTGCTTTCTGAGAGATACAAATGGGAACCATTTCACAGGATAATCACTTTTATGGAATTCTCTATTATAGTTGTAATTCTCCTCAAAGATTAGGGTTAGTTTAGAGTATAACAGAGTTCATGTTAGTTTAGAGGACCCTCCTCCCCCATGTACGTCACTTGACGTTTACCTACCCTGAATTTTACCTGATGTTTTATCACTCAGCCATGTACTTCCAGATGGACTTTTGGCATCTCACCACAGTTAACATTTATCTATAGCCCCTGAATAATTTAGTACTATCAGCAGCAGCGTGTTCTCATCAGTCTGTCTCCCTTCTCGTGTTATGACTTCTTTTCAGTTTCTCCTAGGATTGATGCTAGATCACAACCTATCTGTCGACTGGAGTGACCCATATGGATCTATAGCATTAGTGAATGCTGAAACACTTTGGAAAGCATCTTTTCCTGCTAGGATGAGTGATGTGGGAAGAGACATAGAAAGAAATTTCCTCTTATTCCTGGAAATAAATCACAATTGTTCTTAAAGTCTGCAGACGTCTGGCTATTACATCATCTGAGGCTCTGGTGTTTCCAGCTAACAATCACTAACAAAGGAGATGCATTTCCTTCAAGGAATTTCACCATTTACACATCTGATGTTAATTCTTGTTGGGCCAAAATAAGAATAGGAATAAGTGACTTTTTCACTTGATGTTTACTTTTTCCCAGGCCACAAAACATCCATTGACTATGAAACTTAAATTTACTGCATAACAAATGCCTGCTTTCGTAATAAGTTAATAAAGCTGTTTCATAAATAACAGCACGAGAAGCTACAGATGCTGACCTAAGAAAACAAAATAAATACGAACAACATTCGGTTTTAATCTGATTCTTTATTAAATATTTATCACAGTATCTGAGAACTGAAGAAATTTGGTTCTCCCCAGATGGTCATTCTGAGATGTCGGCAAAGAGATGGCAAAAGGGTTATCTCCTGTCCCTTGGGAGTTATAAATCACACGTTGATACAGCAGTTTGGTTGTTTGCTCATATTTCCCCATCCCTGAGACAGGGAGGATGTTTCTTTGCTCACTTACATGGGAGAAAGCATTGATTTAGAAAGTGTAGTGGAAAGCACAGTAACCTTGATCAAAACTACCCCTGTCCAAACTTGGTGGTTTAAATAAAAAGAGCCAAGGGCAAAATGCCTGGCCCTGGGGTGGCAGGGGTGGCAGCCCCATAGCACCTGAGCCATTGGGGGGGTCCCAGGGATCCAGGCATTGCCAGACATCCAGACTGCTTGCCCCGCTCTGCACATCGGTCGCAGCAGAATTTCTTGATGGGCAGAAAGTGTGGCTGAGCAAATATGCATGTTGGGCCAGGAAGGGGAATAAAACACGATGTTGATTACTATCTAAATATTGCCCCCTTTGAAGTGAGCAGGTCTGTGTTTGGGGAGGATCAAATACTCTTTTCTCACAGTTTGAGGCACATCATGAGTTATTTTGTGTTCTTGCTATTGCGAACATTATTTCATTACGTCCTATTGCAAAGGGCTAAACAAGGTAAAGGGCAGGGGAAGGCATTAGGATACGGACGCCTTATGGTCAGCAGCCTGCTGTCTGGCTGAAAAATGCCTACACTATAGCACAACACGGCCATCAGCTGTGCAACGGTGCAATGGTGCAATGGTGCAACGGTGCAATGGCTGGGTGGGGAGGGCAGGGGGGCAGGTTGCCTTCTGAGTCCCCTCTGCGCTGCCCCTGGCCAGACAGCACCAAGAGGGTTTCAGCAGAAACGGAAAGGGTACAGGTAGGATAACTGTCCAGGGAAAATCTGCAGTGCACCATCCCTCCTTGCTCCTTTACTGAGTTTGAGAAACTGAGATTTGAGCTTTATTCCCACCTGGGAAGGCTTTATTCTTTCCCTTTCCCCTTGTTCTCCACTGGGCAAACAGTAGGGTAACAGAGTCAGGGCACATGGGGAATATCGTCAATGCCGTATTCAATCCCTGCCACATATGCACAGTGCCCCGTATTTAAAGGGTGTATTTTGGAAATAAGCGTCCTTTTTTCTACTGTTTATTCAAATTCTCTCCTTTTTCCCTAAGCATCTGTTACAGGGAAAAGTCAGTGGGTGTCAGTGTCATTCAGGATCAGGCCAGGATAAGCAGGGCTCTCCTACGTCAGTGCTTTTCAGGGTTTTACCACATTTGGATGCAGCGTGGAGTCAGAGATCTGGGATGAATTGTTCTTCCGCATCTTCTTTTTGAGCCACTGAGATATAAAACAGAAAGCATCGGCGTGCAATAAATTCGCAGATGTGTTAAGTAACACACAATGGAGGTCCTTTCAGCAAACTGTCAAAAGGAAAAGACTGCCCTGGGAGTAGGAAAGGGCAGGCTGCCTCTCTGCCGAATTTGGCAGACTGGATTTTACATCTGCTCCCCAACCTATTACAACCTCATTTATCTGCTTCATCCCCATCCACTGCCCTGCTGCTGCTGCAGACAGTGGCCGTGCTAAGGCACACGTAAGGGTAAGGGGCTTCAGCCTCTGTGGGGGTGTTGGAGCTGCAATAACAACGCCAGTGCTCGGGAAGGCTTCTGACAATTCAAGGGGTTTGACAGGTACTGTAACAAAAAGGAGGGAAGCTTTCGGCTCACACAGGGACCATTTTCTTAACCACAAATAAGTCAGATATTGGGCATTTTCTGAGCTGCCACCCTCCCGACAGAACCACATACGACTGGCTGTGTCAGGATCAAATGTAACGGACTCAGGGAAGGAGAAGGACCCATCTATAGCTCCCAGCCTGCAGTAAGCCTTCCATGCCCTGCTGAAGGCTAGGGCTGGTATGCCCTCAGCAGAGCTACTGAGAGATATGTTTTTATGGCCAGAGATCATTTTCCTCTGAATATGAAAACCCAGAGATAAAAAGGTCTTTATTTACAAGTGTTGGAGCAGAGGGATTTGCCAGCTGCATCCCTGAGACAGCAAAGATTCCTGTGCTGGGGTGGGAGCTGCGTGGGGAGTCAATGGTGCTGGGTACACTATTGGGAATGGTCCACCACACCGCCCCTGACACTCCTGGCCTCTTTGGCACTCTTTGCCACTGGGAGCCTGTGAATTATCCCTGCAGAAACCCAGAGAAAGAACAGAAATTAAGTAGAACCCAACTTTTCGCTTATCCCACACAAGCCTGATCCTCAACCTTCTCTTCAAATGACTTTTTGGGGTAGCCCACCTAACTTGGGAAGTTATGGGGCACGGATCAGGCAGTCAGGGAGGGGAGTGCTGCAGTGGCAGCTCCCCTTGCACAAGCAGTGATGAGATGCCCCATGTACCCCCACCACCCTCTCCAGGCTGGCAAAGCCCGGAAGCTTTCTGGGCTCATAAATGGTATTATCTATAACATGTGCAAATAAGTGCACCCACTGATTCTGTTCTGGGGCATTCAAGCAGGATTCACGTTTTTAAAGCTTTCTGTCTGAAAAAATGATCTGAAGGAGGTTCCTTATACGAGTGAAACTCCGTAACAGCAGCTTTCCTCCAATTATTCCTACATACTGGGACAACAAATGTGTCTAGCTGAGAGCCTTGCCACTTCACTTCCTCCCATGTAGAAATAAGGGAAAGGTTGAGAACTGAGGTTGTGAATCCCTGCTGTACCCCTGTAAAGTAATAATAGCAGCATCAGTAATAGCTCTTAAATCAGGAGGACTTGCTGCAGCTTGCTCCCATGAGGCTTGCATGACAGCAGTTAGCGTTCACGGGAATGACATGTTCCCAGCAAGAACATTCTCATTTGCATTATGGCAGGACACGGAGACCCAAGTTAGATTTTAAGTGTTGAGCAAACCTGATGTGACAACATGGTCCTTGTTTCCACACTATGTTTAGTCTGAGCTAACCTTTTCAGACCCTCCTCCCTGCTCCGAATGAAAGCTTTGTGGAAAGGCACGCGCGGCGCAACAGCAAGGAATAAAAGTATAAAAGCAAGAGAGAAAAGGAGGTAAAAGCACTTGAACCTTCATTGACTCCAGAACTCCTCTAAGCCCTCAGACTTCTCCGTTTTCTAAGAAAGGTAATGAGATTTCAGGCTATTTGTGCTAATTACCAAAATGTGGAATGAACTCTTATATGACTAACATCATTGTCTATTTTTGAAAAACCCCAATAATAATAAAAAATCAACAAAATCAAAGTCAGGTTAAAAATTTGTTATATTTTTCTATGCAGACGCTATGCCAAAGCACAAAGTTTTATTAACACGTGGGTGAGAAATCAGCTGACACGTGTTGCGTTAGCCACAGAGCCCGTGATAAGTCCAAAGCACATGGAGGAAGATATCATTATCAGACCAAACTGCACTGTCCAGCTATAGTCTAAACTATTCTGTGGGTAACTATTCCCAATTTTGCAAAACGATACAATTAATGTTCTTATAAAAGTACAGCCCCCAATTTGTAAGGAGTCCAGTGTTCAGATCCAAATCCTTTTAGAGCAGATAGAAATGGCTCATTAACTGCAACATGGCTTGGATCAATCTCCTATCTGGGAAAGTCCTTAAAACAACGCTATGATTTGACATACATACAATCTACAAAATTAATCTTAGTGTTTAATTTGTATACTTGTGTAGGTCAAAGCTGAGAAGTAAGGAAGCTGTTCTATTCCCAGAAGATAGAAAAATAAGGAGAAAACTGTACCCTAATAGAAAGCAATTAATTCTCCTTCTGGGATGAACATTTCAAAACAGAGGGCCAAGTTAATGTACTTCGTGATTTCAGGAGCACAAATCCCACAGGAGATAATAGGACTGCATGTTTAGTTTAGCTATATACCTTTAACAATGCTTCCCCTAATTATAAAGCTGTTCTTATAGGTATGAAGTGTGCATATGAGGTATACACACAGGAAGGATAATGTGCTATACTCATTTAAAAAACCCAGAAAATATTCTGCATTTTAAAGAAATAATTAAATATGTTTTCTTTGTGTTCAGCTGGAAAGTTACATAGCAATCATTTTAACTACAGGAAATTATAAGTAAGGTTATTTTTTCTAGTTTTTTGGGTTTTTTAAACAAAATAGAAAATTAAGATATATATCTTTTACTGCAAGAACTATGCCATTAAATATAGCAATGCTGTACAAATTACAGACAACTGAAAGTAGTTTCATAATAAAATATAATGCAATAAGTTTCTGCTTTTCATAAATATGATGTAACATAGGAAAAGGTTTTCACTATTGATTTTTCTAAGTTACTATACTATGATTTTAAAATGGAACAGATATCTGCAGCCTCGACAGTAATATAACACCTTTACTAGTGTTTGTATCACTGTAATGTACTGGTTGTTAATGTTATTTTGTACTGAGAGGAATATATTATAATGTTCAATTTCTACATTGTGCCTGTAAATGTGTTCTATGATTTACCACCGATTTTGTTTTTCAGATCAGGAGTTCTGAGTTTCAGAGAAATATTTTGTTATTCAGTTTTAAAATTCCATTTCAATGTTAATGTATTTTTAAGGAGTGACTCTAAAGAACAGAAATAGCACATATTTTTTGAAAACTATACAGCCTTGTATAGTTTTCATATATAGCCTAACATTCATCATCATCTCCCTGCTGCTTTATAACCACTAATGTTATTATTCCCCCCCCCCCCTTTTTTTTTTTTCTAGGTAGAAATATTAATGAGATATCATTTCCCTGCTTTTGTCAAAATCTCTCTCATGTTGCTTGTTCGGTGGATAAAAACTCAAAAGTCAATAAGTAGCAAGACCACCACTGAAACCCCATACTCTGCCTTTCAGCTCCGTAAACTCGCAAAACAAGCTTCACATTTCACCCTTGTTCCCTGGTTTTGCTTTAAGCTGCACTGAATTTCAGAAGCACAAATTCTTCCCATCCCGCGCTTTCACCATCAAAGGGTCCAATACATTATGACTGAGGCAGATGGCAAAAAAACACAAACAAACAACCGGGCAAACTGATTAAATACCAGCGAAAAAAAGTTCTTAGACATCAGATTTCCTGAGCTTTTTCCCCTCTCTCGCTGCACTACTTACTTGTAATTACGTCTGGGGCCATTCCTTCCTATTCCACAGGATAAACTGGAATATACTGCTCGGCAGTTTTGTCTCAGCTCTTTAAACACTAGAGACCTTATAAGCAAACAACCTTTTTTTCTGCCTGTTATGAAATTTTAATGATCTTCCAAGGCTCTCAAAATCAAACCAACTTTCTTCCCTCCCCCTGCCCCAACAGCCTGGCTTCTTTATACCTTTTGTTTCAGAACTGTGCCCAAACTAAATATGCTAAACCAGGAGAGAACTATAGCTTTAAAATAGAGGTTAAAGTGGTCCTTGTTTTCCTGCTTCTCTTCCTGTTCCCGGTAAACTGTGGGATTACACTTGGGGAGCTTTGGAAAAAGCAGGTTGGGGAGTGGAAACTGGAGCAGAGATGCGGTCTCTGGGCACAGAGTCCTCAAAAGGGGTTTCATGGAGGGGATGAGAGTGCCAGCGCCAGCGTACGCCAAACAGCTTTGTGATGGATGTGTTTATCCTTAAAACTAAGCTCCCATTCAACGCTGCGATAGCCGGGCTGGGGCAGGCGGGTGGCAGGAGAAGCGCGCTGGGCAAAGAGAGGGTGTATGTGAAGGCGCCTTGTTTAAGCACTCCTGTGTCAGTGCAACAGTTTATATTAAAGGTGATCTGTAGACCTTCAGGTTCGCCGTAAGGGATCCCCAAAGGGCTTTATTTTGCTGGGAGAGAGGACAACTTCCCTCCGCAGCCTTCCCTGCCTCTGGCCACGGCTGGACTCAAAGGACCGCAATGTACTAACAGGGAAGCTGTGAGGTGATGCTAAATGCTGTAAAATAAGTAAAATGCCTGGTTAGTCCCTGTTGCTGGCATGTATTTTCTCAGCTCTGTAGTTGCCTGGAGATCATGGGTAGTGCCCTAAACTTTGCCAAAGGTGTCTTTGCGGTTCCTGCTGAACCTGTTCTCCTCGATACCTCCAATTTCATCGTATTTGACTCCTCTATAATACCTCCTGCTCCCAATCCTGGGGAGTTATAGCCTATCCGAGCATTCCCTAATTTATGCCAAGTGCTTTTACCCAGAGAAGCTGTTTGGAGAGCTGGCTGGGAATCCTTAAAATGCTGTTTTGTACCCCTGAGATCCAGCGCAGCACTTATTGCGAGCAGAGTTAACAGGTTGCAGCCCAAATCGCTTCACTTCAAAATCTGATGCCTGAATTGCACCAGCACGAAGCATGACCTGGCTGGAGGCTGGTAGGAGCTAAACATTGCTGCAACAACCCATGGAGCCCTCTCTGCCTCCAAAGGCAGTTTTTGAAGAAGGGTGATGTGCAGCACTTGATGTGATGAAGAGAGATGTGGGAAGTGTGGTAGGAATGTCACAGCTCTCAGGAGTGTTACACTGTCTCAAGATGAGGAGATCTGACTTAACTGCCCTTGCTTCCAGAGGAGGAAGATGTTTGGCGGCTGTCCTGTCCCCATTTTATTGTCCTCAACAGGCCATCAGCGTATGGATGGGGGAGAAGAAAAGAAATAGCTGTAAGAAAAGTGAACGGAAAGCATTTGGGGTAGAAAGGAGAGGAAGAGAATTAGAGGTGGTAGGGTAGGTCATGGGTCGGAGACTGGGGATTTGGGGGTTGTGCAAGAAGCCCCAGAGCATCACTGTTGACAACAGCTTAGGGGGAGCAAATGCCACATCCCCACAAAGGAGGGAAGGGGCTGCAGCTCTGCATTTCCACCCCCCCCAGCCCCCCTCATTTAGCATCTAACCCCCTGCAAGGGGATGGTGCTCAGCTGAGCGCTGCTGAGGGCTGGCCTGGGAACGGGGTCCGGGTTAGGATTCGCACACATCAGTAACTTACTCCCACGGCCCTGGGCAGCATTGTTCTCTAAAAGCAGACATGTTTCCTTCCAAGCAGCAGACATGGAAAGAAAAACACACACAAAAACAAATCATCTCGTCCTTCCTTCTCTGGATGGCGAGCAGCCCGCTCCCGCTTGTCACTGAGGCTTGAGGTGGACGCGATCCCAGTCTGACAGAGGAGATGGGGGGATGAAGAAGAAGTTTCCCAAGTCCCTTTTCCCTGGAAAATCCACTCCTGAGGATGGCTGACACTACCAAGGTTTCTCCTTGACCTCTTCTATGTGCATCTCCCTGTCAGCAGCACATCTCCGCACACCTCAAAGGCAGGCATGGGGTACAAATGGGCATTTGTCATGTGTCAAACTCTTTCTGCTCTGTTGGGAAGGATCTGAATTAGCTCACAGCTCTGTCAGGCTTCCTTAATATTCACCTGCCGTAGCTCCCTGCCTCTCTGTAAGGTCTGGAGCTTTCCTGATGTTTTTCAGGGTTTTGGGGCTGCAAGGCTGTGGTCAGAAAGAAATCACTGCAGAAAGAAGCAGAAACAGCCACAGGCTATTACTCCCTCCTCTTGGGCTGCATCCAGTCCTCACACCTGGAAGACACTGAGGCACTGGTAACGCTCTGAAGATAAAAGGTCCTGGGTGTTTTGCAGGTGATAAACCCATCCTTTGCGAGAGGATCTCCACCACTTGCTGCCCCAGCTCCGTTATCTGTCCCTCATTGGCTATTTGTTTAAGCTTTCCCTCCTCACAAAATAATCGGTAAATCATAACAGGCTAAAAACACGGCTGGGCATCTGTCCTGCTGCTGGGGCTTTTGGCTGCTTTGAGATCATTAAAGGGGCCTGGCTCCGCACAACCTGACAAATACGAGGTGAACTTTAGCCCCAGGGCTGCCACCTTCACACAACAAGGGCACATATTCCACAGCTGGGGAGCTGTTATTCGACTCGGACTGTACCACAGGTCAGAATTTATGACTTTGTTATTATTATGTTTGTGAGTTTTACGGCCACACAGGTCCCGCGGGAACCCGCAGCACTTTCGTTTGGCCATGTCAGTCAGACATTCATAATGCTCCGAAGAGGAAGCATTGAAAATGCTGGGAATATCCTGTCTAACACTGTCTCTCATCTCTCTGACCCTCAGGTAAGGGCCAGACTTTGTTTGCACCCAACATCGGAGGAAGCTGATAAAGGGCACAAGAGGAACATGGAGGGGGAGTGAATGGCAACGAACACTCAGCAGCGTTACTGCCAGACACCTCTGCTGCTCTGTTTGTTCCCTCTAATGACACATGTCCCAAATTTCCTGATCATAACAGTCATCATGTTGCACTTGGTGTTTTATTGCCCTCTGATGTTAAGCCAGGAGCTTCACAATGGGAGTTAACCTGATGTTAATGAGTTTAACCACTCCAGTTCATCTGCTGACTCCTCAGAGGTTAATGGCTGGGGGAGGGGGGTGCACAGAGAGGTATTTTTATTCGTGTGCAGTGTGTAAACACACCACACTCTGTCCAGATTTCACTGCGAGCCACTGACAGCAATGATGGCAACTCAAAAGCTTTGCTTTTTGTTTCATGGGTGCCCGTCCTTATCACTGGTGGGGTAAGGTATCTGGGGTTGGAGCCTTTCTCTCATACGTGTGATGAATGGATGCCAGTGAGCATCTGTCAGGCTTCCTTGGGGGGACTGCAGAGGGAGAAACTTTCTCTTGCAGTGTCGGTTGTAGGGTCACTGACACGGCAGCATCTCCTACTGGTACCCAAGATGAAAAACCCACTGAGCAGGACTAAGTCATCCAGTGTGGTTAGCTGCCAGCTTTGGCCACCTGGCCCCCTGCAGCAGCTCGGTCCTTCGCCACCAAGCTGTCCCAGCCCCCAGAGGATCTTCACTCTTCAGAAAAGTCAAAAGCTTCCCAAACAGCAAATGCCCTCACCCCCAAGGAGCGCTGGCATCTCCTACCATCCACTGCCAAGGCTGGTAGCAGCTGTTTCATTGCTTCCCTGGCTGGGGACATCCAGGCCAGGGATCAGGGTATTTGACAGAGATGTTGTAGGCCAGGTCTGAGATCTTTGCCTGAGCCACTGGCCTCTGAGGCCATAAAACACCAAGGTCAAATTATCCTGAGAATTTTTCCCTTTTCCCCTCCTTCCCTGCTCCTTCTTTCACCCTCTCCCAGGCAGATCAGTAACATCCAGACCTCCAGGAGCCACCTCTCTTAACAGGCATCATGTTAAAGGCAGCGGTGGCATTGTATTTTACAAGACCTGAGGTTTGACATTCCTTGCATTTGGACACAGAAGATATTCAAGCAATGTCATCCTTTCATTGTCTGTCCATCCTAGATGAACGGGGGTGTGCAGATATGTGTCGTTACCATTAGGATCCACAAACATCTGATTTGCAAATACACTGTGCAAGCTAACCTTGCAATTATACATACACTTAGAAACCATATATAATAATAAATTTATAACTCCCTGGTATCCAACGACGTGGTTATTCTGTAGCATAGGACAAACTTCCTAACCACTTTTTTTTTTTTCCTCGTCTGAAGAAATGATTCCTTTCTCCACCTGTCCACAGAATATATCATCTTAATTCAGCATACCTCAGCACCTGCTGGGCAAGCGGAACTGGATACCCACGAGCAAAGGCCAAACCAGGAGTCCTTTAACCTAATAAGGCAGGCAACGCTACAAAGGCATCTACAATTCCCCTTGGTTTTCCTCTGGGAGGCAGGTGCTATCTGTCCTGGAGGAGCACAAACATCTGACACGGCCATGACTTTGTGCTGTGCCTTTCCTTCACTGCTGCATGTTCCTGCACTGTGGCAATTGCTGGCTTTCCCCCAGAAACCTGGAGATCTTTGGCAGCAATTACCCAGAGCATCTACAATGTTAACGTAACCACCACCTGCCTCCTGCCTGCAGATCTCTGTCTTGGCTGCTTGTGTCTGTTGATGCTAAAAGCCTTGAGGCTTGATGATCGGCTGGGTGGTATGCCTCAAAAATTATGTATAGCCATAGGAAGATGGGACTGATGCACTTCTCCTGTGTCACCACCTGCAAGTCCTCAGCAGCACATGGCATCACAAGAGGGAGAGGAGCACCCAAGGAGGGAACAGGGCTACTGCCAAAATGGCAATGGCAAGGATTTGCCAAGGACTTGGGGCAGTCGTGGTGGGAGAGCAGAAGAGCTTCAGCATCCCCAGAGTCTGCAGGGTCTCCCACATGCGCTGGCAATTCACACTCTGGCTTTTATGAGGTGAGAGGAGCTGCTGGAAGGCATTTTCCCCAGCTTGTCAGGGAGGCTCATGTGAAGCCCCCCTGGTGAAGGCAGGCTTTGCAGCCCCAGGTGCAAGGGACAGCGGTCAGCAGAGTTCCTGGAGTCTGCACACACCGGCCTGGAGAACACACACAGGAAAAAGGTCAGCACTGCTTTCCTAAGAAATGTAACATCTGCTTTATAAAAAAAAAAAAATATAATAAAAATAGAAAAAGCCCTCTGCTTCAGTACATAAATGCATCTCTACACTAGGAGAATTTCTCTTTTTCAGGAGCTTCTGAATAAGGGAGTCAAGAATTTTAAAAGAAAAAAAAAATGGAAAACGGAGATAAACTTCAGCTCCAATGTTGCGGGCAGAGGTTGAACGAATGTAATCTGCTTTTCTGACACTCAGCAGAAAGACAGACAGAACAGAGCAGGGAGAAAGGAGGATCTGATTTCATATGTTTCCTCTTAATGAGCCCAATATCACATGTGCCTTTTCTAACAAGAAAATGCTCTGTACGCAACAAGAAAACGCTCCTTAGGCACTCAAATGCCTGCATATGGATTTGTGCGTACGTGTGATGTACTGAAGCACTTCGGGGTAGAGCCTCATTGTTCCAGCACGGTTTCCCGCTTGGGCATGTAAATTAATCCTTGTGGGCGCTTGGATTTGCACTTCACACTCTCAGCGAAATGTTATACATTTGTGTTCTGTGTGAGAGGGAGAAAAGGCAGCATGTTGCCTGGCAGTCCAGGGTGACCTGGCGTTATTTCTGTCCTGGCACCCCCAAACCCACTCACATTTTTTTATTCCTCATTACATCCTGCACAAATTCCTTCTGGTCTGAGAGTTTCCATTCTTGATCTCTGTCCAAAGGTGCGCGTTCGCTGTTGAAAGTTTGTTCTAAATTGATTTAACTATTTTTAAAAGTTACTCATTGCTGAATAAATATACCTTTCCCCCTGCAAATGTATTTCCCTGATTTTCTCCTCTGAAGGGAGCAGCAGGGATATAGTAAAATGTTTTAGAAAGAATAGTCTGGTTGATACCAAGGGAGCTGAAAGAAGGAGAAACAAAGAAAGCAAACAGGATATTTATGGCAACTCTAGAGAGCTCTCTGTATGTAGGCATTAAAAATAGCCCTCAAATGAACAATATTGGCTTTCTGCTCTATCCTCAAACACAGAGGACAACCTTTGAAAGGCTCAGACGCACATCCAAGACGTGTGTGGGTAGCTGTGGGCTGGCAGGTGAAAAGAAATAATTCTGAGCACGTTCTTAACCCGCGTAAAAAGCAGCTTGACTTGTGCACACACTGAGTAACACACACTGTTTTGTTTTTATATGTAGCTTAATCATTCACTACGCATTTCCTTGGAGAAAGCTTACAGTTCTTCAGGGTAAAGAAAAACGTAGCAAAATTAGGCAGCTCCTGTGCCTTTTCCTGCCTCAAATTTTGAGTTGCTATCCTTCTTTTTGAAAAAGTAAATAAAAGAGTCCCAGAAAAAAAAGTCATCATAGTTTAATTTTTTTAAATAAATACAAGCAGAAAACCATATAAGATTTACATAGCTTGCAAGTGCATCTTAAAAAAATAATCATCACATTATTTTCCCAGTTTAGGCATCACTAATTTACAGTGAATAGATCTTGCTGCATTAGCAGTTTTCACCTCCAGTAAATGTCTCCAAAAAGGTCCAACACTGCCCAAATGTTCATTTTTCTGCCAAAAAAGAAACTGCTGTTTCCCTTTTTTTGTGAAAGCATTTGTCACTGATACAACCTAAGGTCTTCCACTGTTGGTCAGAAACGCGCTGAAGGGAAGTATTGCCTTAGATACATCTTCCTTAGACAGCTTTGTCCTTTCTGCTCTTTTTCTTCAGCAAACATATCAAATACTGCTTTAGAAAGCTGGTTTGAACAAGTAAGCCAGTGTTTCAGCATTGATTCTATTTTTCCAGCTGAATTTAAATTTTTTTTAAAAAACATAAATGGCTTCATTAATGTCAATTTGCGGATCTGTTAAGATGTAGGTGGTCTGATGCCTTAAATATGACTGTACATTTGTTCCACTCCACCACTCTGAAAAACGCTTCAGTGGGATACGACTTAAGGGATTACCATCCAACTTCTTTTTTTTTTCTATCTGTTTTCAAAAACAGCTGTGTCACAGATAGCCCTCCCCTCCCTTTGCTCCTCTGACCTCTTATTCTGCAATCCTCCTGGATTCCCTCCAGGGAGGGCAAATATTCCCTCCACCTTTCCCCAGAATTGCATGTTCCTTTAACCTTGGAACAATCTTTAGCCGCTAAAAATAGACTCCCAACTCCAAACTTCGCCGACTTTTCTCGTGCCACAACTGCATTTTGACATTCTGTTCTCCTCGGTGGATCACATGCACCGTCCCTGCTTCCTTGCCAAAGCTGACAAAAGCACAACGTGTCACCAAAATTTTAAACAGGAATTCCAATGACCAGACCTTTCGGGTTGGGGGGTGTGGGGGGGTGGGAAGCCAACTCCAACCCCAAAAATGGTGTGTGGAGAAGTTTTTTATATGACGAGCAGCAGAGACAAAAAATTCACAGAATTACAGTCCTGAAAACTGGAAATGGAAAATCGATTAGGTCATCCAGGCTACTGCTTTGCCAGTTCAGGATAATCCCCTATGGCACTGCCTGGTTTAAAAGCTCTAAGTGAGAGACCTCTTACCACTATCTGAGAAGACTATTTACAATGCAAGATATCTGCTAGTTTTTTTGATATTTAGTCTGAAGTCCTCCTTTCAGAACATCATCCTGCCCCTTCACATCATGGACCTCATCACCACCAGTCTTTCCATCCCATCTTCATGAAAGGACTTGAGCTATTCAGACTCTCTAAGAAATGTTTGGATTTTTTTTCTCCCATGAGTATTTGTAGGGTAATATCCTTGTCTGGTGTTTTATCAAAAATGAGGTGATTAGGACAAGTTAGCATTCAGCTTCTCAATTTTCCTTTGGTTTTGACAGTTTTTCATCCTGATGACTCTTTGGAATATTACAAAATCAATCAACATTTTCCCGGTGAAGAGGCGCAGCAGGTAGCATGGTGCGAAGTGACCACAGAAAAGCAGCTATCTCCTGGATGTCACCCCCAGATACATCCCAATAGTTCATTTTCCCAATATTAAAATACACTTGCAAAAACTGACAGATCTGTTGTTCGTCAGCAACGTCTCAGGTTTTTGTCAGTGGTGTTCTTTTTAGTTTTTTTTCCATTTCATTGAATATTTTTTCCTTTTGACCACGCTTTTCAAAAGGATTTTCTGTGGGGGTTTTTGGTTTGGTTTTTTGTTTTTTTTTTTTAATTTTGTGAGTTATATTCTGGCCACTTCTCTAATCCCTTAGAGCAATAGAGGAAGATAATAGGAACATCAGGTCTGGTATGGGACCTCAGTTCTTGTACCAAGAGATGTGGGAGGGTGTGAGTGACCTCTCTGTCCTCCAGTGACTCATCTGTGATGGGACAGCCAAGAATTTGTCACATCCTTCTAACATCATTTGAGATGTGGAGCAAAAAAAAAGCTGTACATGTAAAAATTCTGCAATAAGCCAGTTATATGAGCATTTCTTTGGTATTTCTTCCAGGGGTAGCTCCCAGCCATGCAGTGGCACTCTTGACCTTCTTCCTCACCTCCTTGTCCTCTGTTCACTCCCTGCTCTGCTTCAATGCGGTGTTTTACAGAGACCCAGTCCTGGCCCCCATCACACACTTTTAGGTTTCTCCATCCCAGGACCTGCCAAAGGGTCTCTGCAAAGACTGTGCTTAAGTCTGCATATGTGACAGTCCCATCTTACCGTGCTGCTCTGAGGGCTGTCCTGTGGACCACCCGTGATCACGAACTTCTGCGGGATTCACAAATTATCCTCCAACCATTCATTTATGGCATGGACAGATGGTGAAATTCAGTGTCCAAGGTGTTCCTGTGGCATCAATATTATTGTACCCTATGTCACTCCGTCCCTGCTTGAAATCAGTCACCTTGACCCCACCAGCTGCCTGCATTTTGGAGAGGTAAAATGCCTGTGTTATTCCAGAGCACCACAGTGAAAAAGGGGGTGAAGAAAAGCAAATCTGAAAACTTAATGCAGTGGAGAGCTCCGGCAGGTTGGTGGTCTGATGTGGTTAATTGCTCTCTTTCTGGGTTTCCTTGCTGCTGGGAGAAAGTCCTTGGGGCCAGTGGCCCACAGCTCCAAGCGAAACCATTTGTGTCAGTGTCCTGCTAGCACCATATATCTTTTCCATCTAAGAACTGTCCTCACAACCCCTGCTTGTTCCTGATCAATACTTCACTACGAATAAAAGTGAACAGAACAAATGGAAAAGATTTATTAACCCTGCTGATATGTTAAAAGCATTCTGTCAAAGAATTTGAAAAATGCTTCTCATATTTAGTGTTCAGAGACAGAAAATCCCTTCTGAGAAAGGAAAGGTATGTAAAATACATCAGTACCTCGGTGTGGAAATCCAGACCTGGCTCACTATGCACATTACTGATGAATAGGTATTATTGAAAACTGCATGTGGTTCTTAGCAGGGAGAGCAGCTCCACATAAGAATGAGAAAGCAATTGTCAGCACTCAGGGAGAAACACTGGTCACATCTTTAAGGGAGTTGAGAGAATGGGAGGCTTTAAGATGGTAAAACACAAGATTAATGGAATTGGGAGAAGCTGTTGACAGAATTTCTTGAGGGGAATGAAATTGGAAAGTGATACTTGTTGGGACGTGGCCCTTGGAAATTTGCAGCAGTCTAAAGCTATATACAGATCTACTCACTGTAATAAAAATATGGTCTGAAAAGAAATGAGTATTTGAACCGCATGTCAGAAAGTCACTGCTGGAGTGTGATTTCAAAAAGCACGTTGCAATGCAGCGAATGAATCACAGACCACAGGGTACATAACATACGTTAAATGAATCCAACATGATGCACTGCGCTACGGGGCAATCATCACCTTCGGCATTGTCATCAGAAAGCAATAACCAGCTTCAATGTGCCACCTTCTTCCAAAGCATTTTTTAAAGGTTAGGCCAACATGCAGTGCAATTAGGGGTGTCTACAGAGGAAAGAATAACACTTCTGGCCAAATCACTTTCCAGTTTGTGCCTTTGGAGTTTACTGGACGAGCATAAAAGGAGCAGCCTGCAGCCCAGATCAGACTAATGTGCTACTACCGGGATGGGGGAAGAAACGGGAAAATATGTCAAAGAATGTACTGCTTTTGCATGCAGATGATATTCTGGTAATTTCTTAGCAACGTTTACAGCATGAAGGAGAGTGGCAACGCTAAAACATGAAGCAAGTTCATGGCCAGGAGTTTGAAGGCAGGTCTTTTTTCTTCTGTGCCTGGCAAGGAGGCAGGGAGTTTTATTGGAAGCAGACATAGTTTCCATGCCTTTGTCAACTCCAGATTAGACTGTTCTTCTGGAGAACGTCTTTAATCAACTGGAAGCTGGTCAACCCACTTCATGGGTTGGGTTTGTCACTGGAACAACATATAACACCAGAGGCCTGTGAGCCGTGCTCCAGTTGGAGTTCTGACATTTACAGCTCTAGATGGCTTAAGCAACACACTTTTTAAATGAGTGCGTTGTATGTATGTTAAAAATACAGGGAAATGAGTAAGGCTTTCTGCATAAAGACCCTTCAGGTTTGGAAATAACTGTCCCTGCTCTGGATGGAAATACCCTCAGATGCTGACAGGATATTGGACTGAACAGACGCAATGCTCACATAAAATCTTTTTGGTGAAAGAGTGGTCAAGATCTTGAGAGTGCTCAAGGAAAGCAGACCCTTCCAAGAGCAGATCCCTCTCCCGGGACACTGATGCAATACCTACTTGAAGCTAAGAAGCTGTTTACTAGCTCAAGGGACAGCATTCACTGCTGATTGTAGGAGGTCTTCCCTGTGAGGTCTTCCAAATCCCTCGTGGCCATGTTGAACCTACCCAGACTGTGGAAGCCAAAACCATTTCAGGCAAAGCAAGTACAGCAGTAGGAAAATCAGCTGGAAACATACTTTTTAAAAATTTCACAACATGAAGTGAATAAAGTTCGGTCATTTCTTCCACAGCACTAGCCTGGAATTACCAGGGGTTATAGCTAGATGCAACACGAAAAGCATCTTACTGTATCTTGCATATTTTTGTCCTCTTTGGGGAATTGTGGAAGAGGATTATGGCAGGAAAGATGTAAGAGTAGAACAGTCATCTTTCTTACAGTGACCCACTTGGTTTCTTAAACAAAGCGACGTTGGAACACTTCACACTAAATGGCATTTTCCACCTCAGAGTTGATGTCAAACCCACAAGCATGTCTTTCCTCCCTGTTGCATTATAATCCAGCACCTAAGAATACTCAGCCAGCTGGATTATTTGTTGGGCAGACTATTCCAATAATTCCTTCAGAAAACAGATGTCAGGTCAGGCATTGGAAAGGCTAGTGAAGGCCTGCCCCCCACTGCAGTTAGAAGTTTTTTAGAACAAACCAGAACAAAGCAAAGGGTTGACTTTGTTTGTGTGGTTTTTTGCTTGGTTTTAAACTTAAAGCTAAAATAGGGGATGCAGAGGCAGGGTCTGGAGAACCATCTGATGGCTGGGACAAGTGGGTCCAAAGCTTGGAACAGATATTACATTACATGAGAGTCTCTAACTCTCAGTGTAGACTGGAATACATGAGAAGTGTTATGCAAGAAGCATCTGTATCTTTTGAAGAACAGAGATGTGTTTTCTTGAAGGAGCTCGGGACTGATTTTTATGAGGGAAACAACAGGTGAAGGAGTAAAGTACTTAAGAGACAGAAATCCTCAATGGAGTATCAGATTTTCAAGTGACTCTTCAGCCCCCCATCACAACTCCTCATCACTAAGACAAAATAAATTAGTATCAGCCTTTCAAGATCTTTCCTGAGAGAAGGGTAGGCTAATTTCACACAAGAAGTTGTCAAAGTGGGGGTGTGAACCCTCTTCCATCTGCTCGCCCCTCTTGCCAGGGGCTGCTGTGGTTCCACACAATGAAATGTTAATTACATGATCACACTAGACTTTTTCCATACAGCCCCCTACTTCATTCAAAGCCTTGGATGGAAAGTACAGCAGGAATGAATCCAGGCTGTGCCTCAAAATGGACTAGTTTTTGCAGGTCTCGCCTCTTTTTTCACAGTAGTTGGAAGGGGCATGAACTTGTAGCAATTGGATATTTAAAGGCTTTATAGAATGGGGCCAATTTAAGGTTGCTTGGGTATTCTGGATCCAAGCACTTCCTAATCTTCTCAGAGTTGACTTTACCACTTAAACATTTCTTAAATGCTGATTTTAGATGTGCTGCAGAGTTAAAACAAGGCTGGCACTGTAGGAGATTGTAATTTGGTATTGTATGAAAAATAACAAAGAAAAAAGAGCGACTATTTAGGAAAATCTACAGGGATTATACCAAGCAGTGGAAGTTAGGATTGACTGTCATACTTAGATGTTACCCTAAGACCTACAAAGGAGAATTTATATAAAGTAGATGGGGCTTTCATACAACTTTGTCGCATGAAACACTCCTACAAGGATCCCATTAAATGGCGGGAAGAAGATGTGTCATACCTGCATTTTCCTCCTTGGATAAATGAGCGTACGTAGTGCTTTGATCCCCAGGCTCCTGCTGGCTTCCCCGTAAAAAGCACCTTTCGTATCCTGGGCTCTGAAAGTCCTGCCCCATTCCAAGTGTGAAGAGCCATCAGGATCTGGCCTGTAAGATTTACAGGAGCAATTAATCAATCACCCCGACACTCTCAGTGAGCTGGGCTTGCACCAGCATTGCCTGCCAGGTCCAGCCAAACAAGTATTTGATCTGAATATGCTGCAGGAAAATGCAACATTTGTGTGTGATTACACAAATTACAAAGCCATTTTGTAATATGCCCATAATGAATTAAATGAAAAAATATGTACAATAATGAGGTCTTTATTTTCCAACTTTTATTTTCTACAGCAAATGAATAAATTGAATGGTTTGGGCACCAAAACCTCCAGTCCACCTTGCCCTAAACAAACTATGGAGTGATTGCAGAAATGAAGAGGTAATTAACTGGGAGTTAGCTCAACCAGCTGCTCTCTGTATTACTGAGGCAGACTAAGCCCTTGGCAACTTGATTTGGTAACACCCCTCAGCAATTTTCAGCATGTCTTTTCTCAGCGTCTTTAATGTAGCCAAAACCCCAGGAATCCACAGGTTTTTAAATGATCAAATCTACAATTTTGCCTGCCTGTCATGTTCATGCTGCAGACTTAGCGGATCTTTTAGAATAAGGTTTACAGCACGTCTTCTGGATTTGATTAGAAGAAAATCTGTACTTCATCTTAACTCCTCCACTTTTTCTGCCCTAGACCTGAGGAATGCAATATTGGCTTCTCCCTCAGCAACTCCCACGTTTGTAGCAAACATTATTGAGCTGGGTTTCTATCTAGGGTGTACTATTTTAAAATATTCTTATTCCCACCTGAACACCATGGCATCTGTAGCATTAACATTTTGTATTAATTCATATATATTACTATTAATGATGCATAAACTTCAGTTTGCCTTAAGCTTGGGAACCTATCGTGTTCAAAACTGCACTGTCTTCCAGGCTGCATTTATCAAATTAATTTTACACAGTGAATAAAGAAGTCCTGATGGCAAATTCCCTCCCTCCACACAGAATATAAAATGTAGATGATGAAGTAAAAAAGCTTTACTCATTGAAGTTTATTTCTAGAGATTACCCAGGAGCTTTCCAATTTGTTTAGACATGCGATGTAACGAAATACATTCACTTTTTTTTTATGGCACACATATAACGTAATAAAGAAAATAGAAACCAAATTTATTTGGAACTCAAAGTCAATAGCCTATGGCAAGTCAGCCTCTCCCTCTTGATTTCTCATTTTTACTGTAATACACGCAGGTTGTTTAGCAATGAACATATATGTTCCAACAAATACTAGCATGAGGCTTTCAACTAATGCTAAACCTCCTCTCAGCAAGTCAAAGGAATGTTTTCCTCGATTTTTGTGGCAATACATTTTAGTGACTCTCATATAACCAGAGTTTTGAGAAGTTGTGTCATCCTCGGTCCTAATAGTTTACCTGTTAAGTGATTGATCTTAATTAAACTTCCATAATGAATCCTTATATCACCACTTATGTAAATCACATCTTATGTGCGCAGAGAGCATGGGTGAGAAAATTCCCTATAGAAAAGTTGCAGACATGTTGGTTGGGGAAGATTTCTTTGCTGTCTGCTGATAACAGCCACTGGAAGTGAGTGGAAGGGGTTGAGAGGTGATATTAGCAAAATGCAAGCAGATAAGGAAAGAAAAATGGGATATGTTTTTCATTCCTGGCAGCGATTCAGTGTTCTGTGCTCTATGAGATGGTTCAGATTCCAGGGAAACTACTGCACAGGTGTAGATTACGCTGGAAAAACAGAATTGGCCTCTTTGATCTTGGTTTGCAGCGTATCCAGCATATCAACTCCTTCTCCCAGCTGCAGGTGAACTATCCAGCGGGGGGTCCTGAAGGCCACCGAGGCTTTGGTAACCGACTGCTCACATTGTAATTGCAAGACTATGGGCACTGAAAATAGATTCAGCAGCTGAATTGAGACTGAAAATGGCTTTCATGCTATTGTTCAGCTATTTTTGTGTACCTGATGCACCTTGCTTAACGGTTATGAGTCCTACTCACAGGTCAGGAATTAACCACGAGAGGTGGTGTTAACATGGAGCAGAAAAAGGTGACTTTCTGAAGCTACTAGTATGAAAAGAAAGGGCAGACATACCTGTTTCTTCTTCCTCTAAACCTGAGAGAAGTTTAAGTTATGCTGGCTTTCAACAAAGAACTAGTTCACTAAGATATATTGATCAGCTTTCCCTCAACTGGAAGGTTTAGGAGAACTGGCAGTGGGATAACTGCTTTAGAAAATAGCTAGCACTGTTTACGAACATCGGTGTCAGGAGCCACGTTGATTTGATGGTGAATGTTCAGGGTAAGCTCCAACTTCCCCGTCATGTTAATGACAAAACTAATCTCAATGCATTTCAATGCAACTACAATTTCATTTCAGTTTGGTTTAATTTTTTGGTATCGATTAGCCAGGAAAGTCTTCTGTGTAAATCTCAGTTTGCTTTTGGTACCAATGCCACAGAACTCGGTATTTCAGGTTTATCTGCAAAAATGAAAGTGAAACTCAGCTGACCCCACATGATTTCCTACGATTTTGTTTTCCAGGTCTGGTCTCCAGCAAGCCTAGGACAGTTAGCTGGAAACTCAAAAACCATTCTGATGAACCTTGGTTGACTTTTCAGTTTTAAAAAAAAGCCCAGATCTGGGCATTTTTTACCTGGTTTCCAGTTTCATAGGTACAGCTGGTTGAAATTTTTCAAATAAAACAAATCATGAATGCTTGGCTTTTCTCCAAACATTCATATTTTTTAACACACAAAAAAATTAATTTTTTTACCTGAATAATTTCTTTGGAAAAAATAATAAAAAAAATTTTTTTCAAGATCAAAAGGGAAAAAAATAACGACTATCTCAGTGGCCTACAAAATACATCTTTTGTTTACTTCTGTGCATTTTTTGGCTTTGTTTGGACAGCCACAGCAAGTGTTTTGACTGGTTACCGCAGATTGTTGTGTGCTTTAAATTTCCTTCCATTCATAGCCGAACACTTTGGGTCTGATTTTCCAATGACAAAGCCAAAAATGTTCTACTTCTGGTCATCATCTCCCAGGTTTTCTGGGGCAATAAAAGCTGATTTATCATAAAGCAAGACAGGCTGAAAAACGTTATCACACTTGTAAACGTCCCAGTAAATCTTTAAACCCTGCTTTTCACTCTCTGCTTTTAAGGAAAGTTTTTCCAAGCATCAGTCAGGAAAGTCACAGCATATCATTGTACGTAGCTTAGACAAAGATTAGCTTCCATTCCTTGAAGACTTCATTTTAGATTATGTAACAGATGCTGTTGAAAATCCAAAAGGTGCAATAAATCCCCCAGTCCAACCCTGAGAGAAAATCAGTTAAGTGACCGCGGACGGTGGAGCAAAAGGTCCCCGTGTGGCACAGCTCCCTGGCTCGATGTGACTGCACATTGTCAGCAGCAACCTCTCCTCCCATGAAACTGTTCCTCCTCTTCCTCCTTCTATGAAGACTGCAATCTGCACATTTTAAGAGCGAGTGCCTGGACCCTCCAACATGGGACTTGGTCTGTCCTTCAGGGCCCGGTTGGAATATTTTTCAGTTAATGGGCACTTTGTAGGCGGTTGACACCTCTGCAAGCATGTTCTCTCGAGCTGCTTTTAGCCAGAGACACACAGCTTAAGCTTTTCAACAGCTGCTTTATCTCTGCTTCTCACCCCTACCCCCACCCCAATTTAAGTTTAAGATGAGCCTCCACCCCCAAAGCCCATGATATCTCACTCCAAAGTCCTGTCAGAGCCACAACCAAGGCCATAAATTTCCCAGCTGGGTCACAGTACTCCCTATTCATTTACTGAAACATTATAAATGTGTCCAGGCTCTGAGTGAAACCTAATCCCGACATTCCCCGCATGGCAATTCCTGCAAGTGATGGCAGGGTCATCTGGAATTACCATCACCTTATCTGATTGGAAACTCATCACCTGCATTTCAACACCAAGGGCTCCAAAATGCCTCATAAAATCGAGCCCTCTGCTATTCCAGGTCTGCGCCTTTGGTACACAGCAGGCATCGGCCACCCCAGGTTACACAGGGTGCTGGGTCCTGCCCGGCCAGGGAGAGCAGGGATGAGCTGGCTGAGAGTGATGCTCTTCAATACATCCAAGGATGGCTCATAAGAGGGGGAAGGGTGGGAAATGTCGCCCCAAGACAAAGAATAGTTGCAGATTGAAGCTTGGCAAAGCCAGAGCTCTTGAGAAAGGGGTCAATGTGTAGCTGTTGTGAAGCAGCATCATTTCACTGAGACCGATTATGTATGTTCTATTTTAGTTCATATGGGACCCTCACCATGTCATATCTGAGCATCTTCTGGTAGTGGTTACATGACATCATATGTCTTTCCTTTCTCTCATCCTGTCCTCAAGGGAAACTGGATCTGAAGTGCAGTGGCTTTTTTTGGTTTGGCAGGAGAAAGGTTCAGATATGGGGTTTTTTTTAGGGTTTAACTTCCATTTAACTCAGGGAAAATGAAAAAGCCATAAGGAATCACACCTTGGACTTCACAATCTGAGTACAAAGACCTGCAGGGCAGCCACGTTTTGAACTTTTTGACATAAACCCACAGTTAAATGCTTTAAATGTTTTAAGCACTGCCCGAGGCTCTGTGCAGGTGCAGAAATCAGCTCCAGGTAACAGTGGATTGAGCTGCAACCCCTCCACCTCCAGTGCAATGCTATCTGCGTGCCTCCATTCCTAGATATAAACCAGCAAGTGCCTCTGAGCTATATGCTACATAAACACAGCCCAGGAAAAGCTCAAACCAAAAAGCTTCACTTCCAGCCAACATTCCTTCCCCCATGCCAGCCATTCATTCCTGTAATATTTAGGGGATTGCAAAGAGATTTTGGATTTCCTGTCAGGTTTCTGTCCTTCAGGGACTTGGGACTCAAGCAATGGTCTCTGCTGTGGTCCCACGGTCGGACGTGTGTTGCTGCTCTAATTTATCTTTGTGCCCTTGCTTCTCTAAAAGGTCCTGTTTGAGTCTCCGAAGAAAAGCAACAAATTCCCTGAGCTGGCCTGATTCACTGGGAGACAGGAGGGGACAGCAGGTTTGATAACTTGGCCTGGACTGGTGCAGCCTTCTTACACAGCTACAGGGGAAAAAGAGGAGAGAATGCAAAACCCAGAGACTTTAGTGCCCTTTAGCATGTGAGCCTCCTATCCAGCTGCCATCGCTGTAATTCGGAGTTCTTGGCTGGCCAGCCCCTGCCCGCCGGGCAGTGAGCAAGCAGGAGCTGCCGCCAGCCTGGGGACACAGATCAGCTCCCGGGATTGCCCCGGTCTCCCTGCATCACCTTGACTAAGTCATTCAAACCCTTTCTACCCTGCAGGGAGTGCAAGTAGATGCACTTAAGCCTGTTTTCAATGAATTAGCGTGGGTCCTCCTGGCATTGACCGCTGAGCTACTTGCCCAAGTATTTACCCAGCTTCTCAGGTGGGTTTTCCAGCCATGCTGAATTCCGTTCTACTCAGTGACTCCCATGAATACATACACTTAAGTCTCTCTGTGAGTAACTTCCCCAGCTGTAAAATAGGGACAGTGTATCTCTACATTGCAGGGGCGAAAGAAAAATAAATATGCTAAAGCTTCTAAGCAGCTTAGGTATTAAGAAAATGAGATACATCTGTGGCTAAAATTTATAGATAGACCCTTTGGATACAATCTGATTAGATTTATCCTCCAGCAAAGTATTGTGATTTCTGTAAGTTCAAGAATATTACTTGTGTCCCGGTGAAGCAAAGATCCCTGCCAGTTCCTAGGCTTAGGCTCTGCCAGCTCCCGGGGAAACATCCGAACGAAGCAGCTGATCCAGGGAGCCTCACACACTTGTTTTCCACCCACAGCCCTACCCATCCTCAGCCGCAGGAGCGACTTCCCACGCGGCGGGGTGGCAGCTCGCTGATGGCTCGCCACTGGTCTGCACGCTGCAGATGCCTTCAAGCAATAGATACTGGCTGTGGGTCAGGTGTGGATTCACTGCAGCATTCCTGTCTCATTTCCCAGTTTATACTGGATCTGCGCTTTATGGGGTATGAGTGTGGCTTTTTAGATCTGGTGCAAAAAAAAGAGACAGAAAACTGTCTTTTGCTATGTTGGTGAACCTAAGCTGCCATTGCAGGGCCTGGAAAAAATGTGGCTTTTAACAGAGGCTGTCTAATAACATCGGGACAGGTTATTCCCTTATTCTAGCACATAGAGGGGACCTAAGGGAGCCAGCCCTTCAGATAAAATTTATTGTCAAGGCAATCGTTCTGAAAAGACCGCTATTCACAACAGAAATGACCGGTTCCCAGTGCTAGGTTTCCCCTGGGTTTACTGCAGACTCAGCCAGTCATGCCCCAGGCAAAATGAGCACCCAGCAGCCAGAAGGCTGTGAACATTTCCGTTCTCTCTTTTACTACTACTGGTCACCACTCTTTAGCTTACTGCAGCCTTGCACTGTGGTGACATCGCTGAATCCTTGCTCCCCTAGCCTCCCTCCTCACCTTCAATTCGACGTTCAGCTTCACATTTGAAAAATAAAAAACATTAATAAAAAACCAGCGTTGAGGAAGCCCCAGTCATTTCCCACTTCAGTGGGTCTTTGTCTGTCTCCGCACCTCCAAACTTCCTCTCGCACTTCCCAGCACATGCAGAGCCACCTTTGTCATCTGCGCTGCGGTTCCCCATATTAGCCATGCCGGATTATGGGCTGTTTAATTCACTGGGGTGGTCGGTCTGTGGAACCTCTATAGGAGGCATCAGCCTGGTGCACAGCGATTCTGCCTGCAGCTGGGGAGGTACTTTGTGCAAAGCACGGTGGTTCGACTGAATCTGTTGGCCATCTCCAGGATGCTGCTGTTTCCTTATGTATAATCATTTTTATTAGTGCTCAGACAGCACTTCCTAAAACACTTCTGTCATCTAAAGGCTTTGACCTGGTTGAAAAGTTTATTGTGGATAGTATTTTCAGACCATTAACAAAGGAGTCACCGTCTGTTTGGGGAAAGCAAGGTGCAATAAAGCAAGAAACAGTCAGGGCCACCGAGAGACTCCTTGTCAACACTGATATTAAACTTCCAAAGTCGAAGACCACCTCTTGTTTTTGTGAGGCCATGTAAAAATATAGAAACAGACTTTAGCTGGAAGTGGGTTTGTAGGCAGAGGCCGTGCTTTTTCCTAGACAAGTTGTGTGTCCTTGGATCATCACAACTACAGCAAAAGATCTCTGGAGAGCTAGACTTTGACAGCAGTAGCAGAAGGTTTGAGTGGTCTGTAAGTAATCAGCCTCAACTCCAAAAATAATACAGTTTACAGGATTAGTCCCTAATTGTTTTACGCTCAGACAAAAGTCAAGAGAACGCTGCCGTCTCAGGCAAAGTCTCAGGCTAATTGATTAACATTATCAAGTTAAACCTGAAACAGTTATTTATGTCCAGAAATTAGCTTGAAATTTCTTGCTGAAGACCCAGAGAGCTGGCCTGCCTGATGTATGCCTTTTCCAGCTACTTCAGCTTGATTAATAAGAATATATTGCCTATTGCTTTGTCTTTCTCCCATCACAGCGACAACAAAATGCCAGAATTTGATGCATCACAAAACAAGCTCATAAGCCAGCTCCTCTGACACACTCCGATTGAGAAGGTGTTTGAGCAGGTACAAGGACCTGCTGACCTTCAGGTGTGCCTGATACACCCAGGAGGTGTGCGGCTACCTGCAAAAAGCAACAGTTTGACATGAAACTTCACAAGCAGGGAGGTTTTGCTGGTTCACTTTTTTCCAGTTCCCTTGTCCTGTAAGTCACCCACAGCCAGGGCAGACACCATCCCCACCTGCAGCTCTCCGGAGCATCGCCATTGCCTGGCCTTTGGAGGCATTTAACCCCCTCGGAGGAGAGCAGGGAAAGCCTTTCCCTTGAGAGGTCCCAAGGACTCATTTGGGTTTTCTCAGCACCAAAGCTTCACTGAACTCCCACAGAGCTGAGCACACCGTAATGAAGGAATTTTTAGCAATGCTACATATAAAATTGGAGCAGGTGCTCTCAATAAAGAAAATTCTTAACCCTGCTCATATTTATTTCAGTTCCTCTCTGTCTGGGCATAAAGCCACTATTTCAGTTTCAAGCTTTCCTGGCTTGCTGGAAAGGGTGAAGGATAACCTTTTTTTTTCCCTCCCCCCTTCCCCCCCCCCAAGAAAATGTGGAAACAGATTTTAACATCAGCCCTGGAAGAAGGCTAGGTGATTTGCCAGCAAGCCTTCTGAAATGAACTGCTAGGCCACCTAATTAAACAAAGTCTTCCAACATTTTTTAAGCTCCTCTCTCCCAGAGCGCACAGAAGATCGATTTTGTCTTTTTGGAGGGTGGCATGAAGAAGGGCACTCAAACTGCCTGATCCTGGTTGTCTCCCAGAGATGGATTTATTTCAGAGATGAATACCACCTGCAGAAATGACCCCTGGATCCAGACTCTGACTGTAGGATCCAGACACTGCATGTTTGAGCATACCCATAAGTGGAGCTGGAGCCGCTGGGGATGGAGAGTGCTTTTGCGTTTGGGTTATATTGGGATATGACTATTTAAATTTGACCAATTATTTTTCCTGTTTAAACATGTGAGGTGCCCAGAGTCATGCATCTAGGAATAAAAGAAGTTCCTTGTCCTCTACCTTTTCACAAAGAAGAAATTTTGCAGTGGAAAAAAAAATAAAAAAACAACCAACACCCCCCCCCCCCCAACAAAATGCCAGCACGCAGGGTACGAGTCAGCGGAGCCATATTCACATTTTCATAATTCATGTGAGCTGCCATATCTGCTAAACTGCTTTGGGCCACTGGACAAGTGTGGGGTGAAAAGGGAAGGGGGAAGAAAAAAATAATAATAAAAAAAAGGGCTGCCAAGGGAGAGGGAGACAAACAGGCCATTCATAAAGGCATCACTGCAGCACTTTATGGCATTTCACGCTCACAGAGAGGAATCACTGGGAACACTGGAAGGAGGCTCCGTGCTAACCACAGCAGGGGTCTTGAACTCTCCTGCTGTTTAAAAATAGATGTCTGCCCCCAACCCACATGGCCGGTCTCTTAAGGTGGACCCCGCCGAGAGATGCTTTGGAAAGCTTTGCAATTTTGCTTTGCAAATTGAACAGGAAAGTTTTGCTTTTCCCACTTTGTTGGAGTGCCCAGGGCGTGTTTGGAGTTAAATCATGCTGCTATTTTTATTATTTCTAAGTCATTCTGGGGGGTGTGGGTGTGTGGGGGAAGATAGGGGCAAAAAGAAAATAACTTCTATTGCTTTGAGGCACTGTGTATGAACACTGAACTTTCCTAGTGTAGCTTTTCTTACAGTTTCCACAACCACCAGATTGGGTGACTTGAAGGAAAATATTTCTTGCTTGAAATTATTATTTGAAAGATTTCACAGGAATCTTTCTTTTCTCCCGTGGAATGGATGGGCAAATTACCAAAGCAATACTATCAGCTGGGAAAGAGATGAATATCATTTTAGTCAAATCATTCAGTAAAAGACATATTGTAAAATCTGCCAAAAGCATTGTCCTATGAATTTATTCAACAGACTCCAATCACCAGTGGATCTGACAGCAATCAAAATACTGCAATGCTTTTTTCTGCCGATGAAGCAGATTTTTTAAACAATTGGTTATATGCTACTGGAATCAGAAGTTGCTTATCTGCGTACATGCAACCTACCACTTGCAGCAGAACTAGCTTACTGTTCAAAAAAGCCCCACAGAAGAGTTTAATATTGCCTAAGGAATTTAATAGAACAAATAATGAAGTACTTCCTCCTGAAAAAAGATGACAACCTGACTCAATTAGATGCAAGTTTAAAGCAGAATTAAGAGTACAGCCTGTGTCTCTGAACTCCATCTCATATTTATCTCATTGCATTATTCAGGCTTACTGATAAGGGTTTTTTTTCAATAGCAGTATGTAAATTATATATAAACAGTCCTCACTTAGTTGGAAAATAGAGGGAACATTAAGTAAAGATATAGAAGTGTGGGTAAGAATGGACTATGTCTAGAACCGTGAGGAAAACAGTGTAAGAGAAATTCAAATATTCAGTGAATCTGAGAGATTTTAGTTACAAACATCCCATTAAACAGTGCTGAAACACAACAGTGAACATTGATTTTATTTTTACTTGTTTTCTTTGAACTAAGTGATGAACTACCAGCCAGAGAATCTATTTTACCTTTTCCTTTAATTTACAACTTTTTTCCTCCAACTGCAGCCCCAGTAAGACTGCATTTAATAAAGTGATATTTGTTATTTCATGCAAAGATTAACTCAAAAGTCTACCCGTAGTAGCTGACATAGGAAACACACTTTCCAGGTATCAAATATTTTTGTGTTCTCTAGAGAAAAAGAATCAAGCCCTCTAACTGCATAAACATACAACTACTCCAATTTAAGAAAAAAAAATTAGCTCCCTGAATATACCTACCAACTTCTCTGTATTTGTACTCCCAGTTAAGCTTCTTCAACTTCCTCATTAACTAAAGCCTGTGAAATTCTCTCCTTTTATGATAGCAGCTACAATTATGTGCTGGAGGAAAACAATGCCCCAGATTATTACCCATATTACTCCAAACTCAGCATACCCTTTGCATTTCACAGCCTAACTCATAGTAACAACTGAAACCCCATTCCTGCAAAGTGCAACAGAACTTGTTTAATTTCATGGTGGGGGCAGCCTGGTCATCTATTTATAGCACGGAGATGAACATTTGCTGCCATACAGATGGAAACAATTGGGAATGCAAAGTGGCTCATGCTGGGTCACAGACTGACACACATTTGTTAATCCCCAGTTTTGCCTTCACCTGAAATTGGAAAGAAATAGCAATCCCACTTGAAGCTAAACCTCTCCAGCAAGCCTTTCAATTAGAACTGATAAGACACTTGGCATGTTTCAGTTAAATAGTGAAGGCACTGTAAAAAAAACCTAATTAAGTTTAATTGTTGTGCATGGTTTAATCAGTGTGCTTGGTAATTAAGTGCAAATTATGCACATAATATATTACAGATGTGGAGCTCAGCTTTTGAAACATAGGAGCTATGATGGGATGTAGGGGAGGTGGCAGGGAAGGGAAGAAATTTGTTGCTAAAGTTGCAGTGGAAACCTGGTTACCCAAGAGTGAGGTTATATATCTCTATATGTCACAGTAGTTCAAACATTAGAGCTTATTCTATCAAGAACCTTTGTTGTTGGGCTTTAAACCAGCAGAAAATGTAGAAAACTCAAGCCCTAAAATATGGGATGCTGGTGAGATTTGTGATCCTTATTAGTTTCCTCAGAACTTGAGTAATACTGTAAACATGATAAACTCGAGTTGAAAGAGTCATTCCATTCTAACCCACTGTTTTTATATCTTCCTGCATAAATTTCTCAAAAAAATTTCCTTTTTGGCTACAATTTCTCATGTTTAGTCTGAACTTAGAGGTGAGTGTTGTTTCTCTCAAACCTGAAATAAAGTCAGGTTGCTGCTGTAAGGTTTAAGATAGGGGGAAGAAGATGGTTAGAATGGGCTGACTCACTCTATGTATGCTGCTGGCATCATGGAAATAAATAACATTTAGAAAAAAACACTTATGGATTTTTCCTTTTTGACTTCAGCCCAGAAAGAGTAAAAAAACTTTTTGGCAGTGGGGTATGGTACAGCTTTTAGAAGCTCTGAAGGAATTTGATTAGAATTAAATTATTTCAAAAATCTGGTTTTGACTCTGCATCCAACATGAGTGTGCACGGGGTGCTCTTACTTTGGAGCCGTGGTCTGTTTTATTGTCAGCATTTGTGAACATGGCATCACCCAGCGTATTGCTAATGGAAGCACTCTGAGTAGCAGTAGGGTAGCAGGACGAAAAGATAAACCTTTTGCCAAAAAGAACTGGTTTTTCAATTTATTTGAAGAAAAATTCAGTTGTCTCTCTTCCATTTGATCACCTGAAGTTTACAAGTGGCTGCATGTGCACAACTCTTTGAGAAAGGGAAGTTTGATAAATCCCATTGTACAGGTGGGGAAACTGAGGCACAGAGGGGAAAAAATGGGTTGATCATCATTTCCCAGGAAGTGTATGATGGTTTCAGGCTGACTCACCAAACGTCTGCCATCTGTTTACCCTCAACGCTTTTTTTCTTCTTGTATTATTTTCTCCTCCTTTTTACCTGAACAAAGTCAACTGAACAGCGCGCAGACATAACACTAACTCTGTCGTTGGGCAGACTCATGATTTTAAGCCTTCTGTCAAGATCTGTAAGATTTTTTAGCTAGAATATGAGGTGTGAATAAAAAGAACTGTTAAAACAATTGGGGTCAGAACCTGCCCACTGGATATGAGAACTCCTGTGGACTTTAATGGGATTATTCGCGTGAATAAAAAGAGCAGGGATACCCCATGGCTTCCTCATTTATTTCCAGCAAATGGAAACCTGGTGTTATATGACCAGAAGAAAATAAAAAAGAGGTGGTTGGAGTGTGGTAGTTCTCCAGTGATTTTTGTGAGCAGCTGAAAACCCCTGAATTTCCACAGAAATGTTCTTGTTTACTGACAAACCCCCCAAACCTAACACTTTTCCAATTTTTAACAACTGTTCTTCAGTTACTTCTGGTTTCTGAAAATTAAAGCATCTTCAGATATATTCCTATTTTTCTCTCTTTTGGTTTTCAACCACTCCTTACTTACAGAATCCAGTAACTAAATCATCTTAGCAGAGACATAAATTTTAGCCAAAAAATTCAGTTAGAAAAAAAAAAGGCCCTTTTTTTGTTCCAAAGAAACCCTGGAAGGCAGCTCAACTTGCGATAATAATTGTAATATCAGACCGAGGTTCAAGACGAAACGTTGCTGCAGCCCAGCCCAGGTAGAGCCGCGCAGATGCCGTCAGTAATGCAGCCCAGCCTGCGCAGGGCAAGGTCAATGGGAAAGGTATCCCCGTGCCCTCCTCGCTCTATAGGACAATGAGGTCCATATGTTGCATGCGTTCCCGAGACCGTTGTGACTGGAAGAAGGTCAGCAACGCAGAATTATGGGGAGGAAAGTGAAAAAGCAAGAAGAGGTTTGCAAAGGCCAAAAAAGCAAGGCTTTCATTTTATATTCAATTTATCTTTTTGCCTCTGAAAAGGGCACAGAGGTTGGAAATTATGATTGAGTTTTTAAAATTTATTAATGGCAGGCTTTGCGGTTGCTAGGGGAACTTGACCCAACCAGGGGAAAAAAAAATGGCCCAACGCAGCATTATCAGGATTAATCTGCTGCCTTGAAATAGTTGGATCTCTCTTCATTGGCCTCACGAGTCCTTCCTGCGCTGCCTCGATCTCCACGACCACCTTGTTGACATGAGCCTACCACTTAATCCTTGGAAGGAAACCTAACCCTGGCCTCGGAGAGATGTCCCCGAGAGAGGGTAACCAGAGTGCAGCCGTGCAGGAGGTGAACCCCACCGGAGCCGGCGTTCGAACCTCCAGGCGCTTGCTCCCGTCAGACAATAAAGCAGCGAGCACAAGCGAGACGCTAATTTAACGGGAGGCTTGATTACACTGTGATAGGGCCCTGCTGGTTGTTTCCAGCAGACCCCTTTATAGTATTAGTATTTATTACACCCCATATTATAAGGCATGGGGATTTGCTTCTGTAGGGCAGTTTGGCTGAGCAATGAAACATAATGTTTCTTTTATTGCTCAATAAACACTGTTCTCTCTTTCACTGCTGCTCCAGCCCAGCTTTCTCAAGCCCGTTAAGCCTCTAACACAATAATCTTACCACCCAGCAATGAGAGATTGCAGCTTCCAAACATTTTTGGTTATTTCTGAGGCCTCCTACAGGCAAGATTTGTGGATAATTCCGTCTCTGGGACTTTCACAATCCCTACCTAAATTGGGGTTGGGTATTTTTAAAGGCTTTGGTCTTCTGGATGATGGGGTTCAGTGGTTTCTCTTCATCCCCCCTGAAAGAGAGAAGCAACCAAGTGTTGGTCTGAAGGACACAGCTGTAGAGCATCTGGTATTTTGTTTTTGTGTCCATGTATATCCACGTGTGGGTTTGCATCCCATGATTTAAGGCACCTGGTCTAGGCCAGGCGAAGTGCTGACAAGCAACCTACAGGCATCTTCCACACTTCTTTGCCAACAAATCCAAATCTTTTCCTGTGACATGCCCACCTCCGAGCTGTAACCAGCCTGGCCTTCTCCTCTGAGAAGACCAGTGTCTGCAGCATATTAATTGATAGTGTTATGAAGTGTTCAGCTGTCCCACCACGGTCAAGAACAAGATTTTCCAGTGTCGACTTCCCTTCTGCATTAGTTAATGTTTGGAAACTCGGTACATCAACACGCCGGACTCTGCACCGGCCTCTCATCACCTTGTACAGCTCCTAATGTGCCAGGCCGTTATCCCTCATGCTGTAACGGGATACAGCCATCACAAATACACCTCCTTGCAATAATATTGTGGACAGGTAGCATGTACAGCAGTGAAATGGAACCATTTTAGACATTGGTTGTACAGGGCAAATGATTAAGGACTTAAGAAAACCCCACTCTACAAGCTTTGAGGGCATGACCAAACATTGCAGACAGGGATGACGGTGATTACTAGAAACTTTTACAGGTTGCTTAGTTTAGAATTAGGTTTTTAATTTCAATTTCACATTTTACACTCAAAGTAGTGTTCAGCTTTTTTTTTTCTTTTTCCTTTTAATTTTAAAAATTACAGATCTTTTGGTTAGATTGTACCAAAATCTTGCATGAGGTTTGCATTTAGTTTGATTTATCATGAATGGTGACAGCAGTGTGTGCCACTGGAAACCCTCTTGCAAGAGACTGATGCTTTCTCCGAAGTTCTCCTTGAAACATAACCTTTGTTCTTTCCTTCACACTGGACCATTTTAATTCTCTTTCTCCCTCTTTATTTTTGTTATCTTAAATAATTACCCTTGATCACTCTTTTTCACATATTTGTAGATCACTTTAATGTCCCCATAGGTCAATGCCAAGTATGACTACAGTTAGTGGTTTTAATCTCTTCTCTTTTTTTCAGTCCGTGCAGCTATCCCAGCAGGACCCTTATCCGTACGATTATGTTTTACGGTGCTTTCCCTCTCTTCTGCTAAGTGATAGGGTTTCTGTTTTATTTAAATACCAAAAGTATAATGATAGAATTATCATGCTGTCTTCAATGAACGTCATGGCAATTTCCATACCTGCCGTGACACTGCCAGCTTGTTCTTTCCCAGAGATTATCAGGGTACTGGATTTCTCTTTAAATGCACGTACACACATATTTATATAAAACTCCACTGCCATGTTTAGCTGCTTAAAATTGTTTCTATATTTTTCTATATTTTAAAAAAGCTATATTGGGAAAAAGATTATACAATCAACTTCAGCATAATTGAGAAAGAAGACCAATTTCCAGTAACATGTTTTTTGGCAAATGTAATATGGTTTAATTTTTTTTTTAAAGTACGAAGAAATTAAGAAATGTTAGTTACTGTAGCAGAAGTTTCTCGGCTTGCTTCTAAGACAATTCAGTTCTGCGTAGGAAATTTTGTCTTCAAACTGTGCAGTGGCCTCGCTCCTTTGATTGCTAAATGTTCCAGTGCCTCTTTAGGGGATGTTTGTTCTCATTTATTCCCCTCTGTAATTAGAAATAGTGGTTAGAATTTCTCTATGGATCTGATTCAAAGCCCACAGAGGTCAGCTGGAAGATGTGCATTGAGTTCCCTGGGTTTGAGTGAGCCCAAATTACCCTCAAGCTCTTCTTTTAGTTTACAGGCAAGTTAACATCTTCAGTCCAAGCTCCCAACCACTGTTATACATAAATGCAACCTCCGGGACCTGAGAGCAGCAGCATAGCAAACACTCCTGCTCAGAGCTCTTCCCCCTTCAAAGAACCACACACCTCTATTAAATGCTTTGTCCTGCTGACAAAGGGTTAAAAAATACACATTTTGAAAAGAATCCCTTTGAATCATGGCATGAGAGGGAGCTCAAATATTTTCTCAATGGAGAGTTAGTGGAATTTTCTATAGATCTGGGGTGAAAGAAAAGTCTTCAGAAAGTCTCAGAAGAAAGGTCCTTTGAAATGGCCCGACTTCTGTTATGATAAGCAGTTCGATAAGCCCACCCATGGTAAAGTTATTAGGAATTCATATCATATGGATCCCATTAACCTAAACGTTTGCTTTTAAAGTAAACTTCTCGGTACACGGCTACCACTAAGTCCAAGCACTTCAGGTTTGAGGATTGTGTTTTTACAAATGAATCTAGGGTTATCCAATCAATTAGCTGAATTCCCTGTGTAATTGTGCTTTAAATGAATCACCTGGTACTAATGAGACTGCTTTCCCATTAAAAGAAAAAAAGAAAAAAATATCACTGCCTTTAAGGGAAACACTTTAAAATCTGTGGAAAAAGTATCACGCAGTATATAGTTAATCTTTGGCACTCACTGCTTTGGGATATAACCAAAGCAGGTAGATTTGAAAGATTAGGCAGAAGGATTTTGGTCCTATGGAAGTCAAAATATCACTCAAGCTATTTTTAATTAATTATTACAAGGCCATCTGAAATCATTATTGAGATCAAAGCCACGTTACTTAGGTGATAATAAAAATATAGGCTCAGAAAAAGTTTGCAGCTTATTCTTAACAGGCAGGAAGCGGAGCAGTGCCATGGAGACGATAGATAGAAGAGGAGGAAGGAACGGAGGCTCGCTGAGGCTGAATGACTAGTGAGGGCTATGCAGAAATCCAGCTCTAAAGAGCTTGGAAGAGAAGCCAGTTATTGTAATCATCTTGCCTGCTACACTCTGTTGCACTTTGGAAGGGTTTAATACATAAGCTTTTGCCATGGAATAATTTATCTGTGTGCTATATTATTGCACAATTTAGACATATTATAGGCCTTATAGAAGCATAAAGGATTCCAGACTAAATGGGCTATTTGTCTGTCCCAGTCAGGCAATGCTTAGCTATCAGTGGTTTAGTGAAGGATTTTATCATTTAGCTTATATTGTGTTTCTAAACGAATTCAGTCGAGCAAAAAGAGAAAAAAAAAGCAATTAAGGCCATGCTATAAACAGAGGAGTCCACAGGCAGGAGGCTGCAGTGAATTATACGGAGCATACTTCTCCCAACCGCAACTTGATTGAAACAATTTACTGGATGTGTGCGTTGAACGACAGTGGATCTGGGTGACTGATGGGGGAGCACCGTCAGCCCTCCTCCTCCCAGCCAGCACACACTTGCTGCTCCTCCTGGGAAAGGGTCAATGCTTTGTCCTGCTCCGCTTTGCCCCTGTGCGAAGTGATGTAACGCATCAGACCCAAAGGGGCCCCCAAATCAGATATTAAGCATATTGTTGAAATTATTGTATGGGCTATTTTTGGTTCATTCGGAGGTCACTGTCCTTCTGTGAACAGGGAGTTATTAGATATTCCCCTGGACAAACAAAGAGATAATTACTCAGCAAAATAAAAGAAGGTGCTTAGAAGTTGGCAAACCAGAGAACATTTTTGTTCTGATTTAGAGAGGGTTCTGGTACAAATAGCTGGGATTTCTGGCATGTAAAAAGAGTCTGGTTGAACATCTACCCAACTATTTTCATTGAAGTGGAAAGAAATGAGAAACATGCACAAAGTACCTACTTCTGATCACCAAGGTGTTTTGATCTCATAAATTATGTCTGAAATTAGGCATGGACTGGAAAATGTGAGTGTGTTTTCTCTCAGTCTGGGAGCTTCTTGTTTTGAGAGAAGGAGCACTGTTCCTCTACCTTCACCAAATACTTTTTTTTTCTTTTTTTCTTTCCACCTCTGCTTTCTAACAAGTAGGTTTCTCTAGCCATTTATCAGAGGTGTCATGAGTATAGGATGGAGAAGCACCACATACCTCCCTTTCTTTCTCCTCTGGGTTTTCCTCAGTCTAAAACTCACCCTTAGATCCAAAGAGACCTGAAAACGTTCCAGTCTAAGGAGCAGGTTGACCTGCAACCTAATCTCATCCCAACTGTCATAACACTATGTTAGCCATGCACAGCTAATAAATCATAATAATGCTAGCTTAATGGACCAGGCTTTGACAGTGCCAGGATTAGAAGGGCACACAATAAACAAAGCGTGTCTGAGCAGAGAGGTACAGTAGAGCAGTGAAAAATTGCCAAATGATGCAACAAATCTTCTTCTGGTATTTCCATGGGCCCCTGCTATAGGCAGTGCTGGGGGGAGCTCAGCTCCCTCCCCCTGTCCCTCTTCTCTTCTGCCAGACCCTAAAGATAAGGCATGAGAAGCAGGGTTTGGTGTAGGAGCTCAGCCTGGTGTAACGTGCAGCTGAAGAGACAGGACAGGCTGTCTGGAGGGGTGTGAGAGGAGACTGGTGAATTACCTTGCTCCAGCAGGGTTTTGTCCCTCCAGCAGCAGGACTGCTTACCAGCAAGGCTGGGAGCGGGTGGCTCCATACGGGGAGTGCAGCCCGGCCGGCCAAGATGGGGCACTGCCCTATGCATGCCGCCAGGTTCAATGTAGAGGTAATAAGCAAGGAGGAAAAAATCCCATCAGAAAAAGATGTCAATTTTTTAAAGACCTCAGGATATCTTACTGAATAGGCATGTGCCCAAACAATTTTCCCTGCAACTCCTACAACTTCCGAAGCAAACGCATGCATAGGTAGAAAAGCTGCGGAGAAGCTAGTTTTTACTAAAATGCTTTTGGCACCGAATTGTGCATCTTTTGGATACTGAAAGAGATTTTGACATTGTTTTCTTAACCCTGTCATGGGAAAGAGGGGGGATTTTTCAACCTTTGCTAATGATGGACAAGCCTGAAGACTTTTGATAATTTACTTTACAATGGGTAAATAGCTAAAGTAACCTTATCTGAACTAGCCAGGATCGTTTGGTCTGAATAAAGAAGCTGAAAGTCTCATGAGAACAGGACTTCTTACAAGTTTTCCATTATTTCCCCTTTCCAGTAGGAAAAGTGACACAAAGAGGATATCCTATCTTTCTGTATTTCAGCACCTCTGCTTCTCCTCGGAGCTGGAACCAAGAAGCTGCAAAGTCATGTGAAACTAGAGATTGGGAATCATTTAACTGACCTTTTTGAAAGGCTTAAATGTGGCTGTATGTTTATCTGCATATCCACATAGTGACAGAGAAAGAACATTTCTTTGATGCATTTCTTCTGTTAGGTCCATTAATTTCAGTGGTGTTATTTCTACACTTACATATTTTGTTAAGAGATGAATCAGATCCCCCTTTACCCCCTATTTAGCAACATTTCTGCTGGTAGAACTGGGGCTTTCTTGGCAGAGGAGAAGACTTAATTCATCTTGGAGTCACCCAAAGAGGTGAAAGAAAGATCTTAGGTTACAAGTTGAAAGAGTAAATTGTCAACTCAGAGGAACTAATCTTAAGCCCAAGTGAGCAAAGTGTGGTTTAGCTTTCAAACGTGAATTTTCAGAATTGCTAGAAACATCCCTTTGCTGCAAACCCTTGGATTTCCAACACAAAAATTAAAACAATACAAGAGTTAAGTTCTGCCTGACCTGACTACTAATACGGCAACCCTCTATTTGTAAGAGGTCTGAGCTGAAAGAATAGACAACCTGTCATTAATAAAAGTGTGCACCTCCAGTCTGTAATGGGACCTTATGCTTTAGATTATGTGTATTCAGACAAAAAGAAAGAAAGGAAGAAAAAAAAACAAAGGAAAAGGGCCATGATCCGTGCTGATGCCGCATTTTTGTTATTAGTAGTGGCCCTGTCCCAGCCAGGAGCACATTGCATGCAGAAACCAAACCTAACCATTGAGCAATACACTGGGGGGGCTGGGGGCTGAAATCTCCATGTCTGGGCTTGCTCCAAGGTGAGCAGAGCAGTGTGATCTGGATCCACCCATGCTTCCGTGGCTCCAACAAAATCTGTTCACTGGGCCTTTGCATACAGTACATGCCAATGAAACCCAAAGCTCTTTGAGCAACTTCAGTGACTTCCTTGGTCTTTGGATCTGACTCTTGATAGTATCTTTGACCGGTAATAAGCGTGGGTATCTCCCCCAGTTCGTGCAAGGAGTCACCATCAGTACAATGGCTGCAAAGATTTATAAACTTCTCTGGTTCGGGCAAATTGGTAAATGTCTTTCCTCAGCTGATTCTTCGATGATTTTTTTATGTACGGAACTGCTGGAGGCTGGACCCCTGGAGTGCCTCAGGATGCTTGTGCCCATGCAACATCTAGCTCTTCCTAGGCCTAAACAGACGTGCAAATCAGCTCTCGAGCACTTGCGGGTGCTCTGTTTTCTGGCATGCTGACTTTAGCATGGCTGCAGAAGAACCTGAGTTAGCTCTCTGCAGATCCAGACAGACTCCAGCTGGGCTTATTAGCCCAGTACAGCTCTGCCTCCACCCAGAGACAGCCAAGGCTCAGGCTGAACCTCAGTAAATCCCAAAGGCTGAGCCCCTGTGGGTGGATATCTGCCCATCTCCCAGTGCTGCCGTCTCTCATCCATCCAATACTTGAGTACCTGGTGAGTTCATTGCCCATTTTATGAGCTACTGAGTGCAGTGAACATGTGACTTAACTGTAATTGAGTTTTAACTGCTAGGAAAATATCTGATTTCTATTTGGGTACTGAGTTTTTTGGTTTCTCGAATTTTTATCAGGTTTTTTTGGAGTGCATATAGTATGTAGCTCTGATGACTAAGAAATGGGAGAGGACATTGTGAATTGCGAAGCATAAAAAGGAGGAAATGTAGATTAGTGATGTTCTCTCCTTCCAGAAAGGAGTATTTATGACTCTACCAATAGGTTATCCTGCTTCAGCCCTGTACAAACACTGTCTCCAACAGAGGGAATCTTGATTTTGAACAACTTGCCATCGGATGCAGTGTCCTGGTTCTCATTGCCTGGAATGGGAGGTAGTGCAGCTCAGCTCCCCACAGCTTGAAGACTTTGATGCTTGAAGTCCATGTCTGCATGCTTTCCAGACAACAGGAAAACTACTTTATGCAGATCCATTTACACAGTATCTCCTGAACCTCAGCAGCATTAGTCTTTGCAATTGCTGTCACTTAAAATTTATCCAAGCTATTATATTGCCACAACGTTGCTCAAATTCCTTGACTCCTGTTCCCTCAACACACATCTTCATCTAAGAGATCCTGGCCCTTCAGGCTGTTCCTCTTCTTTCCTTGCAATGTTTCGAACCAAAGTGAAATGAAGACTATCCTCCTGTTGACATTCTGATTTTGGTTGTGAAGGATGTTTTTTCTGCGAGAGCTGGAGTTTCCACAGGCAGCTAGCTGGGTTTGTTTATTCCCCGAGCATTTCAAAGCCTGCACTGTCCCGTGGCTCCACATCATTAGGGCTGCTTTAGTGCCTGACAAAAGTGCGGAGAAAAACCCCCTTGAGCACTGGGTGTTACAAACTTCTGCAGAGGAGTGGCCAACAACCTCAGCCTCCCAACGCTTGCCTGCCAGACCACGCAGCGCTAGGATGCTAAAATACGTTCTTTCCTGGCAGCACTCAAGAACGGCCAATTTAGTGGGAGAAGGAAGCTGGCAGAGCTCTGTCTGTAGAAGACTTTGAAATATTATGATTTTTATCAGAAATGACAACAACAAAAAGAGCATAAGCCAAGTATTCTCCACAAGCTACGCTTGTCTGCTGCCTTCCTCTACTCTCACCAACGTCATGGAGAGAATTTCCTTAGGTTTTCTCCAGCAGACAAGCAAGACTCTGTATAGAAGAGTTTGACTCAGTTACTGCAAACATTTTGGGTCCTTGTGTTTCTAAGGGGCAACGCATGTTTTCAGTAAATTATTGACAAAGCAAAAGTGTGACTCTTCTGAGGTCATTTAAGTGCATGAGGCTACATTCTTTCTTGCAGAGTTGGTGAAAGTAAACAACATTATTATAGATTTTGGTCATGCCCTGGCATCAGTAAGTATAGTTTCTGTGTTTGCCATATGCTTGCATTGAACTGGAACAGCAATGCGTACACAGGGAAATTGTTTAAAGAGCCAGTTCAACCTCAGTACTCGCTGTCAAAATTATGATGTACACGATTCATTCTGCTAACCACAAAAGAGTTTTTGTTTGTCAAGTGAAATAATGTGTAATTTGGTATATCATTTAGGAAAGCTTCCCTCCCCCCCCTTTTTTTCAGTGTCCCACCGCAGGCCTGGAGACTGCAGCATCGGATTAGCGGATAGCATCCTGCAGCTCCACAGGACGACAGCGACTCGATGTGAGATAGGAGGCAGAGGAGGCATAAGCCAAGACTTTAAACTGTGATTGCAGAAGGTGGCTTGCTGAGCCAAATAAAGAGAAGAGGGAAAATTGACACCCCACAAGACATGGACAATTGTTGCCACCGGCTGGGAGGCCTTAAATTACAAACCCATTTTGTATATCCAAAAGCTTACACTTTCTATTTATATATCCCACTTCTTCTGCGCACCAAAAGTTGGATTTGGCAAATGCAGCTATTCCCTGCAGGCATATGGGTGAGGTTTTCTGCAGAGAAAATAAACTTGATTGTTGAAAACCTGTGTTTGCAATTAGCCTGAGTTTCAATATTCTCAGGTCAAAATAGATCCTTTAAAAAATCATAATGCTTTGAAACAGATTAATTTTCTTTCTGAAATGGTTATTGGATTAAAATGAAGTATTGAAACATTTTTGGTAAACAAGTCATAGCAAAACCTTTCAATAGAAATTATGGAAATATGGAAAGAAAGAAAGAATACAAAGTCAAGAGCTTAGGACAAAGTTTTTTGGGTTAAAGACTACCATTTCTGTTAAAAATCATTAGTTCTAAAAATGACAACCAGCTACATTAATCAGTTCAGCTACACTGAACAGGCCAAACCCAGTTTCCAATACATCTTTTGGGAGATTATTCTACGGTCTGAGCGATCTTTGCTTGGCAAAGGAGCAGGTATAAACAGTAAGAAACATTTTCTTTGGGGACTTTGGTAAGCTGGATGAGAATATAGTTCATAAATATTGTCACAGAAAGCTGTGTTTTGCCTTTGGACAAAAAGCCAGATTTTGCAGGGCATTTAGTGCACCTTAATTTCCTTAAGAGTGTGGAACAGAGGCTGGCATGAAAAAATAAATGAAAAGTCCCAGCCAGGGCTGAGCCAAGGAGGTCTCAGGAGCTGGGAATAATCCTTAAATTCTAAAGCAACCATTCAAGGGGACAAACTATTTTTAATCATCTATTTGCTATTTATATTTCAATGACATCTCCAGAATGTGCCAGCACAACTTCCACCTCGGACGGCCAGCTTGAGGTGAATTTTCATCTTTCCAGCAATGGAGAAAGAGTAAGAAATCAGAAATTACATTACAGGAATAAAAAAAATGGATCCAGAATAAAACTCGTAAGTAATTACTTAGGTCCTTGAGGCACACCAGCACAGCGCAAAAGAGCTTTGATAGGACTGAGAGCCAAAGCCTTTCTCCTCCACCTCGGACTAGAGCTACATCTGGCATTTCACCCTTGTAAGAAAACAGTGAGGGGCTTGTTCCAAGGAAGGTGCAAGGAGGGTAGTGAGAGCCCGCTCTGCATGCTCTTTGCCTTGAAATATTCCTTCACTGCATGCCCACTTGAAGGCCCCTTTATGCTAAGGAAACCTAGTATAAATAGGAACCATGCTCCAAGAGCCTGGAAAGCCATAGCACGAGAGTTCAAACCTTTCCAGTGCAGACCCTCTCAGATCAGAGCGGCTCTAAACCTCCGCCCGGGTTTCACCCCACTGTACAAAGCTCAAAGCTGCCGTGTGCTCATTAGCTTTGGCTGATGAGCTCTGCTAATTACTGGGGCTGTCGTGTTACGGATAGCAAGAACATCTAGGGCATGTTTTTGGAGGAGAGGAGGGGATGTCTCTTAGTTCCCTTCAATTTCTTGAAAAGAAAAAGCTTTTTTTTTTTTTCCTTAACCTTGAAGTGTTACTTGTAAATGGAGGCCAGAATTTAATTTCAGATAGTGTTACTCCACCTTGTGCAAGTGATTTCTCTTGACACTGCACTGACTACCCATGCACAAAAAGCCCTTTATGACTTACACACCAAAGAGCCTGAAGTATTTTTTGCCTCTCCGAAAATGACATTTCGTTCCCCTCCCCATCCCCCCCCCCCCTTTTTTTTTTTATCACCTGAACACTGGTCTTAAAACCACAGCACGCAAAGGCCCCATGTGAAGTAGGGAAAGGCATTCAGCATCTGCTTATATCCCCAAACTGAAGCACCAGTGTGCCTAAAAAAGCTTGTATTTAAAGGCATTGCAGCTGCATCAGCTCATATTTCATCCAGCCACCAATTTCCTTTTCCCCCTGACAAACAGGCCTCAGAAAGAACCCAGGCCAGAAATTCTCCACGTTAGCGAAACATTTCCTCTTTCCCGTTCTCCCTTCCATTAACATTATTACGCTGCTCCTGGGAAAAGATGACTTTTCCAATCCAGGCAGCATATTTCTCTCTTTTCTTTCTCTCTCTTTTCTCCCTCTCTGGGCTAGTGGTAAGGAAAGAACTGGGGTGGAGATAACAGGGGGAAAAGGAATATGGGGGTGAAAGGAAATATAGTGTTTCTTCAGGAAGGACATCTTAAAATCTGCCTCCCTTTTTGCATGCAAATGCAGAGGGATAACAGCTCCTGGCTCTTCCCTCCACTGGGTGTGGGACACAAAGATGGAGAAAACCACAATGCTGGTGACAGCGTTCGAGGAGGGTCAGGTGCTCCCTCTGGGATCAAGAACTGCTTAAAGCCCATTTGACTGAGCCTAGGGGTTAAACTCATCCCAGGCCAGACCGCAGCCAGATCTACCTACAGCTAGCTAATAAGTCAATATTTGCAGCCCTCGGGATATTATATGTTGTTTCTAGATGGCCAGCAGCCTTCCAGATTTGCGCAATCCCGCTCGCCTGCATCCCACCTCCACTGAAGGTCTCCATCCTCCCACCTTGCAGGACCAACCCTACGGCAGCTGTAACTCACGCGTCTTTACTGCCTGACATATATCAGGACCATAGCAAATGGGTTCAACCTACACAAGACCAAAACCAGATCTGATACAAAAATGAGTGATTATCCTGGGTATCAGGAGAGTTGCACTCATACCAAGGCTGACTTTACCACGTACATCTTTGCTACAGCCTGCTTGTATTTCTCTCCTCCTTCAAGAACTGGAAGGCAAAGTCCCAGAGGACAGAAAACATCTCACTGAAATGAGTGGCAAAGGACAGCTAGGTCATAATTCCTTGCCGCAGAGTAAGCGTGTCGTGACTGAATCATAAACATTCTGTTATGCCTGTAAAAAAGGTGAACGGCAGCATCTGCTCACTCAAAATACCCTCTGGCACTATTGGAAAATCTCTTTACTGTATTCTAAGGTTTTGAGGCAGCTCTTGTAAGTTCTAAGAGGGAATCATTTATTCTTCATCATTTTTCCTTAAAGTCCTAAAATACCTTGAGTTCAGCACATCAGAAGTCAACCTAAACAGCAGGTAGCTTTTCTGAAAAAGTGGATTATAAAGGGAGCAATTTTCCAGTAAAGAATAGGCTTCACACAACATTTCCTGCAGGTACTGGTTGCTTAATCATGTGCTACCGGCTGAAGCAGGTATTTTTGATCAATTAGAATTTATGTAGTTTTAGCAAGTCGTGGTGATAAACACAAAACATGGCCATGGAACTGGGTGAAAAATCAAAACTTAAAGAAGTCCAGGAATGGTTCATTTCAAGAGATCAGACTGAGTGAATGTACTTTCTGTTGTTCTATTCCACTTTGACTTTGTAATTTTGTTCTAAAAAAATCTGCATAAATTGCCATTTGCAGTGAGAAAGGCAAGAGTCATGGCAAGCCAGACCCCAGAACTTTTTCCTCCAGGACTGGCAGAAAGGGGCAGCTTCTCTAATTGCTCTTTGTTGTGTCCCCTGTCCCGTCCCCGTCCCGTCCCCACCTCCCCCCCCCTCCCTTTTTTTTTTTTTTTTTTTTGTGTTTTCTTACTTGCTTTTCTGTTTTTGCTTTTCACTCTGAGTTGGGAGCTTTGTTCAGACAGACCTTCCCTTGTGAATGGTTTCAGTTTCAACAAATTGCCATTCTGTGACACCCCGCCAAATAAGTACCTTGGAAAACTCCCAACCACCTCTCGTCTGTACGCTGGAGCACATTTCATTTCCAAATCCTCGGCTAGCCATGGACCAAACCATCCGTGGGCGTCGCTCCCTTGACTCCAGGGCATCCCCTCTGCGAGGCAGTTGGCCCCTCGTTATGGAGAGGCAATTTGTATCAGAGGAGCGCAGTGGTTGCGGAGGTGAGATACAGACTCAGCTGAAAGCTGGGGAGGGTTGGTGTTTCGGCAGTATTGACAACAACAGAGTATTGATATTGTGTCTGGTTTTGATTTAGAGCTAGTTGCAATGTCACATTTTAAATAAAATTATTCCTATTTTCTAGGGCTTGAAAGAATGAACTGTCTGTTTTTGAAGGTTGAATGCAGGCAATCCTCTCAACTTTACGGCTTTATCGCCTTCAGACAGACAATACTGTTATATTTAACAGTGCCTGCAGAAATACGAAGTCACTGATTTTTAAAAGGAAACATAAAAGTATTGATAATGCCAACATTTTGTAAAAAATGTCATTTTCCAGAACGGATTGTTTTTCAATGGTAACATGCTTGTAGTGAAAAAGTGAGGTGAACTTACATCTTTTTTTCACTAGGTGTAAGAATAAATCTATAATTAAAGTGCAGCAGATACATAATGAAAAGCAAAAGCATTAGATGCAAATGGGCTTGGCTAGACAACCCAGGTTAATCCTTTAGTTGCATATTGTGCACATCTTGATGGCTGATTCTACTCAGAACCCCTGAACGTGATCCTTGACTTAATTTTTTCTCTTTAAATTTATACTGGAACAGCCTACACAACATTTTTGAACCATGTTTTGACTGATTTTTATTTTTTTTTTCTTTTTACCTCACATGGTTACTATGACCAGTAAGAATAATAAAAATAATAAAAACAATGTTAAAGCTATGCCTAGAGAAGCTTTACTTCAGCAGTCCACCAATGTCAAAATACCATTCTTAGCCGTCCTCATTTTCTGTCACGTGGTTAAAGATTTTTGCTTCATGCCTTTCTGGTTAGAGATGTCTTGTTTGAGAATTCTATTTCGTGCATGTCAGAGAACAAGTATGTTTTTTATGACATTTATGAATGTGACCAGTCTGGGAACATGCTGTGTGTCTGGTCAGGTTTAAGCCAAAATTTAAGTCATTGTAACTAGAATTTCCAATTTTGGTGATAGCTGATACATCTGGTGGGGTCAATAAATTGGCAAAGTCATCTTTTATAGTACAAAAAGGTAACTGCTGTTTTATAGGAATTGTCAGGGCGAGGTTTTATTATCTAAGGTATTAATCAGAATGACTCCTTCTACCTTCCCCTGCCTTTCCTTTTCGTTAAGCTAGTCCTATAAAATTCATATTAACTGTAGTATTAAAACAAACAAAAAAAATGCATATAGATTCCAAATGCCTGTCCCAGAAATCAGTTTTGCCCTGAAGTGCAAGAATCAATCCTGTAGCATCAAAACATCAAAGAATTACAGTTTTATGTTGTATTAAGCCTGTCTGTCTTATTTCAGCTATTCTAACACTCCGAAATACATGATTGAGAGCTGTTAACTCCCAACGATACGCTCCTGGCAAGCAAGCTTGAGGTTTTTTTAATATTTTATTTTAATTATTTTTAGTTTATAGCTCAGCAACTCGACTGACCCAGGGGAACACTTAAACTAAATTTGATAGATGTCAAGTTAGAAAAAATAAAGACAGCAGTGTTCTTTCTCCCTGCAATTACAAATGTTTGCTGGAGACTTTTCTGACAGTATTAAGCATAGCAGAGACCTGGGGAGAGCGGGGAGGGATGTCGTACCCCTTTGCTGAGGTCACTTTGGCTGATGTTCTCCAGAACCTGGAAGGGGAGGAGGACTAGGACACCTACTAGTAGCAGTTGCTCCTAACCCCAAATACTGTGGGTTTGCTTTCCTCCCCCCCACCCCGCCTTTTGCCTGAGTCCTGATGTGCCTTGCATCAACTGGAGGAGCTGAAAAGAGAGGGCTTGTTTTTTCAGCTGACATTTGGAGCTGTGGAGACCTGTGAGATGCCCCATAGATGGGCTGAAAAACCCTCAACAAAAACATAGAAATTGAGCTTAACGAGCTGCAAAGCAGCGAGGAAATGCTCCAGGAAACTATGCAAAAGCCTGCTTTTGAAAGTCTACCTGAAAAGAAAGTAAAAATCAGAAACATAATAATAATAAAAAAATCAATCTACTGTTTTCTAGTCCATTTTTTTCCTTGTAAACCAAAATATATGAAGATACTGTAAAATACACTGATGCAATCAGTGAGAAAGAGAAAAACTAGTCTTCACCAAGTTCTATAGGAATTATTCAGAGGGGAAAAATGTTGCATATCTCCAGTATAATATGCTGGCTAGCTGCATAAGGGAAAAGGAATGGGTTTTCCAGTCTTTTATCATTAGATCACTGGCTCAAATCTCTCCGAGGGACTTCATCCAAAACTCAGTGAAATCAGTGGGAGTCTCATTACTCTGAATCAATACCCAGGTACACAACAAGAAATGAATAACAGAAATTATTAGAAAATAACTCCTGAATTTTCATATATTATTTTAAAAATGTTCAGAGCTTTCTTTGAACCGGAACGAGGGGAAAGATTTCTTAATGGTCTGATCATTCCGTAGTTCTTTTCAATATTTGTTTTTGGGTGATCCCTACCCCTTCTACTGTAAGAAGATCTGCTTCTTATATTTTATCACTGAAAAAACCTTTTTTGCTGTTTTTCTGTTTATAATGAAAAAAAAATCAGAATTATATCTATGGGAGTGGATCATTTTTCTCATTGAAAGAAAAGGCTGAATAAGAAATGCTGCACAAATTGGTATCATATGGAGCTGTTTCATGGTTCATGTGAATTCACCTGATGCTGGCCCAATTTGGCGGAATTTTCTGACTGAGGTAGTATTGCCAGAAGGTGCCCACAGCACAAAGATCAATATCAGAAATTCCCTGAGCCCTACATTTTTCTAAGCATAAAACCTGAACTACATTCTTCTGCAGGAGATGTCCCTTCCATTGTGGGAACCAAAGCTGGTACTACACTTGCTAACGATTTAGAGTGTTTTCGCTATTTTCCAGTCTCATTAATTAATTTCAAGGTAAACCCTTCACTGAATGGGCATGTATTTTTATAACACATTGAGGAACACATACTTCAAGTGAAATACAAGCTGATTTATTTCTATAACCATAGGGAGCAAGAGTATTCCCTCCATATTTTTCATCCCAGCTTTCAGACAAATAAATCAACACACGTATAGATATATATTTACAATACTTGGTAACAACAATAACAAAAAAAAAGTTGAGGCCATCTGAATTATTTCATAATCAGGCAGGTAAAGTGGCTTAGCAGATTATGAAACCACGCTGCTGCCAAATTGTTCCATGATGATAATTATTTGCCTCTGTTCTTTAATTCTGGGTGGGCAACATTGCTTTTCCTCTGCCCACTGGAAAAAAAAGCAGGATGGCTCTCCCTATGGTTTTTGGCTTAACTGCACACATCTGGGTTTTGTATCAAAAGAAATAAATATCAGACCTAATTAATCCTCCGAGGCTGCTGGGTACTGACTCCTGAGCAACACAGACTTTAATTACAGCTTCAACCAGGCATAGTGATGGAGGCAGTTGTAGAAGGCTGACTGTTGATTTAATGCAGTATATCATGTCTAAAAGTATCTGGAACAACACTGATTTACATCAGTTGAATATTTGGCTCATTTGAGACTCTCTTGGGAAGGAGAGGGGGGATACCTATATACATACATTCACCTTAATTTGTTCAGATGTGGTGTGCAGCAAACTGTACTGCAGGACACTTATGAAATCCAGGGACCTTTTTATAAATGCAGTTTGATGAGGTTAAAATATTGAAATTGCTTAATTGGGAAAAAGTAAAGAGATTATATATTCTTTCAAGAAATCCAAACTACTTAATTTGCTAGTCCCTTATAAAAGTTTATTTATAACTGATAACATATATATAATGATTCTACCAGAAGGTAAAGTTCCTATATTTCAGGCAAAGGAGTATCTAGACAGCAGTATTCTGATTAGTTTTACATCTTTTCTAATTCAGCTAATTTAGAGATAGGCTTGAGGGATTTAGTTGAGCAGCAATAAAACTTGTCAGGAATGGGGGTCTGTTATGTTTTACAATTCAAAAGCTGTCTGTCTCTCTTTTACTCCCTCCTTTTTACTTTTCTTTTTTTTAAAGACATTAAAACAGTTTTGATTGCAAATATATGAGTGAATTCAGAGCAAATGAAAGTAAAGAGACTGTTAACACTGGCCTCGGTACAGCCAGGCTTTGTGCAAGCTTCCCCTCCCTGCCAAGGCACCTCAAGCCTAGCTTGCAGCAAACCTTGTTATTCTAGTCCCGGATTTATCTAGCGAGGGGCTGCCAACGGTACCAAATCATGTGGTCGATTTTTGTAACGAGGACTAATGAGACCACCATACTTATTTTCCCTCCCAACCAGAGCCTGAACCGGAACCAGCATCCCCAGAGGTTCAAACCTGGTGTATTAATCCCCTGCAAAAGTCCGCCTGCCTCCCCACTATGCCACCTGAAGTCATACCCATGAATCCAGGCTGGTTTTGTTGTGCTAGGCAGCTGTGTGTTTACATGACTATCCATCTATTACAGGATATTATTTTTCCAGTGGAGAATATTTCAAATATTTCCAATGAAGTTCACCCCCCGGCTTTTTTATTGGTATTATTTAAAATAAATTAAAAAAAGGGAAGAAATAAAATCATACCACAAAAATCTATGGTAAAGTAAAAAAAAGCAGGGAAAATCGAGGATTTAAAGGTGAAGCTGATACTGATATTTGCTCCATTACATGATGGTCCTGGTTGCTGTACAGATCCTAGTCAGAAATCTTCAATTACATGCAGCATTTTCTGAAATTCCTTGCATGTGCCTTAATGTCACACTCTTTTACATATATGTCATATGAAGACAAAGCAAAAGAAACCTCTAAATAAATAAATAGAATCTTTACCATTGACGTCAGTGTACAGTTTTGCTTTCTGAAAGCATTTCAGAAACACCAAGGGTCAGACTCATTGGTGTAATGGCAGGAATCAATGGCGTAAAGAGCTCATTCAATCGTAATGTCTTTGAGAGTCACTGCTTGCTTGTACCCGCTCTGTACGTGCCCTTTACGGACAACCCAGGACCTGCCACTAGCTCTGATTTAAATTTTCAAAATTCTTTGGTAAAAAGAAAGAAATAAAATCACAATTATCTAAAGGATAGTCCCCGCTAGTCTTGGGCTCCTGAAGCCCCTGTGAAAGAGAAGCGATGGCTGCTGAACGGTCACTGCCAGGAAGCACACAGATGCCATCACTGCTCGATCAGCCCTTCCCGGCTGATAAGACTCTCTTTAGAACCTCAAGTCAAGTTCCTCTTACCCTGATACGTTCAAGTGGTCACTGGCATGCTTCTGTTCTCCATGTCTGCCTGCAGGGCTCTGTTTCTCTCCCGTTTTTTTCCTTGACTGCAGTAGCTCCGGAGGCAGGAGAGCGTGGCCTCATCGGTGCTGCTCTTCTCCGGTACGAGTGAATCTCCTACCAACAAAGACCAAAGGCAACTTTTTAATATGAGTGTGGAATGCCCATATTTGTATTTAAATGTTCATTCTACATTTATCAATTATATGTAAGTGCCTTGTTTTGGCACATACAGAGAATACAAAAGTATTTCCTAATCACCTTTCTCCACAAAGGGCACCATTAGTTTTATTTTAACTCTATTCACACCTAAAAAATCATAGATACAAATGCATCTTTGGACACTGGGGCAAAAGGTACCTAAGACTGCCACCCTTAAACTGAGATTTTTCTTCTTACATACTTATTTCTCCAGCTATTTGTGGGATCAAGCAACCCACATAAATTAAGAAATAATAAACATATTATTATTTAAGATATTTTTATATTTATATAATAAATTTTTTAATGATATGGGTCCTACAATAGTTCATTCTACCGACTCTTTGTCCTTCTGCTGAGCAAAGTGAAAACCTTTTATACTAATGAATAATTGTATTTGGACTCTTTCTAGTTCTCCATTACAATATCTGAATACCTCATTGCTTCCAAACATGTATTTGTTTAACAAGAAATATGAAAAGACCCTATTTGACAGGTGTAGAACTGGGAGACTAGAAGCTAACAGAAAGGTTATTCAGCTCAAATACGTCCTTGTAAGTGAATTATCAATGTATAGCACAAATACTACTGCCTGTGGAACCACAACCTACCTGCCTTGTTCGCTCACTCAAAAAAAGCCACCAAATTATTGCAGTCAGAAAGCCATGTTGCAGCCGCAGATTTCTCCTCCTTCTGATCCAATAAACCATTTCCAAGAAGTATTCCATATGGTCCAGAGGTTGGTACAGAGGGAGGGACTAGTGGTATGAACAAAGATACAGAAACTTGTTCACGGAGTCATCTATCTTCAAAATTAAATTTGACCTTCTGTTTTCATTTTCTCTTTATCTTTAAAAACAACAGTGAAAGGAGAAAGCAAAGTTTGGAGCACTTTCATGCAGTAAAGGAGCAATGCAGGTTTGGCTTACACAGGGAAAATTTGTTCAGGGCAGTGAAATATTCATCAGAGACACTGCATTTCTCAGAGTTGCTTAAATAGTTCAGAAAACCCATCTGATTAGGCACTTTGCAAGTAAAAAAAATCTTGTTAAAATAGGCTTTAAATGTCAAATTAACAATTTATGACTCAGAATTGAACACAAATAAATAGCCGGCTGCATACTTGGAACAAATTATTTTTTATTGTGCAATTAATATTGCTGAGATCGCTATTTAAAATGTGAATGAATTTGTCTTTCTGGTTTGAGCATTATTGGTAGCGATGGTGAGGGCACTGAAAACATTTGCTGGGATGTAATTTTGGCAAAGGACAAGCGCTGGGATGCGAGAGGCTGGTTGAATACCCTGCACCCTTGGAACCAGCCTTACGGCACTGAAAGTGCTCAATTCTGCCAGCAGACATGACCGTCGGTCCAATTTCATCCTGTTTATTCAGCTAGCAAATATGTAGTTAAGGTGGGACTGACTGTGATCTAATTCTTCTGAGAGAGACTCGCAAATGTCTTGCCAAAAGAAGCAACAAGAGGCATTGTTATCATTAAGAGCTTGTAAGTCCTTTGTCGGTGTTGCAAAGATCATCTTCTCGAGCGAACACACAAACCAGGTGGATGCTTCCCCCAAGGTCCTGTTTTAACAGTGTTCAGGCACATAGATGGAGCTCCAAGGCATGTTTAACCATTTGCTTACAGTAAACATATGCTGAAATAATTTTCTGCATGAAGATAGCTTGCTGAATTGGAGGTCAAAAAAAAGTCAGGGTGCACTTCCAGTGTGTTTCTGGAGAAATTATGCAGGAAATTAATTGATAAATGTTTTGCAAACTGCGGTCAAGGATTGCAGCTGATATAAATCAGTATTGCTCCATTGGTTTTGAGGATGGAGAAGCTGGCTCAGTTTTTCAACTAGTTTATCCACCAGGGATAATTAAGAACAAAATGGCAAAGCTGTTGGACCTCTCGTGTGTGACCAGGCAGTTGCTTTAGATCATGCCATGTTACCGTAGGGACTTCTATATGTCATCATGAGACTGCATAACAAGGTTTAGAACAAATATAGTCTTTCACATATTTGTTGTATTATCCGTGTAGAAATTCACCTCAACCAGATGTAATTTAGCAAGTGGAGGAGGTTTCATGGTTATTGGTTACATCATCCAAATCCACTTGAGAAACAGTTTGTGAACGTCAGAGTTTGGCACAGCTTTAGAAAATTTCATAACCCTTTGGCGGAGGAAGCTGACCAGAAATATTCAGTGATCAGATTTTCAAAGGTGTCGAACCTCTGCAGCTCTTCACATTTCCATAGCAGTGTTCCAGGGTTTGACACAGCTGAGAATCTGTTCGTTATCTTCTATATATTTCTTTTATGACTCCCTTATTAAAAAATGGATCTCTGCAAGCTGCATCTTCCAGAGAAGACAATGCGGCCAGCTTTGCCTGTGCCCTTTAGGAGTGCACACAGCTTAAATGCAGGCTCACGCCAGCCTATAGGTACTGGCACCCCTAAACCACTGCCCGACTTCCCAGCCTGTACCAGTCCAAAACTTGCAGGTCTTTCTGCACTCTTGTTTATATAGCTATTTTTAAGTATGTAGTTTTAGGAGAAAAATTAAGGAATTCTGCTGTGAGCTTAATTTCTTGCCCTGTGGATTTGCATACGATTTCTACAGTATAGACATCCACTCCAGCTTTCCCTTTAAGGAGGACATTAAACCAAATATCTGCCTCTAACTATTTTTATGAAGCACATAGGAAGTTAATATTTTGGGAGACTTTGGCCCATTGATCATATTTGACAGATGGATACACAGATACAACACAGACACAATGATTGCATAAGCCTTAAATCCCTGAGGAGACCAGCTAAAAAACACTTTGCCAGGAGCACTCACTCATTTACCAGCAGTTACAGAACTGCAGGTGGGAGGTTAGATGGACTGTGTAGCTTTGGCTTTGGGCAGGAGTGGTTTGCCTGTATAAGTGGAAAACAAAATAGACATTAAAAATGTGTGAAATGGGAAAGAATCAGAGCTGTCAATAATTTATAATTAAGCCAGAAGAGATGATTGCATACATCTAATCTGCCTGCTCAATATGCTATGTGTTCCTATTTGTATGGAACATACGTTTTGAAAAAAAACACCCAATCTTATTTACAAATGTTTTCTGATTGACTTTTTCAATGTTTTGTGGTTTTTGTTTTCTTTTCATTATAATCAATTTGTTCTTTTCTATTATGGCTTGATTATAAATATGGCATTTTGGCGATAGGTGACAGAACCACTCCGGGCCAGATGTGCTGGCTGCCTGTGAAGGGCTTGGCCATAGGATGTTAGTGGTATAAAGTAACAGGAAACCTGAGGAATATCATAAATCAGACTTTTCTGACTAGGTTTTTTGTACAGAGTATAACAAAATGTATTGAATAACTTAAGTATGTGTGAGCCTCCTGCCTACCAAATTACCGGGGTCTGCCAGTGGAAAGCACACTAATTTGATGTTGGCCTCAAACAGAAAATTGTTAAACGAAAATTAGGTTTCAGCATTTTGACAAAAAAATCGGCTTGGAGTTCAGTGTTAACAGGAGCCTAAGGATTTAACGAACTGTAATGAAAATAAAGAGAGACACAATTCTTGACTTTCTAAGCCCCAGTCCTGAGAAAAGATTTGTACTTCTGGATCCCAACGCAGTGTGAGGGACAAAGCATGTACCAAAGGGTGGGTTTTCTTTTTCTCTCTCCTGCCATGGATTTTATAAGGTCATAGGTTGACATTTTGTACTTTTCTACACTTCTATTGACTCTTATTAACAATAAACAGAAGGTACCGGGCCAAAGTCATCGAATACATGACAGAGTGTTTTAAAATATTGAGCCTCCCGCAGGCAAGGGCATCAGAAGGGGCTGAGCTCAGAGGTCCCCTCACCTGGTGTCCTGGCTCCGTCCCTCCCAGTGCAGGGCACTTCAGGAGAGGTACGAGAACTACATCTGAGCTACTCCCTGTCGGGGAGCTGTTTCCAGCCCTGACCGGTGTAAGCAATCGCATTTCAGTGACACCCCTGCAGATAACCCTGCCTATGGCAGCGCAGCTCCTCATCTCACCAGCTAAAATCAGTTATTGCAAATTGGTTCATCCAAGGCTTTAATAAAAAGATGTTCTATTCTTATTATCTAGTTTGAGGTCTTAAAAGGTTGCCTGTTTCTCTCCCAGCTCTTTTCTACTCAAGTGAAGGAAGTACAAGAAGCTGAATGCCTTTTTTTCCATCTCATAACCATTCTTTTTTTTGGACACAGTCTTCTTTCAGTCTCCTCCTTTTGGCCATTTGTGGAGACAGCCTGACATGCTGATGTATTCTTGTTCCCTGAAGTATGGGTCCCACATCAGTAGCTTAGCATCCACACCTTCTCAGATGCCCATGTTTTCCCTTTCAGAAACCACTGCAAAGTCACTTTTAAACTTATTAAGTTAATAGACTTACAGCGGATTGGCCCAAGTTTTACCATTTCCTCCACACTGTAGATGGGTTCTGGTCAATTCGAGGTGCTCACTTTCCTGCCCTTCCTCTCCCTTTCTCCGTGGTGTCGCTCCATGATATACATGTACATGGACCTCCTCCTACACCAGCTTCTTATGGCTGTGAGAGCAGTTAATACATTAAATGTTAGAAAGAGCTCGTACCTGAAATGCATCCGCAAACCTTAGTCCTGGGCCATATTTCTTATACTTTTTTTCTTTTTTAATATATATTTTGGTTTCTGGCAGAGATACAGGGAGCGAGTGTGGCGTGCAGCGTGCAGCGTTTCCCAGACTGTGTAGCTTGGCACCAGAAAATAATTTCTTCGGAGTTCAAAACCTGTCAGGATGCTCTCTCGAAACCGCTCCACATTTAAGACGTGTAACACTGAAATGTCACTTTTGGAGCCCAAACCGGAGCGCCTTCAGCTTTCTGATTGGCAGAAAACTGACGGTTAAGCTCCAGGGAATTTCTACTACAGCTGTAAACTTTCAAAAATACTTTGCTGCTGCAAAAACTATAGAGTGTGGTTTAAATGAACAATATGCCCTCTTCATACCTCATCGCCAGAAAGAACACGCTTTCGACTTCAGCATGAACAAGCCATGGTTTGATTTTTTAATTTTTTTTCGCCCACACAAAACAGGTTAAGCAGTTTTTAGTCCAGTTTCTACCTGTCACACAAAAAGGACTATATTCCAGACATCTCTGGGAGGAGGAGGAGATGATACAGATGCTTGTGCAGATGTTTGGATCCTGTTCTCTTAATGCTCTATGCAGGATGAATTTAACCTCCTTATATGCCTCACAGAAGACTAGATCACAGCTCTATTCCATCCCTGGGATCCTGGAGAAAGCCAAGTCTCTAGCTAATATGTTTATGTGACATTCTGAGCTTGGCTCTCCTCTGTCCTTATGGGCCAAATCCTAATATGACCCAGTGCTCTCTCACATCAACTGGAGTTTTGCCTGAATAAAGTATAAGTTAAAACTAAGCAATGCCTCCGGGTTCCAGGCCAGCGATTCCATTTCACAAAAACTCATTGTATTATAAAAAGATACATCAGCTTCAGCCCACTGCAGGGTGGTTGTGGGTTTTTCGGGGGGGGTGGGGGGGTGGTTGGGTTTGGGGTTTTTTTTTGGTGATGATTCTTTAAAATCTGAAATAGGAGAAGGCAGGTCTTCTCCCACTCTGGGGGCTACACCCTTCCCTGACCAAACCTCCGCTCAGCAGGACCCAAATCCTTCCCGAACCAGTTGTGTCTCCAGGGGCCAGAGGTGGTTGGAGCTCTGTTCCATTGCAGTTGATAGAAAGATGTCTCCTGAGGTTGCCATGGGCTGTTTCAGGTCCTATTTACTTATAAAGAAATCCCAGCTTTTATTCCAGCCTTACTTTAATCTTTACTCCTATATTCTCTCCCTGCACCTCATTCAAACCCAAGAAATGACTAATATATAGGAACAATCCTGACAGCAACGTAGGAAGAGCTAAACAGTCTTGGGAAAGGAGATGACAGCTCTCCAGCTGAAGAAAGGCTACGGGAAAATACACAGGAAAAACCTCAAGCACCGATTCCCAGTGAGGGCTGCATGCCTTGGGTTTACCTGTTGCCTCCGCAGTGTCCACACTTGTACAGCCAATTCTGGCAACATATCTCACAGTTCCTGATGTCGAGTCTCTCTGGACAGCTGGGGCTGCTGTGGGACATCGGGGCTGCCCTTTGCAGGGAATTGAGAGGAAATTCCCTAGAGGACTCTCTGCCCCTTGCACGATACATCAATCCCACGCCACATCAGTGGAGACCCCAAGCTTGAACCTGTTGGCTGGATGAGCTCCTTTTGGTTGTGAGGGGTAAAACCCTGGGTGGACTGTGGGTCTGTAGAAAACATTGTGCACGTGGCAGTATCCCTGACACATTGAGTGTAGTCCGTCTGTCTGGCCTCTGTGTGGGAAGATGTGCCCCTTTGCATGGGGGTCGTCTTCCCCCGAGGCTGGATGAGACACAGCTTTGCTGCTTTCTGAGCTCTCTTGCCAGCAACGCTTGACATAATTTTGAGCCCAGTGAAGACAAGAAACCAGTCAAACTCATCTTTGATGTTGATCTCTTACGTGTGTATTTTGGAGGTGCCATTGAGTCTCTAATCACAGTGCTTCGGCACTTTAATTGTGCCTTCTGCTTTTGAAACACATTACAGCCAAATGACTGAGTGATCACCACAGTCCCATGAATGAGCTGGGTAAGTAAGACTGCGCATGGAGAAACCGGGAGAGAAAGAGAGACCACACAACAAGTAGTGTGAGCTGTGGGATTAGACACTGGGATTTTTCTCTATGCACAATCCACGAGGCCATGCTACCCTGTATGATCTCATGAAATAAGTATATTTTCCATCTGCAAGGAACTCCTAACAGTATCAGCTAAGAGCAAATTAGCATGATCATTAGCCACTCTTTGAATGAGGCGGCTGCCAGGAAGCCTGTGTGTATGTTTGAGGAAGAATTCCTAATGTCTGTGTGTCTGGAGGAGTATAAATTCTTCTGTTCCCCTCCAGTAGCCTAATTAGATTTTACTCTGTTTATTAGAAGAGTTCAGTTGCTAGCCTAACATGAAATAAAATCTGCGTGATTAAGAAGTCACGAGCAGTAAAGTTTACAGTATGCTGTTAGAAATTTTCCTTTCAGATCAGCAACGATGAAAACCTTCAGTGTTAAATAAAGTGAAAGCAGGAGTGTGCTTAGATCCGGCAGCCAGTATCAAAACAGAGTGTCAGGGATGGAGAGAGGGTGGGAAGGGGGTATCATCCCATTCAAATGGTACCTGAAATGAGAGAATTACTGGAAAAGTTACATTTTTAACCACATAGCAGATTGAAAGAAACATCCTCCTTTATTGATCTTCACTGTAAAACAAGGATAGGAAAGATGCTCTTCTCCCATTTGAAAAGATATTCTTCAACCCTCCTCACCTCCTCCTGGAGACACAGCAGTATATCAAGAGCCAAGGGTCATAAAAAGATGGAAAAATATCTAGACCTAAGTCTATTTGAGCATCTTCAACAGATGTCCAGATCTGAGCCCTTCAGGGCCTGATGGCCTTAGTGATGTAAAACAGCCTCCAGAGGCAGCTATATCCATTAGACATTAATTGTTCTAAAGTGACACCTGGTTTTGAGCTTAGAATAAAAATTCATTGAAGGCAATGAGATGTTTGGGGTTAGGATCAGATTTTTGCATGACAAATGCAGAGGTCTATGATGAACAGCTACTAACCGTTGAGATTGCTTAAGTTCTAAAGTACCCTCCCAGTTCCCAGGATCCATGGTGGCACTGAGTTTCCAGCATGCACCCCTCAAAACCTCCATGTAACACTAGGTACTGAAGGGTGGGGAAGCAGAAAAAAAAGATATTCTCTTTCCACTGACTTCATTGGGAACAGCTGGCAGCATCACACTCAAAGTCATTAGCAACCTGCAATAAGGAATTTTCCATGGTCTTTGAGCTGATGACCCCAGGACCCCACTCAAAAAATGCCTCTACATTCACTTACCTGTGGAAAGAAAAATACAGAGTCTTTTTTTTTGTGTGTCTGCTAATCATCTGAGAAAGTAGCCTTTAATTGCAAGGCAGGGTATTCTGGAGGACCTCCACTACGAGAAGCAGCCGTGTCTCATGCAGGTTTGCTGCACCCACAGCCGGAGCGCCCAGGCTGTCCCACCAGCAGCACTAACCTGGTCTGTAGCCACAGCCAGGATGGACTCCGACTCCTCGTGGATCGTTCAGAAACACGTTAGGGCTTGGAGTCGGGATGCACACCTGAGGACAAGGTAGGAAACCTGGTGTAGAAATTAAGTTCTGGAGGCTGAGAAAGAAAAGAGCAAGCTTGCAGGAGAAGGTTAGGAGTGAAAGGAGACTTAAAACCTAAAGCCTTCCCAAAAAAGCAAAGGGATTTGTGTAACCCGAGGGACTAAAAGTACATTTTGGCCCACGGTCTGGTTTTCCTCAGCACGTGCCCAGCCACAAGAGCCCATGTGGTTCTTCTGTTTTCCCAAGTCTTTTGAAATACAGATGCAAGAGTCTCAAATCCCTGCACTTCCCTGCATTCCTCAAGAAATTGGCCCACCAAGTAGTTGTAATTTAGGATACCACCATACACCCACGTGTAAGATTCCTTAACAACTATGCACATTTTTAGGCTCAAATATTTTCGAATTGTTTTCACTGTGCCTGAGCTGTAATTGGCTCAGCTTCCCAAGTGTTGGATCATCTAACTAGAGTGATTTTTGACTCAGAGCCCAGGCACCATATCAAAACATTTATCAATTAATCATAAAAAGTAACTAACATTGTTGTCCACCCAAGAAAAACTGTCACTTACAGACTCGTGTATGTTATTCCTTATGAAAGAGCTGCTATATAGCAGTTGATTTCCTGCACAGACCAGGTGGAAAATCTGCTAAAGGCAGAGGTCAAATCTAGTTTAATTTTATACCCTTTGTTAAGAATGTTCTCCCTCTCTCTCAATAATAAAAAAAAAAAAAAAAAGAACCACCAGGAAAAAAAAATCCCACCCTTGTGTTTCTTTCCAAGTTTTCTGAAGTTAATTCATGTGGAAGAAAAAAAGATTAGGATAAAATTTCAAATATTAAATTCAAATGCAGGATTAATGAGTTTTATTTCAAAGCCCCAGAGGCTGTCTGGAATTTAGGACATTTTTTTAGTAGCAGACACGAGACATAGCCAGATGCAGTCGTGTTTTGGACCAGCTCAGCACAAATTTAGCACCTTAAAGGAGAAATTTTACGTCTGTTTTGTAAAGCAAACATTTCAACTTTTCCAAAATCCATTGTCCAGAAGATATTACTGTTGCGTTGGATGAAAGGATGAATTTAAAATAATACTGACTTGTTGCTCTAGCACATAGTAATTGCCACCCCCGTCCCTGTCACTGTAGGTGATGCAGGTTCTCTGCCCCATGCAATACATGCACATACATCCTTCTTTTTTTGAATAGTATGAAGCAACCCAGATAAAACAAAATGGATTGGACCTTTTTCTGAAGCTCAGTTCAAGACAGTCCTTGCAACACTCTGCAGGAAAGAGTTTTTTGCAACTTGGTTCCTTAAAGACCAACAGGGAACAGCTTGGCAGAGGTACAAACCCAATTCTTCTCACACCCTTACAGGTAGCATGGCAAACCCATGGATGATGAGCTACTTCACACCCGGTCCCTTAGGCAAAGGAGCTTTAGGCCAAAACCATCCCTTCATTAAAAGGTGGGGGTTTTTTATGGTCACAAAAATTAAGAGCATTCAGCTTCCTTCCCAAACAGCGTTGCACCTGAGAAGCACAAAGTCACAGCAGTGTCTCAGGCCAGCATTGCTAGTTAGTTCGACTGAGAGAGGAATTCTTGCTTTCAGTCAAGACTGCGCTTTCCTGCTGACTCCAGGTAGGCCAGTGATACCTGCAAAGCGCAGCCTGCAGACCAGGGCAGGTGAGCTGGACCACGGTGTCTTTTGGACAGCCAAAAGCATTTAGCCTTGGCCTGATGGCCCTTTGCCTGCAATCAAAGAATAAAACTCCAGCTGAGTTCAATGGAAGAAGGCGGCAGCCAACATCAAGTTTAATGCTTTATACATCAGCATTGAAAACTTGATGGGAAAGGACCAAAACCTTGCAGTGAACACCTTTAAACATTGGAATCTTGTATTGAAAGATTCCCATTATAGCAAGAAGAAAACACTAGCGTTTCAGTTTCGCATTCTGGCTTTTCTTCAAATTGACATACCACAGTCTCTAAATAGAACCAAAACTGAAAAATCATTCTGTTTAAACTCCTTCATTGCCTTGGAAGTCCACCTCACCTGTGGAGAATCAGTGTAATTAGCTGTAACAGGAACAGGTAATTAGGACCAGTGATAGGCAAGCTTCAGAAGAACTGTTCCATTTAGAAATACACTTACAAATGTTTTTTTTTCTGATTTCTTCTTGAGCTGGAAATCCTACAAGAACAGGTTTTCTTTTCTCCACCCTCCCTCCCCTTCCCTACTAGAGAACAAAAATAGTCCATGGAAACAGCCTTGCCTCACAGTATTTCTCTTTATGGTCCCCACCAAAATTGTTAAATGTGATGGCACACAAAAATATTATGCAAAATAACAAAGGTACATTAAAAACTCTCTAAAAGTTGTTTAATTTGCAACTAAGTTTTCTGGTCAACCACAATTTTATCCCATCCAAACGCTCAGAATCACATCCCATCTCTAACCCTTTTTAACAGTGATGGAAGTTTGAAGCTTCACGTTCAAATAGGTTTCTTTCATCCACTTGATTTTGGACAGGATGGGAGAAGATGGGCATAATTGTCAGGAATTTTAGAAGTGCCTTGAGCTGTTCTGAATGCAATGCTGAACCATCACCAAAGGAAAGGAAAAGCTGTGCAAGGCAATGGCAGCTGCACTAACTGCAACCAGATTTCACCTACATGATACTAATGCCTCTTTTCGGTTTTTCTTATCCCTGAACTCAATCCCTGACATTTTCTCAGTATTTTAAGCTGAAAAGTATTTTGAAAGTCCAAAATTTGGTGGGGACTTGGTGTCCTGCCTAGTTTAACAAAGCCATACTGTGTGGTATCAATGGCACAACTTTGTGTTTCACTTTGGATACACTAAGAAATGTTTTAATGCCAGACACTGCTTTGCACGTATACAATCTATCACTACTGTGCAGTTTGACGCAGAGCACTTTTGTCCAAAAGTCGCCGCCAAAGCAGCTGTATCATTGTGACTTATTGTCCAAGGCCAGCTAAGCCAGACGTTCAGCCAAGGCAAATGCTGTCCAAAGGAAAACAGCAATCGTTGAAATGTATCCGATGCACCACCAGGATGTGAACCCTACACATCATCTTTTTTTTTGAGAACATATACTCTTAACACAATAAAAATGTTGGGCTGTGCTCCCACCTGGACTATACGAGTACCTCACAAGGTTGCCTAGCTGAATAGATGTGATGGTTTTCCATTCCTGGCCTGGAATTCAGCACAAAATATTCCCACAGTCCAGCGCTCATTTACATAACAAACAAACAGTGAAGCATCTCAATGACCAGAAAACAGATGCACACGAGCCAAACCTAGGACTGGGTGGAAGTCTGCTCAGTGACCAGTTGCTCCACACCTGGCTCGGGGATTTTGTACATGGTGCTGTGAGGTTTTATGGGCACTCCATCTATCATTGTATTGAGGGAAAAAAAAACACCAGCAAAAAGAATAAAATGAAGATTTTTATGGGTCTGCGAGGAGCTAACCTGGAAATATAATTGGCACAAATAGAGCTGTTCAGCAGACAATAGCACTCTGATATTGCCACAAGTTTGTTTACCCAAACGTGGCCATCCTCATTGTGAATCCCCCACCCTCCTGGTCCCCGGCCTGGTGAGCATCCCCACTGTCCTCCAGTGGGTGGAACACAGGCACCACTGTGATTGCCATGCTGACAGCTTTATTGCCTCCCTGACCTTGCTATTTTTAAAGAAACGGGTTATCTCAGTGATGTAAACAGGTCTTCCTCATGCAGTTATGTCATCCCCACTGCAGGGAGCTGGAGCCTTTGGTCCTCACTCACTTGTACTGTCCAGTCAGTAGTTTCAGGTGCTCAGGAGCTTATGGCACAGGTTTTACTGAAAGCTGCCTAGATTGACAAAACTATTTTTTTTTTCCCAAATCACTCAGAAAATACAAATTTAGATCTCTTCTTCAAACCTAGTTTACCCAGATTGCTAAGAAGAGTTAAGCTACCCCAGACTGAGAGCCAAAGCTTAAAAGAGCATCCTGGCTGGGGGATGAGGGGAGATGCTGATGTGAGATGCTGGGTTGACCAGGGATCAGTTAAACTTTCACTCTTGTTAGAAGTGAGAAAGTGCAAGTTTTAGCGCATGAATGAATCTCTGGAACAATTGCAAGAAGTAGGTAAATGACAAAAATGGCATTGTGAAGAATGGCATTGCTCTCCCGCTTTGAAGGTGCTCATTGCAAAGCAAGAGTGGACAGAGCTGCCAGACCCTCAGCCAGGAAAAAAAAAAAGTTGTATAAGTGCTACAGATTTAATAAAGACTTAATGTCTAGATTATCTTTTCTGGAGAAGATATGGACACTTTCAGAAAATGGTAACAGTTTGGGTTAAATTAGAGAAGTACTTCATGATTTAGTAACTGTTTATCCAAGATTCTCTGTATGTAAACTACTTAGAATGATATGAATGAAATTGAATATGTCACAGTGTCTCCAATTCTAAAATTCCCACCTCCACTCCTAGTTCCATAAGCAAAGTAACAACCACAAAAAGAGTTGGACGAGTTCTGTCAGGAGGATTTTCTTCAGCTCCCATGAAAACAGAATGTCTTATTTAGTCTCAGCTAGAATGAGGAAATGAAAAAAAAATTTCCTCGTGAACTAGTGCAGCCCAAACATAGCCAAAGGTATCCAAGCTGCTCCAAATCATGTCACCAGTCTCTATTTTTGTTGATGACTGTGTAAAGTAGGTTGTGAGACCCTATCACAAAACTTCCTGGAACATTTTCTTAGTGCCTGGAAGCCTCCAGGCAAACCTGGAGGGACATACATTGAAGGAAGCTGTGTCCTCTCCCTCACAATTCCTACTGCTTAGCCCTTGGAAATGGGAAGATGGGCTTAAGTATCACTAAACTCCTACATTGCCTTTAGAGGTGATGGAGGTCGGTGCATCCGAGGCCTCCAGGGAGTAGCTAGTGCTGTAAGCTGCACAGCAACACTGTTCCCATAACATCATAGCAAGCAAAGGTGAGTTAGAGTGAAAATGCAATTCAGTGGTTCATCAATCACCCTTCTATTTTGAAGGAGTCAGATAAGCAAATTGAAAATGATGTCATGGCTCCCACAGGGCACTGCAATATGCTGCCATTTGTCCAGCCAGAGCACAACTCTTATTAGTATGATATAACACAGTTGGGAACTCAATAGAAAAAACAAAGCTGGAATTTAATAAAAAAAAACTCTGTAGCTTTTAACTCATTGCCCTTAACATGCAGAGCTACTGTAAGTGAATGCCTTAACACGAAAACTCTGAAGACCAAAGAATTAAAGTAAATGCAATCAGCAGATTACTAAATACCAATGGGAAATTTAGAGCTATAGAACAAAATCCCAGAGCATTAAAGGATTTACCGCTTGGCATTGATGAGAAGCAAATCTTTGGATTTCCATTTCTATCCTTAATTAGTAACTGGGGTTTATTTTATTCTAAACTGAGTCACAAAAGATAACACACCCTAAAAGAAAATAGAAAGCAGAGCAATAAACTTCATAAAATGTCTTATTAAAAAATAATAAGTAAAAAGAATAGATTCAAATGGAAAATCAGTTTCCAGCACTTCCATTTCCTTTTGTTTTCTTGTCTTCCCACCCATGCTCAGCTCTTTTCTAATAACATTCAGCTCTTTGCTAGAGAGGTTACTGAGGGAGGTAACAAAGATAGCATTTTCAAACCCAAAAGGGAGGCTCCCCTTTTAGAAGGGACATTTTAGGAGTGTTCTTGCTTCTTCACAGCTTGGGTTTCGAAAGTTTGCTGTCTCCCTGCCGAGTTCCCAGGGCCCCTTACTGGAACGAGGACCAGAGATGGATGATCTGTGCTTCTACACACCTTCAGCTCTGAAAAAAACCAGCTCTGTCAAATGGAGCATTTTTTATACATATGCTTTGGGACAGGGGAAAGATAAGGCTCATCTGGTTAATCAGGAGAGCCCTAGCTTAGTTATCTGAAGTCCCCATCTGCTGTTTGCACCATTGGTGATGTACTCCCAGGAACCAGCTTGGCAGGGACCCCCTGTTGCTGGCAGCAGCCTGGCTGGGCTGGAGCATGCCCAGCTGCCAAGATGCACCATAGGGATTTGGGGTCTGATTCCCTGAACTGCGATACAGGCTCCCACTGCAGCATTTCAAGCACAGCTCTTGCCATGGCTTCAAGCAAAGCTGTGATATATAAGCAGCTTGCTTCAGAACAGGAAAAGAGAAAGAGCCCACGAGTTAAACCTGAAGAAATACATAACAAAGAGCCCAGCCCCAAGCAAACCATGTGCTGCAGTGAGGAAGAAGCTGAAGTACCATCTCCCTGCTATCAATCACTCCCTGCTTTCCTCCCTTCCCCAATGAGCCCAAAAGCACATTTGTTCCCCATAAAAATTTACTACAGAGTAGTACAGAGTGCTGCCTGTGATTCCTGGGCTGAGGCTGAGCAGCAATGCCCGGGCATGAAGGAGTAAAGAAAGCGTGGCATGTAGTAAGGCTGAGACAGGCAAAGTAGAGCCATTTAAGGAGAAAGATCTTAGGAAGTTTCTCTGTGTAGGTATGTTGCAGCACTAACAAGTTAGCAGGCTACAAGGCTTTTACCGCCCCACACCAGCCCTCTCATGCCTCAGCACCACCCTCAGTCTCACACAAGGTTTCAAAGGTTCATCTACTGTCTGTGCTGTTTCTTCCTCTTCAGGCCAGGCCACCCAGCTTCTTGCCTCTGCTGTGTCCAAGCTCTTCCTTCTCCAGGCTCCTGTCCCAGCCAGCCTCTCCTCACCCAGGCTCCCTGCTTCTCCCAGGGCCTCTCCTTGTCTCTCTTACATCCAGGGTTCCCTTCTTTTTGGTGCTTCCTTCACCCCTTCTGGGCATCTCCCTCCACTCCTTTCATCCAGAACTCCCCTTCCCTCCCCTCAGAGCTATTTAACTGCTTAGCAGGAACCAGCCACAGCTGCACATCATCCACGTCAGCCAACCCACCGCCCCTGAAGCCAGCCCACAGCTGTATATTATCAGTGTTAATTAACCTGCCTTCATTCCTCTACAATTCCTTTACACAGGTACGAGCTCAGTGTGTGCTTAGGGTACCAAGACTAGCAGCAAGATGTGTGTGAGCTGCTTAGTTCTGTGTCTTCCACAGTCAGAGGAAAGCAGGACATAGGACTTGTGAAAGACCTCTGGAATCATCCAATATAGCTCCTTCTACAGCAGGTACTAGGTCAAATAATTCCCACCATAAACTCACTAAACTGCCAAAAAAAAAAAATAAAAAAAATTCAAGTATTTGCCCTGTCTTTACCTACTGGAGCTGCTCGGGAGCCTCACTTTAACATCTTCTACTGATTTCTACCCACCTGGGGAGACTTAGGAAAGATGATAGAGACATGAGGGAATCTTAGATAAAAGGATTAAATACTTACAGCACAAAAGCCAAGGTCAGCAAGCTTTGTCCAAAAGTTAAAATATTCATAACAGGCTCATACGTGCAACAACATAACCTCTTGATTTATCTGTTTAGCTTGGGATGTGTCATGCTGAATGCCAGTGGGGTCACTCCTGTGCTAAGCCCAGTAGATAAAAGATTATCACTTGCATGAACCCGGCTTATTTAGCTCTGCTGGGTTGCATTTGCCCACTTCTTACCATGGTCCTACCTTGTCTGGAGCCCAAAATGGACCACAGCATAACTTCAGCCGTGGCTTTGAGTTCTTTTGCCTGTATTTCAAGGCTGAGGTGGGACTAAATGATCTCTCCTGCCCATGTCCTCCTTGCTGTCTCCTGTCCTCCTCTGCAGTCACTATGATGTGAAGAAAGAGCAATGCTGGCTCCACCTGAGACATCACCTCTTTGGTCCATGGTTGAGCCATAGTTCAAATATTATTTCTAGAGGTCTTGCCTGGAATTCAACTTCACCTTGCCAAGCATGGCTGTAAATTTCCCTCTGCTCCCGTTCTTCCCCTGCATCGCGGTGTGGCTGGCCTGAGCTTACCCAAACCCAAAGCGCTGAGGCCAGAGGCAGGGACAGGGCTCTGCTGATGCCCAGTGCCAACTGACTGGTGGGGACAGCAAAACTGGGCACGCCTCACGGGTTTGCCAGTTAGCGAGGAGCCAGCAGACGTGTGCAGTGCCTCATGTGGGCCATGGGCTCTTGGGGTCTGGGGGCTCCAGGGTCCAGATCTACAAATCTGTCCCTCCCGAGCACATTTCCACATCGCTTCACAGCCAGGGCTTCAGTCAAATCCAGCCCTGGCAGCAAACAGGTCCTCCAGGTTTATGAATCATCTAATGAGCAAAACTGCATTAAGTACACCCAACCCCAGTAGTGTCAAAGTAGGTATTCAGGACTCAAAAATTATGGTATGGCTTAAAAACAGTGAGTTTAAAAAATCCTACTTTGAATTAATTTTATTTGTCTTGTAGTGTGCAGTCCCTTGGATTGAAAACTGGACAGTGGATGCACACAAAGTCTTAATTATCAGCTAAAATTAGAGGTATGCATCTGAGAATGAACACTGGGTATAGTCACATGATTGCAGGAGCTGACTAAACTCTCTTTCAGCTAGTTGGTTCATGAAAAAAAAAGGAAAACAAAACCAAACCAAACGCCTACCACCACCACCCCCCAGCTTGTTTAATGAATTGCTTAACAAGTGGTGATACTTCAGTTTATGGTGATTCATTAGATCCTTATTCTCAAGGTGATTTGTGGTGGGCTCCTTTGGAAGCATTGATGGATATCTGCCCATCTGAATCAGCAGACCTCTTTATCTCAGGGCTTCAGCAGCTCAGTCTTTAATGCATTTTGGTTTTGTGACACCTCTGCTGTCACCAGGAGGAAGCCTGCCACAGGGGAATGTGATGGACGACTGTGGCAGAGCCATCAACTGGGACTACATCTCCTGGCTTATGGGGTGCCCTGTGCTAGCTCAGAGAAGAGAGAAAGCAACTCCCTCACTTGTTTTTTTAATTTGTTAAAATAACAGCTCCATATTCCCAGGGGCAAATGTCAGGAATAATTGCATGCAAATTGCACTGGAGTCATGCTAACGCACCCATTGCCACCCAAGGGCTCCTGAAGGGTTAATATCGAGGGCTTGCTGGAGTTCAGTTAATTTACAACTGGAGACCTTTATCATCTCACACTGACATTGAGGGCTCACATTTCGCACTTAATTACTTGTTCAGCAATCACGCCTGGAAGAGATAGATGTGTTTCTGTGTTTAGCCCATGCAGCTGTGAATTGTTTATTTACTTATCGTCAGGCCGGGAATGGCTGTAATTTAAAGGTTCAGATCTCTGCTACCCTGAGCAGTGCAGGTCTTCCTTTAAACACTTCCATATTGCTGCAGTGGAATTTTGCTGGAGATGCCCGTCTTCTCCTCCTGTTGTGGGTAATGGGCCAGCAGGTGTTCCTGGTTATCGGCGACTGTGATTATTTATGCTAAACAAGTGCTGCCAAGTTCACAATCATAACGAAGGATCGACGGAGATAAATTTTGGAAGGTAAAAAGCAGGCCAAGGAGATGAAGCAAGATGAATTCCAGTAACTCAGCTTCTGGGGAATGGCTCGATCCCTATCTCGGCCCTGGAATAGCTGAATCACAGCAGCTTCAAACAGTGGCTCACAGCAATTCATAGGCCAAATGGTGTAATTACAATTTAAGCTGTCAAATGGTGACCAGATGGCTTTATCTTTCACACCAGAGGCCTAAGAAGTTGGTAGGTGTGACCTTTCCACATACCAATCCACCTGCACGGTGCATGAGGTCTGCAAAAGCCCGCGTACCCGGCGCGCTCAGCCCATGTGCACTGGAGCCCATCCTTGGCTTTGATAACTTTTGAGCAAAGCTGGGTAAAATTAACAGTATCAGTTTTCACAGGGCTCCCAGGCTGCATCACCCTTCAATGCCAAGACAGCAGCCACCATCAACGTTGTTGGACTACTTCACCACACGTGGATGCAGAGGGTAACTGTAGTAGAAAGAAGGGGGGATGCCCCCCGTTATTCCCTTGGGGCACATACAGACTTCCCGTCTACCTAGGAAAGGAAGAGTTGGGCAGGACAAGACATTCTTGGTTCAATAGCTGGCTGGCAAAATATATCTCAGAAGGAAAAGTGGTGAAACTCCCTTCCAAGAGGGAGTAGGCAAACTGGCCTGTCCATACATCCATCGGCCAGCCCGTGCGCAGGCAGAGCTGCAATGCAGGAATGCCACATGGCAGCTGTCCTTGTGATGGGCGTGATGGAGGAGAGCTTGATGGTGGAAACAGCCTGGACACGTCGTCTAGTTCCTGGAGACTTGTTCTGGGCAAACCTCCGTCCAATTTCCCCGCAGAGACCACCTCCCAAGGTTAGGTGCTTGCTGGGGAGAAGATCCTCATAGCCCGTCCCATCGCCGAGGATAGCTCTCTGCAACCTCCAGGAAAACACAGCCTGGTCCGGCACCGGCCAGATCCCATAGGAAAGCACTCAGCTTTGCAGCAGGTCTCAGATTAAAGCAATATTAAAAATAAGGACTTTGGGTTTGACATTAACCCCAGGGCTGACACATACCACCAGCAGCAGAGTTCCTGCCTCAAGACTCTTGCAGAAGCCAACCTGCTTCGATTTAAAGAAAAGGCTTTCCTGTCCCACGTTCTTATGAGAAACACACATTTCTCCCAGTCCCAAGGTTATTTCTATCTCACAAACGAGGAGAAGGGGATGCAAGCTGACAGGGAACATGGCAGGAAAGGCTACTGCAAAGAGGTGGTGCTTCCTAATATTATTTTTTTCTATTATCATCACCACTGCTGCTGTAACAAATTACCGATCTCTGAAGATGGAACATCATCAAAACAGTGTAATAATAATATATAATAAACAACAGATCAGACCTTTCTGTTTTTGAAGAAGTGTAAGAAATATTTTTGGCCATACACAAACAAACAAAAAGGAAGATAATTCCAGAGTGATTTGAATTTTCTGAGACGCAGATATACAATCTTATGTGTCACTTCAGTAAAGTGAAAGAAAGAAAAGAACCTAGATAGGTATAATTGAATTACAGAAAATCCTGGAATTTGATGAGAGATAAAGTTACCACTAACTCCCTTAAAAAAAAAAAAAAAAAAAAAAAAGATAGATATGACATTAAAATGTCAAGAAAGCAGTGAGCTGCTTAATTGAACGTTCAGTTTTGGGTGCGTTCACAGTCGTGTCGGCAGCGCACCCATGTACACACTGAAGCATAAACACTGCAAAATGGAAAGAAACCCAAACCACGACTTTTACAAAGGACTGAAATGAACAGCTCAGAAATGCTGCAGGATTTACAAAAGAGCATTGCAAGGCAGAAACAATTGCTAGCAAAACCTGAGCAGTAACAGCCCTGTATGTTCAGGCGTGCCGGCGCTGAGAGGGGCTCTGCGGGCTGGATTGGTGCGGGTGGCACAAACGAGTAGGACCCAGCCAGCCCCCAGGTAGCCACCTCCTCAGTGACCCACTGACACAGAAAATGGAAAGAAATAACTTATTTCTTTCAGCGTTTTGCTGGTTTTCCTCCTTTTTTGATTTTTGCTTCTGCTGATTCCAGTGCGATAGGTAGCGGCAGCACGGGTGTTCAGGGTCACAGCCTCAGCTTAGGGAAATGGGGCTTTTCAGTGAATTATGAAAATTTAACTCAGATGAATCTTGCTGCAATTGAACAGATATAAAATTACAGAAGGTAACTATTGGCTATAAATAAGCTTCCCAGGCCATCAGAGGAATTACTGCCAAGCTGCAAATAACCTGTGAGCAGAGAGATTAAAGGCAATGGGTGCACTGAGCTATTTTGAAGGCAAGCGCGGAGGGGAAGGGACAAACATCCCTCCCGCCGGCTCCCCGGCACTGCCACTTCAGTCAGGCTTTTCCACACTTCGTGGGAAGTGAAAAAGTTTGCCGGGACCCTGAGGGGCTCTGAGGAGGCAAGGCGAGCTGGGGAGGATGTGCCATGGTCCTGCTGGGTGCCACAGGGCACCAGCCCAGGTGTGACAAGTACCAGGGGGAGAGAGAGGACCCTGCACTGCTGTGGCACCCATATTATTTCTGTCGTGAACCCACATACCACTGGTTATTGCAGTCAGCTGGTTCAGTAATAATACTGTTCTCAAATGCATTTTTTTGCACCAGGCATTTGTAGTGGAGCGCTGGAGAAGAGGGACTTCTGCAGGCAATGCCTCCTCGGCTCCGGGACCCCAGGGCAGAGGGGGGATCGTGCGGTCTGGGGCTCGCCACTGCCCCACATTTCAAAGAGATTTTATCTGCCTGGCATGGAAGATTTCCCAAACTGTTTATATTAAGAGCAGCTTTTGATGCCAGCAATGAATATTACTATATTACTGAAAGGAATCAAAAGCTAAAGTGCTTGCGTGTACAGTTAATCTATCCAAACAGAAAATGTTTCTTAAAAAATTACGGCACTATTTTTATAACAAACCTCAGCCAAACTCAAAACTGAATAAATATAATATGTTCTTTTAAAACTGATTTATTTTTTTAATCATGGGCAAAAATACTTTCCTTGCTTTCATTCATCAGCTAATACTTCACCCCCCCATGTTCGAACCCGGAGATCTGCCCGTGACGGGATTTCTGTTTCGGAGGCACTGGGGCTGAAACACCTCCCGAGGCTGGCGGGGAGGCGGATGTGAGCACGTTAAGTTAGCATCCCAGCCAGCCTGTGGTTTCTATCTCCTTTTAACGAAACCATGAAGAAGGCAAGAAAATGCCTCAAAAGGGCCAGTAGCAATGGGAAAGGCAGCCACCCTAAAACCCCGATGCACCAAGAGCCTCAATAAAAGCAGAGCCGTGTTATTTCTGCAGGATTAGGCATGGGCATCTATTCCTCCTGACACACTGTTAAAGCAAGAATACAGAGCTGCTGTCTTCATGGTATTAAAAACTGGCCTGTCGAGTCATTACCACAATGTAATTTCCATTAGGGCTGCTTATAGCAGTTTGGCCCTTCCTTTTTTGTTTTTTGGGGTTTTTTTAGTGCTATTATTATTATTACTATTTTATTTTAACCAGAAGAACTATGCAGAACTTTTCCTGGAGTTTTTGAGCATTTATTTAAACTTGCACTATTGCCCAAGACCACAATTTGAATCTCTCCAACCTCATCCCACGATCTTTTACTCCCCTAAACGTGGCGTGCATCGGATTCTCTCACGAAGAGGAGTCAAACCAAACAGGCTGCAGTGTGCAAGTACCCTCAAATGTAGTTAAAAATTACTAGAGGAGACGGCACTGGGTGATGAATAGGCGAGCGGGGAAACCTGACCCCTGAGAGCTTACATATCCCCTTTTTGTTTGCTTGTTTGTTCTGCTGAACTTTCCAGGAGTTTCAGCTGCCATCAAACCCGGGGCCTTACCGTGCTAGAAAAAGCCATGAAAATGCTTTAATTCCATATCACCACATTGGTCATTTGCCTATGTATTTTTTAAGAGGGGATGATTCTGGTTGCAAACTGTCATAGAAAAAATATATTTAAATTTCTTCCATCTGATTTTCTTGTATGAAAGAGAAACTGTGTTTGGGTGCTGTGCCGTTCCCCCAGCATCTGTGTGCTGCTTATTCTGCTGCCCTGCTAAAGGTCAAAAGCAGGTAATGTATGTCAAAATTTCCACAGACTGGGGTAAGCTCTGAGGTTGTTGACTTTGATATCAGTTTTCTTCCACCCTGGGGTGGTGGTGGGGGGAAATATCACTCCAGCTCCTCATTGATTTTTCATGGAAATTCACCAATTTCTTCTATTTTAAGATCTGGTCTCTGATTTCTCCCTGATTATCATATCCCTCTGCCCCCAAAATGAAGCCCTGCTTTGTTTCAGCTTGGGATGATGATATCATCATTACTGCACTGAGCACAGGGCAAAAATCCCAGTTTGCTGGATCATCAGTGCTGAATGACAGAAGTTACTTCAGAAAAACAAACAAACAAACAAACAAAAAAACCCCTAGTAAATACAACTTGACAAAAGAGGAAAATAACGAAAGAAAAAGTTACGTAGAGCCTGCAATAGGAACGTGACGTGCCTGCGCCTTTGTGCAGAGGATGCTAATTAGCTCAGCGTTGCAGAATTAAGCACTGTTATGACTTTAAATGCTCCTTTTGGAAATCACACGTTGCTCCGGCTGTGTTTGTTTTCTTTCAGCTGACCGTCACTCTCGTCCCTGGCTTCAGCCCTTCTGGTTTTAGCTGCAAGCTGATACAAGGGGGGAAAACTGCTTTGCATTTCTAGCACTGCAGATAATATGAGATGAACTGATGGAACGAGCCACGTAACTTTATGGTGTGTCCCCCTCCCCGGCTCTGCAAGGGGCAAAAATGACCTTCAAACAAACAAAATGTTGGTCTCCAACATGCTTAATTGGTGCAGAACTGGATTAGGAAGTTTCCATTGGGCTCCTGAAGGTTTAAAGCCCCTTTTTTTCAGATATCTTAATAGAGATGTTGGTATTAATTAACCTCTTGGGCTCTTGCAGATGTTACAGGGAAAGTATTTAAAACTTACATTATAAAATATATCTGGGATATAAGCACGCTATTTATTACTGCTGAAGTCCAGAAATCTAAGGTATTAGAATTATTTTTTTTATTAATTGTCATTGACTCGCATATTCAATTAGAAGTGTCATTTTATGCCCACTAATTAAAAAAAAAAAAAAAAAGCTATTGGAAACTTTACTTGTGAAAACAGCCAGAATATTCCCTCCCATGACAGCACAGGAAAGCAATAGGGGTTATTAAAAGAAATCCAACAAATCAGGCTTTTAACATTTACTCAGATAATTAATCCAGAGAAAGAAAGAAAGGTACAGCAAAGAAATGAAAGCAGGAAAAAAAATTGTACTATAAGAAAATTTCATAGCCTAAAATAAAAATATTTTTTTCTAGATAAAACAAAACAAATACTTTAAAATTTATTTAGCCATTAGTGTGCATAGATATTTAATTATATATAGCAAGCTAACATTTCCGATATAGCCTACCAGTCATAACTTTGAGAAAATATACAGTTCAGTCTTTGTGAATCAGGGTGTTTTAAAGCTGTACAGGTAAACTCCTTTAAATGCAGTGGTGTGTGATTAACATACAAATTTAATTCTTTAGAACATCTTTCCCAAACGAGTATAAATGTGAAGTCTGCCCTTTAAATTAATGTCAGCAAGAAGTCAGGGGAAAAAATAAAACAAAACAAACAATAGCAAACAGTTTGAGATTGATTCTGCTCTTGCTAACCTCATTGTAAATAAGAGACTGGCTCTAATTTAGCTAATAAGATTTCACCAGTGTAAATTAAATTATGCTATTTAATTTATGATTAAAACAATCTCTGTCTTTGCAAACAAAATAGATTTTTTTTTTTAACAATTAAAGGATTTTCTCAAATTAAAAAGAAGTGCTGGCATGAGATGTAAAAGCAGAACTATGGACAGAATGTCACTGTGAGTAGAAAAAATATTTTTCTTAATTGATTTATATTTAATTTATTATTTTAGAACTTTAATCATATTTATTATTTAAAATTGCATCTATAATCTCTCAGATCAAACCCAATTTGTGGAAAGCATTTTTCTCATTGGCATCACATCTTTGCGCAGCATACAACATACCCACCATCTGTAAGTGCGTAAAATTAATTTGCCAATGCATGTAGCTACCCCACGAGATAAGGGCTGAATTACCAGGGGTTTGAACCTTTAGAAAACAGGAAAGGATTGTGTATAATCTGTTATACATTATAGTTGATTGTTATGGTTTTTAAGTGTTCTATAGTAACCAATTATTTTTATAATGCCTTTAATTGCATAAAAAGCAGATACGATGTGCACCACTCAGGGCAGGAGGGTACTGATTTTCATTCTTGACACAGAAACCTTCCCGATAAAATTTTTAAGCTGTGTGTTGATAAACCAAATGGTACTGTAAGTATATAACAAGTGCTGAAAAGATAAATACGCTTTCAATTGCAATGCAAATACGTGTCCCGGCAGCAGAAGGTGACCAGTGCATGAAGCCACTTTCTCCCTCCCGCACTGCCAAACTCGCAATGCCATCTAATGGAGAGCACAAGCATCTTCCCTGATAGCGATCTTTGCTTAGCTTCAACAGCTTTTAAAAAGCCTTTACAAAGCAATAGTTTCAATGGAAGAATAACAAAATCCTGTAGCAAAGGCTGGACAAATATTTTGATTGCCTTGCTAGATGTCAACACTTGAAATGAGTAGCGTTGTCTCAACCCATCCCTGTCTCACGGGCAGATGCACGTGGCCCCTAAAGTACGAGTCTCGGTTTTATAGGAGGTGCAGGGCTGATGCGGTTAGCTTAGATTTATTATCTTCTTAGAAATCCCCCATTCCTGTTCGGCAGAAAACTTGGAGACGTGACCCAGTTGCGACACAATGTGAAAATACACTCTGCTGCACTAATCCCTGCTCTCTGACGTGTGGTCATGACATGCTTTCATCTTCCCCATCGCTCACCCCCCCGCGCCCTGGCTCACGCACCCAGGCACGCACAGGCACACACGCACGCGGCCACTCGCAGAGGGATGCACACAGAGAAACCGAGACAGGGGTGCAGAGACAGGGAATCAATATGCCCTTGCCTTAAAATGCTCTTCACGTGTTGCATCTGCTTTCTGCAGCTCTGCAAACACCTCGGTGTGTGAGCACCTTCCCAAGAATGCTTTTATGTACCTATCCGTAGGCAGGCGTGCATCCCTGCTGCCAAATGCATGCACGGGGATCTATACACACATATTTAAATATAGGGGTGAATTACACTGCATTTTCACCCATGCAGCAAATAAAACTCGACCAACTTTTAGGACTGGCTCCCAAACCAGGCAGGCCCTAATTCGAAGATGATTTAACATTTCCACCCCAGTTAAATGTCCTTGGGCTTAAGGCTATCAGAAAGCGGTTTGGGTTTTGGTCTCCCCTTTCCCAGTTGCAGCTGAACAAAGCACCATTCTCTCTGACTCGTCTGTATTTTCCTTTACACTGTACCCAGGGTTTTCCTCTAATTTGTTTCTGTAGGGCCTGATCCAAAGCTCCCGCTGATTTCAGGAGGTTTGGGATAGGGCCCTGCGCTTCTTCAGCCCCTGACCTGCTGCAGCCAGGTCTGAAATCAGTGCTGATTCAAGTGATAAATATCAGGCCACACAAAAAGTAGTTTAGAAGGTGGGCTGGGGGGAAAAGGCTGTAATTTTCTGTAAAGCGTGCTGTCCTTATGCCAAGGTTTGCACCCCCACACCACCTATGTCAAGCATATTCTAGTACAGTAAGGTTAGAGATAAAATTCAGCTATAAGAAAGATGCAGTTTTAAAAGCAGCAGGATTGAAGACAGCAGTTAAAGCCAGTAGAGCTGGGGGCGGGGGGGGGGGGAGGGGGGGAAAGGCAGCAAACGGTGCAGAGTAGCTTCGCTGCTCTCAAAAAAAAACCCAAAACAAAACAAAACAAAAAAAACCCACGTAAAATAATTGCAGTGAAGCCCAACAACAGAAAACCCGAAGCAAATAAAAGCGAGTGGAACAGATTTCCGTGTTTACTTTTCTTTCTGCAGTTGGATCCCTTGTCGTAGCCACAAGAGCTGCAAGGGTAGGACGCGAAATGGGAAATAACAGACAGGGAAAATTAAAAAAAATAAAAATCTTTTAAAGCAACTGAAGGCAAAGGAAGCAAACCCAAAGCCTCCAGCCTGGGCCAGCGGAGCTGGGAGCTCGGCGGTGCCGCTCCCCAGGCTCCGTCCCGGCAGCCCGGCGGGGGCTGCGGGCAGCAGCGCGGAGCGGGGAGGGGACGGCGCAACCCCCGGCCCGGAGGGGAGGAAGAGGAAGAGGAGGAGGGTTTCGGGACGGGGAGAGGGAAGAGAAAAAGTCCAGTACATACAGCTCGATGAGTCCACCAGCCCCCAGCCTCTGCTTCTCTCTCTCTCTCCCTCTTAAGTAAAAAAGGAAATGCGGTTCTTTTTTTTTTCTTTCTTTTTTTTTTTGCTTTCACCCCCCCCCCCCCCCCCCAGAGTCAGAGAAGGAGCCCTGAGGAAGCTGGCAAACCCTCTGACCAAACAATCAACCGAGGAAACGCAACACATTCGTGCGAGCCGTGCGCTTTGACAGGGAGGGGAGCGAGGGCCGGCGGGCGGCGCGCAGCGTGCCGCGCAGCGCCGTGCCATTCAGCGCAGTGCCGCTCAGCGCAGGGCAGCGCAGCGCAGGGCAGCGCAGCGCAGGGCAGCGCAGCGCAGGGCAGGGCGCTGCGCGCCGCGGGCACTGCTCCCACCCGCAATACCCTCTCACTGCTGTGCTTTTACCCCACGCAAACATCCCCCGCGAGCTCCAGCATCTCCCGCGGGTGCGGCCGCCCGCTTTCGCTTATTTTGCTGGCTGCGGCGGAGCGCAGGGCAGGGGCGGGGGGTGCCGGCCGGGCTCGCCCCCCGAGGGGCTGCCTGCCTGGCAGAAGTGCTGACATCAGCCCATCAGCCCCGACACGAGCTGAAGGGCAGCTCCCCGCACCGCCGTGCAGGGTGCACAGCCCTTCTCCAGGAATGCTCTGCCCTTCGCACGGGCTGGGATAAGCAGGATGGAGAAAGGAGCTGGTTCCTTGCTGGCATTTCTTTTAGAAGTGCAATTCACACAAGGATGAGTGTAGCCAGGAGAGGGTTTGGGGGTTTGTTGGGGTTTTTTTTGGTTGTTTTGTTTTGGGTTGGATTCTTTTGGCTTTTCTATCGCCTCTGCTTCTCCTAAGTTTTCCACAGTTTACCCGTTCCTCCCCCTTTCATCCCGTTTCGGAATGATCGTCTCTGCCTGCCGATACGGACCGAAAGGCTCCCTCCCACCCCACCCCACCCCACCCCCCTTACGAAAATCAAACAAATAGATGGATAAATGGAAGCGGCGGAGCGGAGCAGCCCTCCCGGCGCAGGTCGGTGCTGCCCGCCCGACAGCATCGCAGGGGGGACGCGCTCCGCGGGCGGCGGCAGCCGCGCATTGCCGGGGGGAGTTTGGCTTCTCTTTAGGCTCTCATCTGGGCGAAGGCAATCCACCAAACCCCCCAGGGGATTTTCCCCGGTGGGGTGGGTAACCCATCAAACCCCCCAGGGAATTTTCCCCGGTGGGGTGCTCCACCAGATGCTGCTAAAGGCGGCTGGAGAGACCCCTTCCCCTGCGGAGCCGGGCCGGGGGGACCCCCGGGCAAGGGGAGCTGCCCTCCCCCAGAAATGCGGGACACACTCCGGGGTCACTGCTAAAAGCAACATAACTCCGTATTTTTTAATAAAGAGCGTTCTCTCGCGAGCTGGCTGCCTTCCACCCACCCCACGGATGAGCTGGCTCTGTAAACACTGAATAGAAGATTAACACTGCTGTTGTAACCTCATAGAGAGATCTGTGCCGTACCAAAGCCTTTACTGCTGCTGCTCGATGGGCTCCATAATGGCCCTTTTGTTTTAAGGGTGACAACAGCCCCGGGTCCTGCCATCCTCAGCACCGCAGCCCAGCTCCGGCCCCTCTCCATCCCCATCCCGCCCCTGCCCGGGGGGCGCCGAGGCTCCGGGGGTCCCTCCCAGCAGCAGGGGCTGCAAAAAGCGGCAGGTTTTTTTCCGTTTTTTTAAAAAATCATTTATTTTTTTTAATAGGTGATGTCTTAAATTTGGCAGCCTAGAAGAGCTCGTAACCAACGGCAGAGCTGCAAGGTTTACCGGCAGATACCGGCCTGTTCTCAAGAGCTCCTCTACCGACCGCCAGCATCCCGGGAGGGGAAGAGAGCAGCGCTATCCGCAAGTGGGAGTGCGGGTAATTTATTAGAGAAGCTTAGTTCAAAGGGACTCCTCTGCAGCGCCGTTAACTGAGCTCCGTGTTTGTGAAAAGGCGGAGGAAAGTTGGTAAGGGCAAGTTCGTTTGCCCGGGCATTAGCCAAACACACCGCAGTCCCGGGGGAGCTGCGTCCCGCACGGGTGGGATGCGGAATGGGGCGGGGGGCTGCTTGTTTTTCCCGTTTTGCTAAAATAGTACCAGGTTAAGGGGTGTGTGTGGGAGGGATTGAAGAGCAAATAGGGGAGAAAATCCTGGGGGCAGAGCCGAGCGCCCCGGGCCGCTGGGCGCAGAGCAGGGGGGCAGCAGCGCCTGGCGCAGCCGGCGGACCCACCGCAGCCTCCCTCCATCCCTCACTGTTACCCGCCTGCGCAGAGCTCAGCCCCCAGAAAGAGGGTTTAGTTAGCAGAAAAGAAGTTGAAATAAGAACTAGTGGAAAAAAAGGAAAAAAGAAAAAAAAAAAAAGAAAACAAGAAAATAAAAAAGAAAAAGGAAAAAGAAAAAAGAAAAAAAAAAAAGGAAGAGCAAAAAGCAGTTCTGCTTCCCACTCCGCCACAAACAAGACTTTCCCATAGCAAACCGTGTCCTTGGGTAAGGATTTTCCCCTATATCGTTTTACCCTCGCAATTCCTTTTGGAAAATCCCTGTAACACGTTTGGGGGTTCCACCCCGTTTGCTCTTTGAGAGTGTTGGTGCCATGAGCTGGCTCGAGGGTGGTGGTTTGACTTGGTTTGAGCAGCCCCTGTGACAGCCACACTGGGGCATTTACACCCGGTATAAAATCGGAATAAAACAGCAGATCGAAGTTGGAGGACCCGGAAAACCGTCAGACAAAACACACTGTAGGCAGAATGGGCTTTACCTTTATGAGACGCTACAAATTGCTGCTATGGACACTTTGGAGACCCTTGAAATCCCTTCATTAGCTATTTGATGCATTTGACATCCGAGCTCATTGTACCCCCGAGGCGTCCAGAACCTTGAAAACCAAGTTTTATTAACCTAATAAAACGCACGCACACAAAATTCGGGGGAAAATTCAAGAATCAAAAAAGGATGAAAAAACCAAACCCCTCTGACGAGTTGCTGGAGATTTTTCAAGGTTGGATTAAATGTGGAGGAGACGAACTATTTATTTGTCAGAATATTTCTTTTTTTAATTTGTCAGATTTTTATTTTTTTTTTTACTTAGACTATCAGTTTTATAGCAGATTTGCTTTATAAAAGAAATCAAGCATTCACTTACATTCATAACTGACAGGCTGTCTTCGATTCCATCTTTATGATATATTTTCCTTCTTCCTTGATTCCTGCATTATACAATAACTCAGTCATTTTTATGAACAAAGGGGAAATATAATGAGAAACATTACAGCAGCCGCGTGCATTTTCTGCCCACTAGCAGAGCGGTTTGCATGTCATATATTTTGTTTCCAGCCAAAAGTAACGATCTTAACTTCTTACATGATGGGAAGGGATGTATTTACAGTGTGGTCATTGTACGCCGGGATATTGGGACTTTTTTGTGCCATAAACATCACCTGGGCGAGGTCCCAGCGCCGCTTCCCACCCCTTGGCGGGCAGCATTCCTCCTCTGGCAGCATCAGGGAGAAGGGGTCCAGATGTTTTGTCCTGGCTCTTCTTTTCTGTAAATTAATAATGAAGGAGAAGAAATTAATAATTAAAAAAAAATTACCTTTGTGAGTGCTTTGACCTAAGAAATTTAAACAAGCTTCAAGCTCGCTCAAGCGCAGCTGAAGCTCTACTGCAGCCGCTTCTCCCCTGCACAGTGCTCTTAATGCCCAGGACACATGTTGCTCACTTAAAGCAGTTTCTGGCATGAGAAAAAACCCTTTTCCCCTCTAAAGCACTTGTTTCCACCAAAAAGTCCCGTTTGGGGCTCTCTGGGGCATGCTTGCTACCTGCCACCGATAACCCGGGCTGTTCGCACCCTAACTGAGGCAAAAGTGCCATAAACCCAGTAACCATTAGCAATTGGTAAGGGAGTGTGCAGACTGTAAAGCTAAGTGTGGTATCATTCAGATAAGGGTTTATCTATATAGCCATTACACCCACACTTGCCTCTTTAGCATGTAGAGAGGCTGGGGGTGTCGATTCCTGTAGGCAAATATTTATCTAGTCCCTTTTGGACAGGAGGATTTAATCCAGGCTGATTTGACTTCCCAGGAGACACCCATTTCTTGGATTTGTTTGGCGGGTTGCAATGCTGTGGATTAAAATCCTTAAAAGCTTGCTGTTTGGCCACAAAATGAAAAAAAAGATAATCTGGGTGGGGTGATGGGAGTCTTAATAGACACTGTCTTTTCTGTCATTCCATCTCGGTAAAGTTCATAATTTGACCATATACACAGGCTGTTGATAAAAGCAAGCTTTATATATATTTCAGGTAAAGAAGAAAAAAAAAAAAAAAAAGGAAAAGGAAAAAGAAAATAGGATCCAATCCTGCCAGCTGTCACTTAGGCTGGACCATGCAGGATCAGGTCCATGTGGTTCAGCTGAAAGTAAAGCCAGCAGCCAAGTCTCCCTCAGACTGGAGTATCACAAGGATTGGGCCCTGGTGATGGATACAGCAAGGAAGCAGCTGGGGAGAATGTCTCTGAATTGGCACTGGTGTATACCCTTGTCCGAGCCACCTTGTTAGGTCAGTTCAGAAAGTACAAGCTGCATGGTGTGAGCTGCACGGATTAAGTAGTATAAACAAGATTTAGGTCCTGATCCTGCATCCTCAGTCTTTCTCCCTAGTGGAGTTTTATCTGCTTAAGGATGCTTTCGTGCACTATGGACTGCAGGGTACAAGAGACCTTGAACACCAGGCTTTCATTAATCCAACAACAGCAGATAAAACTAGTCTAGGAGGTAACTAGACAGATATTCTGTTGTTTTATCCTAGTTCTTTTGCAATTCCTGTAAAATTTAAGGTTTAGTACAAAGTTTAGTGGCATTTGATGAGGAAACCGAGGCACTAGGAAAAAAAGAGGTTTAGCCAAGGTGCAATTTCAGTGGTAAAGTGCAGGATTAAAACAGGTTACTTGCACCCCAGCCTGGTGTATTTATACCAAAGCCACACTGACTTTCGGATAATAGTCTCTGTCTGATTCTTACTGAAGATGATGGAAATTTAAGCATTGCTTTCAAAGAACAGGCTGAGGAGACTGGTAAATGATCACTTGCTATCGATCCTCTCTGAACAGCTCCCTAAATTTTTTTTTTTTTAAAATAAGCAAATCTCCCAGCCCCATCTGGGGCCTGGCATTGGGAGTGGTGTGGTGTGGTGGGGGTGGCTGTAGAAAAATGAGAGCATTGGTATGCTTTGGTCCAGAAGGAAATAAAATAATCAGTCTTCCAAGCAGCATTTTCAAACAGGGCACAGCTGCAATCCGAAGCCCTTCTCTCAGCTGCAACTGTGCATTTTTAGAAGGGTACCCTTTTTGATCCATCTATAAAATCCTAAAATATGACAATTTTGCTGGCAGCAGAATGCATAAGAGCAGCAGGCTGAATTATTCATGGGAAAGCCAAGCCATAACTTTCCGTGATATGGCACAAACAAAATTCAGTCTTAGACACGAGTAGAAATCTTACACGCTTTAACTTAATCCCAGTATAATGGAACCAGATTACAATAAAGAAGTTTTTTCTCAGTAGCTGCCAGCTTTGAGGATAAGGCTGTGCATATCATCTTGCTATCTTCCTATCCTTGTAATGAAACTCAAATCCAGAGCCCAGAAAGCTGGGGGAAATTTTGCCACTGAGTTAAGCGAGAAGAGATGAAATCTCTTGATAAAATAACAATATTCCATTACAGTTGGTTTTGGCCAGTTACTGTCCTGTGTTTGCAATCTGCCTTGCTTCAGCAACGGTCATTAGGGTGCAGGAATCTCATTAACTCCAGCAGCAAATCCTCATAAGCCAGAACTGCAGCATCAAGGCATCTACCTATCACTCATGGCAGTGAGATCTGAGGGCACCAAGTCCTGTGCAAGAGAAGCTTTTTCAAGGCAAACCTTCAAACGTGTCCTCTGGGAATTAGATGCCCAAAGAAGGCAGACACAGCCATGTGGGTCATGTCCCCCTGTGCCGGCATCTGCAGGTTGTTGATGTGCCTTTAGCTGAGCCTTCCATGGGGTCCCATCTGTTCTCTCACTGTTTACCTAGCACCCTCCTTGCTTTAAGCTCGACGATTGACTGCTAATATTGAACTCCAATAGGATTTTCTTGCCCAAAATGTTCCTGAGGGCTTCTGACAGCTCCCTTTTGTGATCCCATAAAATCCACCCCCCTCCTTGGCCCCCTCTTGCATTTGGTCTTGGCAAATGTGCTAAAGCAGAAACGAATGGGCCAATAAGTAGTTTATTGCCTCACTCATTTGGGATGCACAATGACCCTGAGTACCCCCTGCCTCGTAATCACATTAGATTGTGTTAGCTCTCAGCCTGCCACAGAAAGGTCCATTTGATATATTTCTGTGTTTTAAAAAAAAAAAAAAAAAAAAAAAAGTGCCAAGGTAAGACATCAATTTCCCTGCCACTCAATATTTCAGGCTATAGTTGCTGACTTGTTGAGTGCAACACCAGCCAGCAGTCATTCCAAAGGCTCCATATGATTTTATGTCTTTTTTTTTCTTTTTTTCTGGTTTGTAAAAAAAGTGCTCAAAACTAAAACAAAGCGAGGTCTCCATAGCTGAAGCTTTAAAAGATTGGAGAGCTTTTTAACCAGCTGAAGGAATGAGCAGGGAGAAGAAATGAGCGCATCCAGAGGGAGCAGACTTTATGGTTTCTGTAAATGCCCTTCTTCCAGGACTATCTAATCAATATGAATCAAAAAGCAATTGGCTCCTTTATAATGATCCATTTTTTCATTAGGATAAATTTCCCAACTGGTCTCTTCCTTTCCTCCAGCTGCAGGTGGATTCTGACCTGGAGCCAGGGTTCAAGCGGCATCGAGCCAGGAGCGGCGAAGGGCTGCGCTCCACCTGCCACGCCGAGCGCATCCCGGCTGGATGCAGCCGCTGCGCACTCCGCTGCACATCCCCGAGCTGTTACCCTCTAGTGGACTCTGCGTGTATTTTCTCTTGGAAAAAAAATGCGAGAAGAGTTTTATACGCAATTTCCATCTTCATTGAGCGGACTGCTGAAAAGCTCTGCGACACCTTCCCTGCTGTGTTGGAGGGTTATCCTCACTGCTTCAGTACCTTACCCACGAATCGGCTCCAGTCTGATGTTTTTTAAAAGGGATCTACAAAACACAGAGCAAGACAGAAGCCCTCGGAAGCAAACACCTTTTTCCCTCATGGGAAGAAAGCTGAAGTTCCTTTTCATTTTTCAGGCATGAAAGGGCAGAGAGAATTCCAGCCTAAAGCAAAAGACTAAAGAAGAATTAATATATTTTGATGATGTTTTATATCTGTATGGGTCTTATTATAAGTAATCTTCCTAAAAAAAAAAAAAAAATCCCAGGCTGAGCACTCATTTTGTGAGGGAATATATAATGATAAAATAGTCTTGTGAACAGAACCAGTTCCATTATTCAGGGGTATGAAATTTAAACAATGAATGAAAAAAAGATGAAAAAACACCTCTGATTTGCTTTTTACCATCATCACACTGACTTTTAAGCCAGTCACAGTTACAAAAAAAGTACGTAAAGTTAAAAAAATTTTTGCCCAGATTTAAAACAAAGATAGTGACAGCACTTGGTTATAGAAAGGAAATCCAGCATTGAAAGAAAAGATTGTATTATGTGTTAAAATTATAAACAACAGCTTTTTTTTTTTTTTTTTTTTTCCCCCCAGAATTACCTTGATTTTTACTTTCCTTTAAATAGTGTATATTACACACATGACAAATGTGGGGAAGAACACTCTGGAGCTGAGCACTTAATAATGTACGCTGGGGAGAAGGAGAGAGGAAAAGAGCGATAACTTATATCTAGATTTAAAAACCCCCACAAACTAGTGTTATCACCACTCCACCAATCCTCAAACACACAAAAGCTGTAAATTCCTCGTCTCTGGGGTATATCCAGGTAGCTCAGCTCCACAGCCAGCCCAAAGTGGTGACAGCTCAACATAATGTCACTGCTGGATTGCTCCAGGTCAGAAAGACTCAAGAGATTCAAACCAGATTCAGACACCGATACAATTTTCCTGGGACCTTGCAAGTACCAAGATCAGCTTGTGCCCATGTGCTGGGCTGGGAATTTTTTTAAAGTTTTTTTTTTTTTTATGTTGGGTTTGTGCTCCACAAAGAAGACATCCCATGTGCATGGGCAAGCATGGTGGGGGCTACCCTGCCCGTGCCGCCCACAGGGCTGCCCGCAGCCTTCCAGCAGCACAGCCACCCGCTCCCGCTGCAAGCACATGGCCTTAGCTCCATCCCCCAGCCCACACAAGGCACCAGATTCCACTCTCATTGCAGCTATGCTGGAGCTGTCCCATCAAAAGCCAGTGTAGACCAGACTGTGGGGAATGATGGCCAAGAGCTGATAACCCAGGTCTCCTCCTCACCGTCTCTTTGACCTGCTGAGCTAGGAAGGAAGGAGGCAAACCAGGGACAGCTTGCCCTCTTTCTCTGCTCCTCAGAGCTGCCTGGAAGCTGTAACTAGAGGGATGCTCTCAGGATAGTTAGATGTACCAAGCTTGGAAGCTGTGGGGCAGCGGCAGCAGAAACCATCTTCTAACCGCATCACCTTGTGTTTGCAAAGGTCCCCAGTCCAAAGCAGTTGTCCTCCTGCAGGCTTTTTGCATTAAACATTTGTATTAATTTTATGCTTTTTTAAAATTTATTTGTAGGAGGAGAGACATGCTTCCCCATCATCAGAGGAGAAGGAACAGTGGCAGGAAATCAGGTCGGTGAAATTGCCCTGCTGTGCTGAGAAGGGGTTTTGTTCCTTAAGAAATTTCCACTGGAGAAAACCAGTATGCCACGCAGCAGAGCTGCCGCTTTTGTTTCATCTCAGGCCCCCTTCCCAGCTCTTTGCCATGGATCCAATTACCCTTCCCTGGGAATGAGATGTGGCTCTAAATTAAACCAAACCATGTATTTGTCTGGGGCAGCTTGGCTAAGACACATCATGCGGTTTTGGGAGAAGCTGCTGCCATCTGAAAGTACGGCTTTGCAGTTGTCACTCCCCACCAGGACAAGGAGAGGTGCGGGTGCCTGTCTCAGGCTGGCACCCCTGTTTGTGGGTCCTTTTTTTTCCCTCAGGGGAAATGCTTTCACCCAAAATGGGTCTTCTTTTCTTTATTGCTGCTGTTTTCCTGTCTCCATTCATAGTCCTCCTTTTGAAAAGATATTTTTCTGTGCTGGAGACATGCAAATCTCTAGGTACCCCAAAACATCTTCTCCCCAAAACCTGGTTTCTTCCAGGCTTCTCAAAACAGGCTCTGTGCAGGTAAAGACTTCAGAAGTGTGTCCTGGGGAAGAATCTTGTGAATTTACCCACATTTTTTCCAGGCTGAAAGGAAAGAAGGAGTTTTCTATCCACTTGGAGACTGAAATAAGCCCTGCAGTGCCTGTCCAGCCTTTCTGCTGCAAGGCTCCCTCACCAGGGAGATGTCCCAAACCCCATCATAACACTGTTCTTCAACTGTAACACATCCACTTTTTTCTATGTATGCTTTCTTTTTGATCAGAACTCATCCATAAGAGTATTCGGGGCTCAGATGATGGGGTTCTCTCCCTGTTTATAGTCTAGAATGTTTTTTTTTTTCTTTTTTAATACACATGTGTATATATATATATGTATATATCAGCCACTTGTGACTGTGGGCTGTTGGAACAGCCAAGGTAGCCTTGGGTCCTGGGGACACAGAAGGGAGCTCATCAGACTCTCCTAAGAAGAATTCATTAAGGAATGAGATGCAAGGAAGTAATGCAGGTTTCTGGGGATGTGTTACTGGACATAGGGCACTGCTTATGTCACCAAACAAGCAGTGTGAAACCTTCAAAATAATTTCCATTTTTGAGCATCGCAGTGTTTCCCATGATCTGTTGAAAAAAACAAGTGCCTCCAGGGCAGAGAGAGAAGATCCAGGCAGCAGGTTCCCAGTAAGCCAGAAACATCCTGAAGGCAAACAGATAAATCTGACTAAGCCAGAGACCTACAGCCGAAAGGGTTGGCACTTTAGGGGGCAATTGTCCTGCTGGGCAATAGGGTGAATGTTGGCAGGACATAACATCCAGTTTTGTATTTACATCAGTGATTTTCCCGTCCCCAACAGAGACTTCTGCAGACATGCAGAAACTGTCCCCTGGTGGGACCCTCTCCCCGCCGCGGATCCTTGCCACAGCCCCCGCTTTACACACGATCCATTGTACCGCTGTAAACACTGAGCGATGGGGAATTAGAGACACATTTTGGAAACGGGCTCCTGCTTCTGTGTTAGGTTAATTAGTGGTTTGCTAGTATGTTAACTGCTCTGCACATTGACCTCAGGCTGGTTTGTCTCTAATGAACAAAAGCAATTCTCCAGCAACAGGTAACCACTGATTTCTCAGGGACTATAACTTAACTAACAAGCATTGAGTTACTGAGTCTCCCATCTGGCCAAGAAGTGAGAAAATCCTTCTTAGGAAATTCACCCTCCCCATTCCCTAAGGAAAGAGGTTATTAGAATGATCTCGAGTCTAATTTAACACCCGAAGCCTGGGATAGTTTGAAACCTTCCTTGTTTCTTTTCAATAAAGTCTCCCAAAGCTGAAGTGACTTTTTGGACCATGGTTTGATGACTGCCAATTTTGTTTCTATGGTAAAAGTTCATCAGGAAAGAATTCACCTTTTGTAGGAAACCCTATTTTGATCAGGGAATGTATTTTTGCCAATAAGTCCAGCTAGACAGGCTCTTGTCAGGAAATAGGATAGGGCCAGGCTGAAAATCCAAGACTTTTCCCCTTTCCTGTTAGGATGTCCTTGCACTGACAGGTTATAAAGCTGAAACATGCTCTGAAAAAAAAACCATAAAACCAACAACAATGCACAGAGATGGCTCTTGGGTGACCCAATGGCCTGGTTCCTATTTTTTTCCATGGGATTTAGGAAGAATTGCAAAGGCTGCAAGCCTTTGTGAAAGAAATGCTGCAAGTTGCAAGCAACGCTGACGGCGTTGGCTGCCAGGAGTTTCGAGATGATCCCTGGAAACACATTTGGTTTTAATCAGGCCCCTGCACTGTGGAACATCCTGTTTGTCTACACTTATTATTACTGACAAATTATCCTCCTCCAAATCTCAGGGAGCATTCACTTTATCCTCACATTAAACCTGATTGGAAACAGTAGGTTTAATTGGACTCAGCATGAGGCCCAGTCGTAAACTGCACCAGTTCCTTTTTTTATTGTGGCATTCACTAGATGTGTGAAAATACTATATTTCATATACAGAACCCAATTTGCTACTGCAAGGGCTGTGAAAGACAATGCACAGATGCCCTGTGCTACACGAGCAACTTCTGCCCACTCTTGGCATACCTATGCCTGGGAGAAGCTTGCCGTTCTCAGCAGTCTGTGTATGTATGTCGTTCCAGAGGAAAAGATCTGGCCCCAAAAAAGCTGAGAGTTGCCTTCCTTCACTAACTGAGCCCCGTGGTTTGCAGGACTGTAGGAGTCTGCTCAGTTTCAGCCAATGTCTGGAGTTTGAGAGGGATGGAGAAGGCGGTGCAAGGAAAGGATGCTCCTCTCCTTGGTCTTGCTAAGAAACAGGAGCATCTTCTTCTTCCCCTCATCAGCTGGAGACTCTTTCCAAGGAAAAGCCTGTTGCAGTAAGCAAACCTGAGGGGTTAAAGGTGTCTGACTTCAGTTTAATATATTTGGAGCTTGTGCAGATGGTTGATAACACGGGAGAAGTGCTGAAACCCTTACGTCTGCTGGAGCTCCCCACTGTTGGGCTGGCACGGTGACTGAGGGGAGGGTTACATATGTGGCCGATGCTCTGGGATCTTTCCAACATCTCTGATTTTCCCTTGCCACAGCTGACCCTCCAGCAGTTGTGCATCATCCACGAGAGTGTGGCAGGGAGAGTCAGGTGCTTCCAAGTCAGTGGGACAGTCCAGTGAGGTGGTCACGTAGCGGCAGCCTTGGGTGGAAGCCCAGCAAGCAAGCTGGTGTCCCGCCTCGCTGAGAGCTGCTGGCAGGAGCTGAGCTGTTAAGTGACTTCTTTCCAATATCCTGGGTGTGGAAAAGCATGAGACAGCACGATCTGTCTGGGTTTCAGAGGAAGAGGAAAAAACAAACCAGCAGAAGACAAACAGAGAACCCAACTCTTTGCTATTCATGTTTACACAATTCGGGATTATTTGTTAGGATCTGGGAGTGGGAAGGCATGTGATCTGCTGTAGTGAAGCTTTTTCATGAGAGTACAGTCTCTCCTAAGTGGGTAAAATAATACCATTCAAGAGATTATCTTGAGTTAGGTATCATTTTCAACTGCGTTTAAACAGCATTTACACATGCCGTGCCTGTATATACCTTGCTTTGGAAGCAAATCTAGAGTGCATTTGCTGTGCTCCCAGGTTTTAAGCTGTTAGTCCCAGTGTTTTGCCAAAAACCCTCTTGGAAATGATAACAACATCACCTGGGCTGTTGGTTAAGGCTCCTTACCAGAAAAACAAATAGAAAAGGAATTGCAGAGGTAATGAATATACATAAGATGGAGACCTGTCCCAAACAGTGCCAGAGCACAACTCCTAATTCTTTCTTCAAAACTGTTTTGGACAAAATCTGTGCCTCATGCTGTCTGGCAAACAGCGTCACTGTAATGCTCCTTCCAGCAACACAAAATCTTCAACCATCAATCCTGACAGCTAGTTTTGTGCTTTAGCTTGCTTATTTCATCAGCTGCTGGTTGCTTTTTGGAGACTTTTATTGATTTTTTTTTAGGGGAACTTCTATAGAGGTCACAGCAGAAGGCTTTCTGCCAGGTGCCTGTGATGTTGGGCATGTTCAGCCCACCTGAAAATAATGCCCACCGTCTCTGCTGGATACCTGTGAAGGTATAAGCCGGTGTGTCTTCCTGGAGTAGTAGATACTCCGTGCTTTGCTGGAGGCCTCGCAGATGTAGCTCTGGAGCTGCTCCCTGCTGTCTCTTGGATCTTCCTTCGGCGCAGGCAGGAGATGTGCCACCAGGCTCACCCCATGCACGTCCCCCCCAAAGCAGGGGCAGCAAACCAGCCGCGCAGCCTCCTGCCTCCTCTGCTGCTCGGAACCTGGAGTATTAATTTCTACCGTGTCATTTTTGGGTGCTCTTTTCTTCATGCACCTTATTTTCTTTGGCTTGATTTCTGACGTATGCACCCGGCATGTGACACTTTGGGGTATTTTTTCAACAGACAGATCTACAAGTGAGTTACGGCTGAGATACCAATGTACGTCACAGAGCCGCGGCACCCGGCTTCGCTGAAATTGCTTGTATCTTTCTCGATGCAATATGTTTCCTCTATGATATTTTGAAAGAAAACACACTGCAGCGGTTAGAAAAGATGTGGAGCTTCTTACCAGATGGGGGTAGCCTGACAGCTTGTAAAAAACCCTTTGCAAACAGTTAGCAGTAACAACAACTGACCTCAATTACTGAAGCCTTTCATTTCTCCATCTGGGTAGCGCGCTCACGGTTGTGCGATGCTGGGGTGACAAACAGGCTGGAAGGCATACAGAAACAGGCTGTGTAAAACCATAGTGCTTTTGAAAACCTATCTCACAAAACAAATCCTTTCTCATGCTGTATTTTTTTCCCCCCAGTTCAGCTTTGGTACTGAACTTTCCATTTTCAACTGACCAACATAAATTAAAGCCAAACATTGGCATAGAGAGGAAAGATGGAGAAAGTTGACCATTTCCCTCAGGAGGTCAGCCACAAATTCCTGCTGTTGTCTGAGAAATGATGAGCTACTCTTTGGAGACCTGACTTAGATCATTTAGTGTCACACGGAAATTTTTCAGGCGTTTCAACAAGGGTTGAAATATGTCGTCTTTCCCCCCCTCCCCCTCTTTTTTTATAAATATACTTTTAAGGGTTTTTTTTTTCCCTTCTCTTTTTTTTTTTGTTTTTTATTTTAATATAGTCTTCTATACAAGAAGTCAGTTGTGCATGGTGCTATTTCCTTTGGGCGATCTTACAAGAAATGTTCCCAGCTTGCTTCACGCCACTACAAATATCTCTTTACCTCGGAGAAAAGGGCACATCACTCACTTTGCAGGCCTAAACAAATCTGACTGCTTAGAGCTCTAACAGCTCTGGGTGACAAAGTATGTCAAGGAAAAATATGTCATTCCCCCTTCATCGTTACTCTCACTTTCGTTATTCATAAATAAGGGATATAAATCCATTGCCTCTAAAAGGGCTATCTGTCACGGGAGACAAGCTAGCTGGCCATTGCCTCCCAGCCCACCCCGCTGAGCTTCGGGACAAATTTCCAATCAAATGGAAACTCAAAGTGCTAAGGATGGAGGATTTAGAAGATCTTGTAGGTGACATTTCCAGACAGAAGGAAAACAAGCTTTCAGTTTCACCTCTGGTGATAAATAAGGAGAAACGCTTTCAGAACTTCAGCAGAGGCTTTTCTGGTTTTCACATTTACAGCGGCTCCTTGCTGACTGACTTAACAGATGCAACCTGTATTTAGTAGGGATGAGCAAAATGGTTCAAGAAGTTGTAAATGTTCATCAAAAACTCACACGAAGCCTGAAATGAGCTTTCTGCTGAGGTTCTCGAAGCTGACTTTTTAAATTCCCCTTCATCATGTAACGGTTCTGGCCCCACTTCCATCCCTGGATTTCATCCAGGGAAAGAAGTCAAAGAAATTTCTTCTGCTGAGATATTTATTGCATTTGCTGTTCTAGGAAGTATTTGTAACTTGTTCAAAGTTCAAAAAATCACCTCAAATCTTGCAGACTGACCTATGAACCTGTTGCAGATTCATTTCTGAGGGCGTAAAATACAGGTTTGAAGCTTTTACAGTTATTCGGGGGAGGGAAGAAAGGTATGAATAAGTGCTCTTAGCACTAATTCTAAATTTTTATGGATGCCTAAAAGCAAATAACTAACTCCCCCAGGACACTGATCTTACGCTGGTCCTTTGCTAGATGAAATGAAATCTTTCTTTTCACTGTCTCTTGTAATTACAATGGGCTTCCACTTGACACAAGGCATCCGGATGCCAGTTGGGATCACTTTAATTTTTATCTGCTGGTGAACTGTGGCTAATCCCACTGGTAGGATACTGCTGGATTAGCCAATAACATCAGCATAGTTTCTATGCCCTTGACTTAAATAATAATTTCCCAAGCAGGTGCTGTAGTGTTTTCATTTTTGCTGTTACAGATTTACACTTCACTCCACAATTTTTTAAATTATCCACACCCAGTGTAATTTAATGGTATGTAAATCCACAGCCATTTTAGAGGCTACAGACCATTTAATGGCAAGAAGCGTCTGGGAACGAGGGGAAAATCCCTCTATGAACTCCCAGGCTCTGCTTCCTGCTGTATCACATCCATTGAGACCCAAACGAGAGGCGCTGAAATAAGGAAGAAAGTGTCAGGATAAGGTCTCTGAGCACCGGGGGGGTGGGGTGGGGTGGGCAGACCACCCCGTGTGCATCCAGAGGTCAGCCAGTCAGCCCAAAAACTGGAAGCAGACCTGAGCACTTTCCCAAGCACCGAACACCATCAAGGACTGTGTTCTACCTGATTAAGACCACCTCTGTAACACATTTCCCCCCTGCCTTTTGGGAAAAAAAAAAAAAAAAAAAAGGTTTGTCGATTGCATTTAAACTATAGGCACACTAGTAACAGCATCAGCAACATTAATTGTGGTCACACATGATGTGTTGGCTCGTGGCTCCCCCAAAACCCTGTTTGGAGCAAGAGACCAGTACCCACCTCTGACAGCAGGTTTGGAAATAAATATACTGCCTCTCATCGGCGCAAGGAGATGATGGTCCTGCACCCCCAAACACGGGGATTTCTTGGAAAGATTTTTCTCCCCGCTCATTAATGTTTCAAATACATTTGCTTTAGCAATGAAAGCAGCATTTTCTGCAAACAGAATTTCTAGGAATAGTTCATGATGGCTCATAGCTGAGCATTGCCGAATAAACAGAATGAGTGAGACTGACTTTTTCTGTACCTTTCATGAAAAATTTATGCTTGCTGTGTCACGATGTAACCTAGCACTGGAGGTGTGAAAGCTTAATCCTAATAAAAAGGATTATCTTAAGGGGCAAGTTAATGCATAGCAGAGAGTGAGCCTGTGGTGGTAAACAGCAAAATCATGAGACATGGAGCCTACTTGTATTTTGGTACAAGAACAGACACAAAACCTTCTACAAGAAACCTTCATTCCTTTTCAACATAACTCCTTAGCTGTGGCAATATGGGTTCAATTTGTTTTAAAGGTGCATTATGAAGCTGGAGTTTGAAATTAGACATTTACAGTTTCAAAGAAAAGACATCTTTGGGCGGGGAGGAACTTGTAATTTTGTCAAATTACACAGAAAATGAAATTGGAGGAGCAATAAAGTGCCTGAAATGAGGTAGTGAAAAGTTCCACAATGAAAAACCCCTATGTGCAGCACACACAAAAAACACGCTTCCATCGCCTTTACTTCATTCTGCACATTTCTCACGTAATGACATAGTCTTGCTTTCATTCCTAAATACATGGCTCTTTGTTTAACTATTTTTATGTTAAAATGGAAGGATAACCATTCTCAGTTACATTCTGCCTTTCCCTCGTCCTTAACATCAGATTCAAACAACATAATTTGATTCAGACAGGTAAATAATCATTATCCCTAAAAAAAAAAATCAGCTGTCATGAATTAAACCCCATTTTTCCCTAACCCCAAATAAACATTAGTCAGCCTGCATTTGATTGTAATAACACACTTGTCATTTCAGATATAGCATGTTGGAGGCTTTTTTTCTAAAGTCTTTATTGGAATTCCTTGGACTCAATTTGCTCTGGGTTTATGATGGCTTCATTAAAAATCAGAAACCAAATGGATGTGAAGGGCTCTGAAGAGTTTGTAGTACAAGCATGAAATAGAAATAACTTGCAAGATCATTCATTTTAAAGCTGCTCCTGTGTTTCATACACCCTCAAAATTTGTCACATAGTAGTAATTCGGGGCCAAATGTAGAGCACTTACTAAATCTATTCTGCGTTGCCAGCTATAGCTGAGATACATATGCAATATTGCTTCTCCCTTACTTACAGTAAATCCAGAGTAAATCTGCTCAGATGCTTAAGTTGTCACTGATTTTTCACGAACGCAGTGGAGATCTTAGAGGAGATCAGAACAGAAATCCCACTCATTAAATAACAATGTCATCTCTCCTCAAAATGATTTTATTTCAAGTAATTGCAGCTCGTATTTAAAACTGTCCTGATGCAAAGTTACATTCACTTTTATAAAGTGTGATTTTTAGGTCCTTTTTTATTTTAATTGCAGAGCCGGGCAGAGCCCCAAGGGACAAACATGGGCAACAGAATCTGAAATTACAGTTGCTGGTTGCCTTTTTCTGGCAACTGTGGAGTAAAAGCAAATTTCAGGCTTCAGTCTCATGCTGAATGTTGATTAAAACAGCACTAGGTGCCCATTAATTAAGATGGGACTATAATTGGGCTATTTTCCATACTAGCAGTTTTTTAAGTCTGAGTACCTAAAAACTGCTGCAGAGAGAATGGAAGGGTATCTATATCCATGGGGTGATGGGTCAAGAAAGAATGGGATTGCATTACAGCAAGCAAGGCTCAAATTAAAAATTAAAAAGGCTTCCAAATGGTGAGGGTGACAACGTGTGGTCCTGCATGGCCCGGGGAGCCGTGGTGGCTGCAGGGCTTGGAGGAAACGCTGAACGTTCCTTCTGACCACCCATTTTCATCTTGCCATTTCTGGGTCACAACTTTTGGCTCTGATCATTTTTAGGTGACTTTCACCTTGTCTTCCCGTTTTGCAATGAACTAGCAAAACAGTATCCAGACGTGTTCAGTGACGGATGAGGCACGACACGAGCTGTAACTCCTTGTGGGTATTGAGATGGCAAATGGTCGTGACACGAAGCTTTTAAGGGATAATGGGTAGAGGTGAAGGGGAGCAGAAAGCGAGCAGAAGTTAAACACGAAACCTTCTTCCTCAATTACCTCCCAAATCCATATGTCCGGTATTCACTAGCCCTCATTTACACTAGAATGGACCCATTTTACTTTCCCTTTCATATTTTACCCTGCTGGAAGGTAGCCCACTCTCTTATGTCAGACCTGACAGGATGTGAATTATCTCCATCCAGCCTTGACATAACTGTGTGTACGCTGATGTAATGCTCCAAAAAGTCTGGTTAAAAAAAAAAAAAAAGAGAGACGGTACTTATTAACAGGAAAGGAAACAAGCCTCTGTTTGACAACCAGTGGCTGAATATCAAGGAGAGCTTTCTGGGGGGGGGGGGGGGAAAATCGTTTATGACCATATGAATTACTATTATTTATTCAGAGGGAAGAAATGGCTATTGAATTTTTAACTAGAATCAGCTGGCTAAGCAACCTACAAGGAGCAGGTATGTGGCCAGGACTTCCAGGTAGGTTCAGACAGGAAAGGCTCAGGTCTGCTCCCTGTGGGATCAATAAAACCACCAGAACCGGAGCGGGAGCTGGAGCAAGCATAGCCTGCAGCATTGCCTCAGCTCTTCTTCCCCTCCCTCCGGGGGAATCACCCGAACGGCATCACCTCACCCCAACAGCCCCCTTTTTCTCCGTTTTTCCCCCCATCTCCTGTGGGTGCAAGGCGCTTGTGTGAACGCCCGTCTCTGTCACCCCCTCATCCCTCCTGCTCCCAGCCCTTGCAGCCAGGGCTGCATTCCAGCCCTGCGATCTGAAACCGTATCCCTCCAAGTTCATGAAGTATTCGGCACGTGTGCGTGTGGACTTGTGAACTTTTACCTTTTACCTATCAGCCATGCAGCTCACTTCACCCTTTCCTTCCCTTGAACTCGCTGGAAGTAAGTGGTGCAGACCCAGTCTGCGCTGTGTCATGGGAAGGTCTCCAGCGTCATGCCAAAAGAGCTCCCTGTCCACACGATCTCCTTGCTGTGTTGCTCACCCTGGGCTGACACTGGAAATATTGGAGAGTATGGCAGATTAAAGCACATTTGGCAGGGTGTGGGTGAGCCTGGAAGCCCTGGCAGCTGCCAGCTAAGGTAGCATCCCTGCAGGTGGTGGAACCAGCCAGAGGAGGAGACAGGCGGCTTTGCCCAAGAGTGGTTCGAAGTCTCTGGGGTCAGTACGGTTTGTGGCAGCCAGAGCTCAGGCTGAGCTTGCACGAGCAATATGCCTGGTGCTGGGCCCAGGGAACGTGTTCAGCCTTGGGGGATGGAGGGAATCGATCATTTTTTGCAGGATTTCCTATGCTGGAATAAATTACACACCAGCTCTGAGTCTGGTGCTTTGGGAAGTGGGAATTGCAGGGCATCCCAACTCACAGCCCTGCCTGTGAGACACAAGAGCCCATGTTTAGGGACTGCAATGATGCATGATGAAAACCAGCATTTTGCTCACATTTCTGTTTTAACCAGCAGAGCGCTGCCTGAGGGCAGTGCCTGAAGCAGGCTGTGGGCTAGCAACAGGAGCCTGAAGCAGCTGCATGAGCTGCTCCTGCACTTTTCCGAGCACACTTGTATTTCCTTTCTGTTCAGCTTGCATCACTGCAGCCCACTGCTTCGTTAGCTGATGGCAGCGTGCTGGGCTGCCCCAGCCACCACTGTGCAGTCCCCACCATGTCCATAGCTCCCATGGGAGTTCCCTACCAGAGCTTCTCATGAAGGCATAGTGGGATTGCAAACCCTGAGGGATTCCCAGCAAAAATGGGCTGTGGAGGTGGCAAATGACATGCATTTTGCAAATGACAGACACATCGAAGATATACCCAGGTGCTGCTGTGCATTGCTGCAACCTGTCTTGAGCTACATTCAAGCCATCAGCTGCATCAAAGTAATGCAGTAATGAACGTTTCTGTCCATGTCTTTAATGAATATGTACAAAAACGTTTCCAACTCTGGCCTTTCCAGACTTTCAGCTAATGCTGCGGTTACTCAAGAAAGGGAGAAAAGAATCATAGACAGCTATCCTACTGTTTCAAATCTATCTATATCACTTCCATTTTTGCAAACCATATTGATGCTTATATATCATCAGATCACAGACTCATTTAGCTTGGAAAAGACTGTTAAGATCATTGAGTCCAACCATGTATGTGTGGTTTTTAGGGAAGAGATGGCATGTGTGTCTATATATATGCATATATGATTACGCGTTGGACTTTTTCTTAGCTGCCAACTTAGATGCCAGTTTACTTTTACTTTCCCCTGCTTAATTACAAGATGCATTTTCTTCCTGGGGAGGTCAGTCTGACTGCAATGGTTATAGCCAGACATATCGCAATGTCAAGCTTTCCCACGCAGAGCTCTGCCAATGTCTCCCAGCCTTGACCTTGAAACACCCTCTGCCATTCCAAGCCCTCAGTGAAAGCTGAAAAATGTGCTGACACTGAAATCCCTGCTGGACACAGATATGCAATATTCGGGGACATTTCAGAACAATCACGTTTGTGTCGTGAACTATGTGCTCCTGGGCTGCAGGTGCTGGGGGAGAGCTGCAAGAGCCCAGTGCTGCGATAACCGTGCTCTGTCACTCTGGTGTCATTTACACACCAATGACACACAGATCCAATTGAGCCCTATTTGTCTCTATTACAATCTAAAGTGGACTGGTTAAATCTCAGGCCCTTAATTCTGGGTTTTGTTTTTTTTTTTTGATTCATGGAGAAGAAGAACTATTTGTTGGAAGTGTGCTCTGACTCCAGGGTGACTCCAGGAGTCACCAGATTTGGGGATCTGGGTTGTTATCTCTTGTCAGCCCTCCACAAATGCGTTTGCAATCTCAGGGTCCAACTGGAAACATTTGTCAGTGCCCCTTACATAATACCGGGTTTTATGGAAAAATTGAACCCTCCAGTACATGTAGAGGAAATTCCAGAGTGAGCTTTACTGACAGACTTGTCTTGGAAGTTAGCTAGTTATTTTGGCAGAGACCCAGGTTATTTTTTTCTTTCTTCCCCAGCACCCTTTCAAAAAAAAAGGGGGGGGGGGAAATAAGAAAAAAGAAAAAAAAGAAAAAAAAATCTCTTTGGAGCAGAGGGTCTTGAAACCCAGGGAACCCCACTGGTGCTTCACTTTCAACTCTCTTGAAGATATTTGTTGTGAGTCAAGATGCTGCTCATAGAAAAAAATGCCATTTGTGAGACAGAAAGCTGCCAATAAGAGAAACCTCCAGTATAACAACGCTGGCTCTCTGGTGTTTAATGTATGAAAATTCTGTGGCATCTTTGATTGAATTTAATAGTTACTAAAATATTGCAATCTGACTGATAAGTCCTCAGCAGAAGTGGGCTATAGCGGCTTAGTTTGTGTTGTAAGGAAGGCAGAGATGTGATTTTGCTGTGTAAGAGAAGCAGCTGTAGAGCCTGTGACCAAAGGCTCCCCACCTGGTGTTTAACCCAAAAGCTGAACCACCGGAGTGAAGTGCCAAGAGCACTGGGAAACTGAGTCAGCACCAGCTACAAGCCAAATGTGCATCCCTGTGGATGGATGTCCAGTGGGGCTGTGAACAAAACCAGAAAAAAGATGTTTTTTAAAGTGGAATGGGAGAAGGTTGTGGCTGTGTTAAGGCTGTAAATGCGCCAAAAGTTCATTTCTTTTGATATTTTGGAGAATAACCTGAAATCTGTTATCTGCAAGAGCTTTTCAAAGCTGAAAAAAGGTTCAAAAACCTGAAATGCTGGTTTAAAAGAGCCTTTCCATTCAATTCCTGCAGACTTTGATCAGGTACCAGCCTAAACACAAATGAGTCTTGCCTTGCAGTCCCACCCTCCCAAAACGCTCATTCAGGTGTCCTCATTTTCCAGGTCAGGGAAGTGTGAGCCTGAAAGCTGGATGCACTGTAGGTACAAATGGCTTCCAGCTGAAAGGGGCATTTTCACCCTTTCCTGTTCTCACCGCACTCCTCACCTTAATGGGGAAGAGTGAAAGCAGCTTGGTGTCCCCACCTTCCCCCCAGCGATGCCTGAGATGACACTCAGATGTCTGGCACCCCTCTGCTATGGTGCTGGGCATGTCACAACAGCACGGGGCTCCAACTATTGCAGGAAGCCCACAAGGCACTTTTCATAGTTTTCTTGCTCCCCCACGCCAGTCCTGGTCTGTGGCTTTTCTGAGTCATCTTGCAAATATCAGTCTCCGCAGTGAGCAGGACCAACAAAAAAGAAAAAGGAAAGAAGACCCAAAAAAGAAAAGAAATGGAGAAAAACGAACCCCTCCTCCTGCTTCCCACCAACGCCCCTCACATTTGTTATTGCATAGGATCTTCCTGGCCAGACTTGACCTGCAAACAGTGGTCACCAGTGAACCATCAAAGGCCTTTCACATCTCCAGCAGCTGCAGGGAGGGTTCCTGTAAGCGCTCCTATCACTTTGACACCTCCAAAGCCGACACGCCAATTGTACACTGTCATGGGCTCTGTTTCAGGGACCACCTTCAATGCTTTGGCTCCAAAGAGCTGCTTTTTTCCAATTCATTGACACAGGGGGATATATATCTAAAAACTTGGCTGCAGCAGCGAGTGCATGCCTTGAGGATTACATAGCAAGTGAACTTTGTCAGTGTAAGCCCTAGTCAATAGGAGGAATTAAGTAGAAAGACCTCTATTGTTCCAGCCAGCCTTCTGAAGGCACTGATTGGCAGTAAAATGTCTTAAGTGACGGATGTAAAGTAAATATTACCCATGCCAAGTCTCTATATTACTTTGATTACCCACCATCAATCAATTTGTTCTTTGCCTTGTAACAATAGCGGCTGCTGTTACACTTTAGACCCCTCTGATGAAGCCTGGAGTATAATTGATTAACAAACTGAAAAGAAAGGTTACACAAATGACAGAAAAATGTATCTCAGAAGAAAAATGAGAGTATTGTCCCTGTGCACATGCATGTGCCTCAAGTACCTTGCCTATTAGAAACAGAACGATAGACCTTCCACAAAAAAAATAATATATATATATACACACACACACATGCATACACATATATCCCTTTAAACTAGCCAACTGCCTTGTTAAATATTAAGTCACTATTTGCAATATCCCCATGGCTTTTAAAACGGCAAAATGTCAGGAAGGACGAGGAAAACTGCAGTACCGAGGTTACTTTGCGGGTGAAGGCAAAACTGGAGGTGAAGACGCTGTAGGAGCAGGAGATACCCGGTGCACTCGACGCACAGCACAGCTACAAGCATCAATATCATTTCTTGCTTCCAGGCATCACCTGGGCTCCAGTGCAACATCCTCTTTCCCCTTCATTTGTTCTAAAATTGATGGGTGCTCACAGCATTGAAGGTCCATTTGGATTATGTGATAGGGGAGGGCAAAGAGTTTTCAACTCCCTCAAGGTTTAGGAAAACAATTTTTTTGGAAGCGGGAGTGCACACACTCACTTGAGGGTTTCTGGGGTGCCCCGGGTACAGCCATGCCCAGGTGCAGAGGGGAACGCTCTGCCCACACACTGCCTTAGCAGATGTTGCCCAGTGCCTCTAGCCCCAACCCTTCTTCCTACTAGCCACGACCGCAAATTTAAGGCTCAAAGCATTTGGCCATGTGAAAAAGTGTACGAATGGCCACTCAGGATTATGTTTTCTTCCTCTGACAGGACCGGTAACAGGCACTAAGGGAAATACCACAAAAAAAGGAAAACTAAGAGCAGCATCTTAAATATTCACCCAGTTTATGGCTAGTACCAGTGCAGGGATTTCCTCATTTGGAGGCTGCATGCGTGTCACTGCTGTTCATGGTCACTGATGGATACGTCCCGTGGGGATTTCTCTAAACTCTTTTTCAAGCCATGTGTGCTCTCTTATATCCTGTGGCAACGACTAGCACCAGGTGTGACCCAAGCAATGCTTTCTGGATTTGTGCTTAAGCCCTGCTAGCTGCTCGTGGTACCATGTGCCCCAAGGTCAGCACCAGCCCGTGGGCTTCCCGTCCTGCTCCGAGGGTGATTGCACAGCTCCTCCAGTGACCCAGCTTGGGCCAGCTGCCTTGTCCCGGGGGCACGCAGGCAATCATTTGGGCTACCTATAGAAGTGTGTGAAAGAGTGCTGTAACTCTGAAGTATAAGGACAGGGAGGTAGAAGCAGCTGTTTTGAAGGGCTGCTCCATCTCAGAAATGTCTCTGCAATGACAGAAAGCCCACCACATGCTGTTAATAGCTGGTACTGGCCAGCTTTTCACCCTGGCTTTGTGTTTATGGTGCCTTGCAGCACTTTATTACCCTGCAAATCATGACAGTTGGGTATCTTGCTCAATAATACTGAAAATTAGGTGTATTTCAGGATTTGCCACACATTTCAGGTCCCTCTCATGGGTTGTTTGGAATGAGCCTTTGCAAACAGTGGAACCAAATGTACACGTACCCTTCTCAGCCCTAGCAACCTTCATCTGGGGTGTGCGTAAGTAATGGAGATAAACCCTTCCGTATTTCATGGTGTTCTTGCTGTTTTCTCTGTGACTTGGTTGGATTCATACAAGTGTCTTCAATAAATAGGTTTCTTAATTTTCCCTAATATGCGGGGAACCAGGTCAGTGACGTGCTGAGGAGACAACACGGTAAGAGAAAGATAAATTGGGGAATGCCAAAAGATCAAAGAGGACAAGAAAGCAGTCACGGGAGAGCCATTTGGAAACAGGATTAGATGCTATCCTACAAGTTGTGCTCACCCTTTGGGCCAGGGTCCCCACGGGGGCTTCCCACAGCTGTTACTAACATGGATCTTCATGTCCCTTTTTGTCCTGAAAGTCTGCGAACCTCAGAATTCTCCATAAAGATCCAAAGGTACAGGAGAGCTGTAGAAAACCCATCTCTACATGGCAACACCCCTGCAGTGAGGGGGCTGACCGTGTACCCTGGGGGAAAGGACTCCAGATACCATTCTGTGAACGCAGAGCACACACAGTCTCCTTGGCTTTCTCTCGGAGAGGAGGTAATGTTGGAAACGGCATAAAAATGGAGCTTCCCGTGTGACTTTAAACAGGGGCACCACACCGGCGGTTGGGCCAGGACAGTTTTAGTAGCTTTAATGCTGCTGCTGTACCACTAATAACTGCCTGGTTACTATATTGGTTCATACATGACAAAGCTAGCTATGGGATTAGCTGGAGTGCCCGATACATGTATTTTTGGAATTACTTTTATGGTAAAATCATTAAGGCCACCCACCAACCAACATATGATCTCCCTATTGGCTTGGCTTTGGTTAGAGGTATTACCAATAAGAAGCTGAACATTTTCCTGAAAATAGCTATTGTTCAGTGGCCTTCAGCAGCAGATGGCCACAGCGGCAAGGGCTTATTTATGGCTGCTGTGTGGTAGCTCTACTTAGTTAACTTGTTGAAAACTGATTTTCCAGCCAAACTGGGAGCCCAAATGGCTATAGAAATGGTTGATTAGGTGGCCCCAGCCCTGTTTGCTGGCAAATGGCTTTACTGCTGCCTGGCTTGCGTAGGTGGCAACCTGGAGAGATGTGAAGTGCAAAAAAATAAACTACTGAACAGGTTTTTTATCAGTGGGTGGATTTCTTCTCACCGTTTTCTGGGTGGCTGCATTTTTCATGTGGCCCATATACCCAAGGCAAATTAGGAGAGGGAGGTAACATGACAGTTTTCATCAAAGTTTAGACAGATTTCCTTCTGAAATAGACTCTCTAGGGGATGGCCCTGCACAGTGAAAAACGGCTGCAAGTTCATATAAATAAAAGGGCAGCTTGCCAGAGCAAACAGAGTCACACTGCTCTGCCTGTGACAAGAAATTCTGCCCCCAATTCCTGTCATTCCTCCACCCAGACGCCAAAATCTAGTTTTGTTCTGGCAAACACCGGAGCTGAGCATGGTGAACACGTTTTGCCACATTCAAAGACCCATCTGTGCACCGCAGGAAGAAAAGTGAACTCAAGCTGGATGTCTTTTTTCCCTTTCTTCCTGCTGAAAAATGAATCGCTCAAGAAGGATGCTTCTGTATGTCATGCGAGATATTTTCCTTACTTGTTTCTGTATGAAAACTTCTGATAAAGGAGAATGAAGATTCCCAGCTGTGACGCTGCTCTGTGCTTTGTTCTTGGGGATTTTTGCCAACATATGAAGATGCCGGAGGCAGTGCAATAAATACAGCTGAATTACAAAATAGGAAGGTAAAGATCAATTTTTTAGCCTGCATTGTTACACTACCTGACAAAATGGGGTCTGCGGTCCCGTCTGAGGCTTCTAGCATGTGTTGGGATAATGACAACATAATTAAGAGCAACCGCCCAATTTGTTGACCTGAAGTGCTAAATCACCCAAGTGCTCACTTTTGATCAGGAGTATGTGGAAGAACATTGATTTCCAAGATATAAGGATCAGAATTGGTGCTCCTTGGAAAGGTATTGCAGTCACAGCTGCTCAGGAAAACATTAGCACCTTCCCAATCCAAGGAGAATAATGTATTCCTGCTAAGGCTCAGCCCAAGCAGATGCTGGGCATGAGCATGAAACAGACTTTCGAAATCGTAATCATGCTCAGATTCAGGCTGAGACCTATCTCTGCTTCCTGTAGATGTAAAATGAAACAACCCTTACAGTTTAGATTTGCCTGCTCCTGTGGCATGGGACCACGGTGGTCATCCTTGGACAGGTTACAGTGGTCACCAGATATAGTCCAAGTGCAAATGAGAGCCAGTGCACTGATAGATTCAGAATGAACTCATACACACCAAAGATCTAATACGCCAAAGAAAAACTTAATCAATGTGTTTGCATATTCACAAATCTTCAGTGGAGTAACGCCAACATTTATTTAGTGCCTAAACGTTAGGACACCTGACTGGCAGATTCCCAGATTATATTCCAGTGTACTGGATGATTAGGGAGATTTTTTCTTCTTTTTTCTTCTTCATGCCAGTATGATGATGGATGCATTCATGAGGAGTGGAAGCAGCTGGAGGCCAGCCACGGAGGGTGACTGAAGCGCAGGCTCAGCACTGCATCCCTGCCTGGCTCAGGGATGTGTTGGGATGTGCTATTTCAAATCTCTGCAGATCTACTGGGAAGCGAGGAAGGGTTTGGAGAAACAGAGTTTAAAATATTGCAGATTTTGTAGTTGTGGGCAAGTGAGCTACCAGGTTTTGACTGTAACTCCATTACATTGTGGCATGTATAATTTCTCAGCCTTCATTTTGCCAGATAGCAATCTGTTGATCTAATTTTATGTTATAACCCTTCGTTATACCTAAATATATCATGAACATGGACCTCAGCATTCCAGAGTTGTAACTCATGTCAAGCTAACCAAAGTAAGCATATTTAGCTTCTGATGGCCCACAATCTGTCTCAAAGGTCACCACAATCTCCAGGGTCTGAGGAAACCCACAGTTGCTGCAATGTCTGTTTTCTTTGAAATGCAGAAAAAAGCCCTCTTCTGAAAATGAAGTTGGTTTTTTTTCCTTCTTTTTTTTTTTTTTTTTTTTTTTACCCCCCTCAGCCCAGGTGATCTGTAATTATTTTTTTGGGGAAAATAAGAACAAACGGAAGAATAAGTATGAGATAAACAGCCCAGCTTTCATGAAGCAAACACAGTCCGCCAATTTCTTCCGGCTGTATCTACTCCACGAAGGGCTGAAATTCAGAACAGGAGACTGGGAACGAAATGCGAGCTGCAAATTTACTTTTTGTGCCAATCAAAGAAATTAATACAACTTGGCTTGTCAGGACCCTATGTGTCAACAGCAACATAAAAATAAAAATGTGAGCGTAGACCAGACACTGCTTGTTTTTCTGGGAAAAAAAACCAAAACAAAGCTGAAAAAAAAGAAAAAAAGAGAGAGAAAAAGAAATAAATAGAAAAGAAAAGAGACTGTCCTCAAAATATGGTGCTGATTAAAGGTTCTCATGTGAGCTCCTCAAGAGGGTGCATAAGCAGAAGGGTAAAAGGTGTTTGTGCTTCACAAGGAAAATATTTAGACCTTGTACATAACCGTAGCTGAGAAAAATTGTTCAAGGTCTAAATAGCGTGACTACATGAATTAGCCTGATGGCTTTCCTGGTGGGCAAAGGGAATATTTGGAGCGAACCTGAGGCTGCAGCAGAGGCAGTGCAGCAGCACAGAGCTGTGTAAAGCATGTGGCTCTGTAAAACCGACCCGCAGTGGGGCAAGGTGGGTATAAAACTCTGCCTTTGTAGCAAAGCCACGTGCTGCTGGAAGTCATCGGTGGTTTTGCCCGGTTTTATAGCAGATTACAAAACCTGTTCTTCCTCTTGCTGATGAGTCTTCCTCCTCTCACAGTAGGTTTGCATGTGCACATATTTTTTCCTTCTAGAAAAGCAACTTCATTAAAGCTCTGTATCTAAAATGAAGATCTGTGGTAGGGGGAGGGATGTAATTTAAATACTGTATGTAAATATAAAAGGGGAAATATATAAATATGCAAATGACTGGGCAGCAGCAGCATCTTTCTGAAACACTGCCATTGTTCCTCAGCTCTTCTACATTGCTCCCCACTTTTGCTGGGATGGTGGCTGAGAGCCCCTCCACTGCTAAGGCAAAAAAATTTGGTGTCAGAGGGAAACCTGAAGCAAAAGACCCCCTGTTTGCTAAGCAGGAGAAAGCAGGAAAAATATGAGAGGCTTCTGTGCAAATTATATCAGTGGTGAACAAAAGATTGCCTTCTGGCTCTTGCAGAGGGGTCTGCTCAGTCATGTATCCCATCATGATGCTGGCAAGTCTATAGAAGGAGAACTGGAAATACGCCAGGGAGCCAGACAGCTTTTGAACACCAGCACTTCAAGTCAGAGAATGACGGGAAGGGAGTTGAGATTCATTCCCCAGCCCTGTTGCTGCACGATAGCTCGCACTTGACCTTAACTGATATAGCTGGAGGAGTATCAATCACTGCCAGTTTGCACCAAGGGCTAACGCAGAGGCACTGCCCTCGAATCAGCTGCTTTCTATGCTAATATGCCTGCTGCACTTGCTACTTGGATAGCAATCCTTGGCAGAAAGACAAGGGACACTGCAAGGGTCAGTGAGATCTCAGATGGCAGGAACTAAAGTTGCCAGAGCTCCTCCATCAAGTTCTTTCAAGTGGTGGTCACACAAGAAGTCTTTGGTAGGGCTGTGACCTGGGTAGATCACTGCCCCAGTTGAAAGGTCAGCTGGGGCAGCTCAGTCTCCTTCAGCCCTGGATCGCTTGGTCACCTCTCTCCACTGCTCCACCAGAACAGATCCCTCTCTTCCACAGAGTCCATTGCTCTCATGATTGCCTACCATAAACCAGTCAAACCTTATTCTGTGTTAGGTTAAGCAAAGCAGCCACACTAAAAAGACATAAAAATGAGTGACATATTACATATATATGAATGCATACTATAAAAAGTCTCAAATGGACCAAGATTTTCATTAAATAAGAAAGTCACAAAATTTAACAGCCTGGCAGCCTCCACCTGCTGCCTTGCTCTGCAAGTTGTCCTTCTGAGGTTTAGTCATGGACAAAAGCAGGAGTGAGGGGGAGAGAATCCAGCCCCTGGCATCCTCAGGCAAAACGCTGTGTGCAATGCAAGCACCAAGTATTAAGGCTGTTGTTTCAAAAAGCTTCAGTCACCCACTGCTCCTTCCCACTTGCATTCTGCAGGATACCCTGTTGGAAGAGGTCCCTTTTTTTAAGTAGTAACGTCAGGCTTTAATCTTTTCAAGTCATGGTTGAAATGAAAAAAAGAAGAAGAAAAACCCAAACTGTTACAAGTATTGAGATTGGGAATAAGACAGAGAGAGAGACAGATGCCAAGACATGATGAAAAAATTCTGTTTCTTCTGCTTGTTATTTGTACCAAGACTCAGTGTGGAACCGAAGCTAATTATAACGGGTTTCAAACACCGACTTCATAGCTAAAGCTTGCATGACAAGACACGCAGATAGCATGAGGCAGAGTTTCTGTGCGAAGCATCACACTCTACCTTGGAGCTAATTTCCAGCAAAGTCATTGGGAGTCTTTGCACAGACAGCTGAGTGCACCAGATCCAGACCAGCCTCATCCCAGGAAACTCAATGCACATGTGGCCTTCCCAGTGTGCGAGAGCTCCTGGGGATCCATTGCACCATGGTGGATGCAGGAATGATGCCAAACGGGATCTTCTTGAGGCAGTAACTCAGGCAAAGAACTGACTGATCTAGATCTACATGTTAACGCTCAGGCTTGAGTGAAAGAACTCAGCAAGACAGCCACCCACCTTGCTCACCCCCACCCCACCCCCATGCCCACTTTTCATGTGGCCCAATTATTGCCAATTTGTCATCTTGGTTAGGAAAACTTTTCTCATCATTCCAAAGACACTTAAGTGAAGAGGTTAACAGGAATCAAGGATTACAGAGACATCTGGCTTCAAAAAGCCCCAAACCCCTCAGCTTCAGCCTTGGCAGAAAGCTGCTGTCCACTGGGGACGATAATTTATGTGCTGACTGCAGAGCCCAGAGTCACAGCGCCAAGACCCGATGCTACGGCTTGGACGTGTAAAGAATCTCATACAAGTGTTTGAGCGATTGGGCAGTCAGCGCGCTTGTGTCCTGAATAAACTTCTCCTCCTTTGTCAGAAAGCGGCTATTTAATTGCACACATGTGACATAAAATGAAGTTTGCCAAAATGTCTTCCAATCTCCAATGTGCTCCAAAGGACTTGTTTGGGAGAGTTGTTTTACTCACGTTTTGTACCTGTCCCTTTGCCTCTCTGATGGGAAACAAAGACAGTTTAAGTGCTAAAGATGAAACGCAAAGAGCAATCCCATTTAAATTTCTTCTGGTGCATGTGCGTGTTGCTTTTTCACTTTCTGTGCTAGCTCAAACAGTTCCCATAAGAGCTATGCAAATGTAATGGCTAATTTGACAAGCTTGAATGAGTCATCTTTCAAAACCATTATCGTACAAAATGTAACATGGTTTGGAACTGTCTCCTGTCTGTGTAAAGTGATATTGCTTCTTTTTGCCCTTTTCTTGAATCAAAGGCAGATGCAAGCGTCAATGTTTCTCTGCCTATACAAATGCACACATGCAAGAATTCCTCTCCTCCATGTACTGGGATTAGCAGTTGGAGCTACAGATTCTTTGCAGACAGTGATTCATAGGTAAAGACCCACTCAGGGTTCTCTTCCAAGGCCATCTTTTCAAGGAAATAACTGTAGATGAAAAGCACACAATTTATTTTTCAGTGTATTTTGCCATTAGTACAAAAATAAATTGTGGTATATAAGTAGACCGGGTTGGAGAGCAGGTGGTGCTAAAGCAGCCAGTTAAACCTACTGAATACTAAAAGGCATTTCACTGCTGCCAACCTATGACGAGTCCAACGCTACATTAGTGTTGTGTAGCTTTTGGACCTCCAAAAGGAAGCGCGCAGCAAATTCCTCACAAGCTGAATGGAGTAAGAGGGGAAAAGGAGGAAACGCGGAGTGTTTGGTAGACGAATACCACTTGTCTCAAGCATTAAAAAAAGGCGTCTACATGGGAAAGGAAAAGTGAACTTGCACCTTTGCATTTTAAGGGGAAAAGTCATCAGGAAGTGAGGGGGGACTTTTAAGTATCTCAGCATAAAATAAAGTTCTGGCTTGTGCATTGCCCCTGCCAAACCTTTAGTGCAGGGAGTCTAAGCAGGTAGAGCAAGAACACTAAAATCAGAAAGCTGCTTAAAAGACAGCTCTAAGGTTGCGAGTGCTGACAGAGGGGTTGCAAAGACAGAGGTAGAAATGGGGCTCTGAGGGAGAAGAGTTAGAAAGGGGTAAGTTTTATCGTGTGGCAGATGACTAAGACCTCAAAAGTGCTGGCTTGAAAAGAACGAGTTGGACTTGATGAGAAACAGCTACATGGGAGGAACAACTAAAGAAGGAAAAGGAGGACAAGAGCAGCTTGGAATACTTTCCCAGAACAAGAGGAGTCTGTGACCAGGCAGGACTTCTAGGTAGGAAGCATATGGAGAAAGAGGAAGACACAAGCTCTAAGGCCTTAGCAAACATGGTGATGAAAGTTGCTAAATAACTGATCTTAAAAATCCTGGGAAAGCGAGAAGAGACTGAAGAGTTGGATGAGCATTTCCAAGAGAAACAAGTCAAAGAGGAGGTCAAGAGTGTGGAGGAAAGGAAGTGCCAGCGGCTGAAATGGCACAACAAGGAAACATCTTCATGTCCAATGTTATTGCTAAGAAACCCAGAGTGAGAGCAGAGCCGAGGTTGCAGAGTAATTTCCTACAAAATATTATCTGTCTGGAGAGCTAATCAGGAATGTAGCAAGTAGGGCACCTGAGATACAAACCAAGGTACCCACTGGTCTTACCTCACCATGCCCTGCTGCCCAGGGAAAGGCAGTTTTCCACTGCCAGATGCCAGTCAGACCTGGTTGTTATTCTTGAACATCTGGAAATCCCAATGAGTGGTACTTGAGGGGTTAATCTGTCCTTGTGTTTTGCAACTGGATTAGTGAGCTCAGTTTATTCTTGTCCCCATACCTCCCCAGTGGTACCGTAGTGTGTTTATAAAAATAGCAAACAAATCATTTGACAGCAAGGGTTGGAAGTAAAAATTAAAAAATGCCATACTTTCCCTATTAAATTTTGATAGTCTCCCAAAGGCTTTCAATATATTGCACACGTCCAAGCTCTACCGCAGAATAATTGAAACATAAAGACTAATACCATGTGTCTTTTGAGCGCACAGGCGAGTTGGGGAAAGCTGCGGCAGGCGCAGGAGTGCAGGAGGACATGGCATGGTTATCTTTGAATTTCCCCAAGTGGATGGGAAAGCAATACTGGTCCTCTTGCAGCCCAAGGGGTATCTCCTCTCTGAGAAGGGAGCTCTGCTGTGGGTTCAACCATTTTTAAAAACGTAAGCGGTTTTTTTTGTGTGGCTTGGATATTTTAACCCTTCTTAACAGCCAGCAAAACAATTTTATTGGCTCTTCGTAGGCTATTTTTTGAGATACTTTCAGGCAAGGTGAGCTGGCGTGGGGTAGCTGCACTACATCCATGGCAGAGTGGTGACGGGTCCATAAATTGCCCAGGGCTGTCTTTAAATACCTCCTTTTTTTGAGACTGCTCTGAGCTGAGTTTCAGACTCTGGAGATCAGTATCTGGCTGATCTCAGTCAACAGACACAAGTTCATAGATCTGTAGGGAAAAACTGGCCGGGAATTTTTGGCCTGGGCTTATGTATGAGTCCTTTATAGAAGCAAAAATTTGACAATAACAACAGAAAGGTTATAAAAAGCTGCTGTAGCTGGGTATAGCAGTGCTGATGCCAGTGCAGTGGCACCAGTGGGAAATTCATGAGGGATCGAGCCTTCCACAGAGGTCTTCCACTGATGAACGGCAAAGCTCACTCACCTGCTTAGATGAACTTGTCAGCCCTGTAAAGGTTGATACATGAGAGAAAATATAAGAAGATATTAGCAGTTATGTTACAGTCGAGAGGATCATGCTCCGTAAGTCCGTGTTTTGCAGGTTCAAACCCAATGTGAAGAGCAGGACTTCCCTTTGCTTAGACCCCTAATAAAGCAAAACTGCAACATCTCCAGCCCATCCTGCTTTGGAGCTGCTCCCTGCTTTCCCTAAAGGAGGAGGAGGGTGTCATTTTTACAGGCGATGTAAAAGGTCTTCACTTTAGAAAGTCTGAGGGAAGCTTTGGCTTCAGTCTAAAAGCTTTGGTGCTTTATTCCAGAGATGACAACACCCAAATACAATGTGTTTGCAATAGCAACACTGCTGGTTAACGGGACAACCAAAGCCTCTCTCTGGAGCTGACCTTTTCTCATTGATTTCACTGAGCTAAGAACATGGAACAACAAATGAATCTTTCTTCTTCTTTTTTTTTTTTTTTTTTTTTTTTTTTAATATATATATTCTTTTTTCTGAATAGGAAAAGCCTGGACTTGATCCAAAACCTTGTAGAATTCTTTTTCATGTGCCTTATAGACTTTATGATCATTTCAAACAGATTTCACCTGTAACCACACACTGCCTGAGGCTGTGAGTGTTGGATGCTCTGCTGCATACAGGCTTAAGCTTCTTCTACTAAAGCATTTAACCTTCACAAAAGCACGAGTGCACTTAACCTATTTAATTTCTGTATTTTTTATCATGAAGCATAAATAATTATAGCTCTGACCTTTTGGGTAAGGGCCAAGCTATAAGTGTAAGAGATAAACACAATAAATAAATACATGTAAAATACAGTCCCCCTGCTCTGAAAACAGTAAGTATTTTCTGCATTTCCAAACTAGTTGTGAGAGACTTTGCTGAACACTCATGCACTTCATAGAGTTGCTGGTTTTAGTTGCTAGAATAATAATGCAGGGACTGTAAATAGGGTTTATGACTTTTTATGAGAAAGCCATGTGATGCTTTTACAACTCTCACAAGTAATAAATGTCTACATCAATTTGATTGTTTTATGTGGGTTTTCTTCTTGCTTTACACCATGGAATGGGCTGAACTTCACTGGAAACCCACTTGAAATTCTGACATTTTGAAATTTGGTTTAGTGCCAAATCAGAAAAAAACCTTTTGAAAACCACATTTTATCTTCAACCACATAAAAAATTTTGAGATGAATTAAACTAGCCTGTTCTGATAAAACTAAATCAGAACAAGATACCTTCCCTTTTAACATACATTATTCAAAACATAAAATTAAATCACTGTTGTTATGAAAAAACACTTAGGACAAAAAAATCAAGTAATTTCATTCCAACAAGGTCCAAACACAATACTCCAACCTAGTCAAAACAATTCTTTTTAAAAAACTGAAACAAAACTTCATTGACAACAACATATTCTGATCGGAAGTCTTGATTTCAACTGGATGGCATTTTCCACTGAAAAATTGCCAGGGAAAGTTTTTTTCTGCTAGCTCTAATCTGATGTTATCACGTACGGCAGCACTTGGAGTTAAAAACTGCAGCACATTTTGAGGTCTCCCAGCACATATTTTCTCCGCCCCCAGCAGCACTGCTGGCCTTTGCCAGCTGTGAGGTAGAGCACGAGGCAATGGAAACTATCCGTCAGCAGCCAAGGTGCTCTTACAGATGGTTAATTAATTGGTAAGCATCACTTTACAGAGCACTGGCATGTGGTTAGTCCCACCGTGGAAGGAAGCTTTCCAGGAAGGTCCATGGTTTGTTCCACAGAAGGAGATAATCTGTGGGTACCCTCTCGAAACACCCCTAACATGCAACGCGCAGCCCTTGCTGTCTTTTCCTATGCTGCGCCCCAGAAAACTCCCCATAAAGAAGTGGGAAACAGGGACACAGCCTCTGGAAACAGGGACACAACTTCTCTCTTTCCTCTTACTTGGGGAAACCCAGCAGATCTGCTGCCAATAGGGCACTATGTGCAGGGCTGATGACGGAGCCTAGAGAAGTTTTACTATCCATTGCTAGAAACTGTACAACTGGCTTGCATCAGTGCCCTGCAGCTGGGAATAGGCTGACCAGAAAGGGACTTCACCTTTAAATTACAACTCATTAAAACTGGTGGGGACCCTACAGTCGTGCGGACAGAGGCATGTACAGAAAAGTCATCAGGGTCTATACAAACTGACTTTATTGTGGTTATATCAGGGAAAGTGGTATCAAAGTAGGGTTTATACTTTGGACCAAGACCAGCAGGGTATTTCGTGGTCCTTAACTCCTGGAGAGTTATAACATCATATCACTCATCACTAGATAGGTCTGTCTGGGAAGGAGGCACAGCTGTTTTCATAAGCAAACTGTTGCATTGCTGAAGACAAGCCCAGGAGTTTGCAGACCCCTGCACACCTCTGCGTACTCGCAGCTCCCAGGCAGGTCTGGTTTCACACATTAATTTGAGTCCACATGATGCCAGGTTTGAGACAAGAGTTTACCACTACAACTTGAAGCCTCTTTCTCCAGAAATTAAAGTCACTCATGCACACAAGGAGCTGGAAGTTAATATTTGCCTTTTGAGATCACAGTTTTCTGTACAAACGGCACTAGATGAGGTGACCCTTTGCTGCGAAGAGAGCTCCCTTGGCCTTGTGGTGAACCTGTTGCTCCACAACATACTTCACTCTCCTCAAAGGCACGAGGATGCTTGGAGACATTGCAACTGCCCCAGGTCGCTCAATGGAGCAACTGTCCAGAAAATATCCTTGGAAGAGTGCAGTAGCCCCAGGTGACCCGGCAGGATCCCACACTTTCATTAAAATCTCAGCTATTGCTCAAGCCAGAGCTCTTAAGATGCAGTGAAAGGCAGTGAAGGATCACGGGGAAAGATGAGCATTGTGGGTGGGAGAGAAATAGCCCCCCAAAAATGGAAAAAACTGTCAAAACATTTATAGACTCCCCGATAATTAAGCTGGGGTGGGGACAATCAATTTGCAGATAGCGCCTCTTTCTCTCCTCACTTCTCTGTACAAGAAAATAAATGATGAACTGAAAAGGAGAGCAAGCGAGAGAGTAGGTTTTGGAGAGAGTAGCCAAGAGTTTTATTACAAGCCTGTTCCTCATTAAGGCCTTAGCAGCCTCACACACAAAAGCTAATTACTGTTTTTATGTCATGTTATTTTGATTCATATTTCCTGTCTGGAAAACAGACGGGAGTTTTGGGCAGCTGGCCAAGGCGAGGGCCATGGTATAGCGCAAGCGGGAACCTGCCCCAGCCGTGGAACAGAGGAGACAAGAGCCTTTTTTTTATTATTATTATTTTTTAATTTTTTTGTTGTTTTGAGGAGGAAATGGGAACTTTCCATGTAGGCGTAGTTTGCTCCCAAAAAATTGTTGTTCTCCAGGGGTAGTGGAAAGAAAGAGATGTCCCACCGCTCGTTTCTGGTCAGGAAGTGCCCCTGCAGACAGGGACGTGTGGCTTTTCGGTCCTGGTCACGTCTGGTGTCACCCACGTCTGGTGCTCGGGTAAAAGGGAAAGTGATAGCTCCGCAACCCGGGCAGATTTTAGGAAACCAATGAATTCTCTGAGGACCGCAAGGCTATTCTCGTCCCCCTTATCAGCGCACGGGTACCATGCAGTGCTCTCCACAGGGCTCTTGTCTAAGCGCTGCGGGGGGGAAAAACAAAAACAAGTCGCCACTGCTGGTGCCCTGGGTTTCCATGAGGTGGCAGCAAGGAAAAAAAAAAAAAAAAAGATCACATGAATTACTTCCCTCCTCCACAAGAAATTAATCACAGAATATTTTCTGCCCGCATAAACATTTCACCCTTATTTCTACCCTCCCTTCAATAGCAGCCAGGTGCTTCACCAGCGGACCTGAAGCCAACCTCTTTCCCTGCCTTCAGGGAAAAGAGCATAATTAATTGACAATTTGGGAGAGAAAGGACAGATTAAACGAGTTGTCTGAGGCCACAGCATTTTGCTTTCCATTTGATCAATTAAAAAACATCTCAGTCTTAGCAGCAGCGGAGCTCCTCTGCAATGTAGTATTCCAGACTCTCTGTAAACGCAAAGATACCGTGCATGTTTTTAGAGCTCCAAATATTAGCTGAGAAGTGGTAATGGCTAGGAAATAACTGGTTGGAGCTAATATAGATACCTGCTAAGTGGGTAACAATAATAAAATATTCCATTAAAAAAAAATAAATCAAAAGATGCTATATAACCTATAATTAATCATTCTATTGCTGAATGTCACCTCCATTTCTGTTTGCTTGCTTTCTGCACAATTCTTGCTTAAGTTAAATAATTAATTACTCCTATTAAGTTGAAAAAGCAGTTTAAATATATTATTCAAAATTCATGGAGTTTTAACTGGACAATAGATCACAAGAGGGCTTTAGTCTTTCTGACCTGAGAAGCAGAATTCTAATTCAGTAACTTACGAATTAAACATTCTGTGTACATATTCATCACTACCTGCTGCCTCATGAGATATACAGCCTGGAAACTCGTCCTTTAGGCTGGTGATGAAGAGCAGGCACATGATCAATCTCTAAGAGGAATCTTTTTAAAAAATGTACTTGTCATGGAAATTTATTTTTTTTTTTCCCCCAATGCTGCTAATACAGTATCTGTAATAAACTCATTCAGACTACAGGAAGTGCATTACGATGCTTGAGGCAGAAGTAAGCTTTGCTCAGAAGGCTAGCAATACATGAAGGACCAGGATGAGGCAAAATTCCAGAATAACTCATCCCAAAATGACTTACATATTCCCTATAGCTCCTACCACTGCTTTCTAGCTTGTCCTAGGAATGGTGGTTAATGGCATCCTGGATTTTTTGAACAGTCTGTTGGGTTGCCCTCTTATTCCCATTGCATGGCTTGGTACTGCTGCCAAATTTCTACCTTCTTCTGACCCACACATGGCCAGAGGAAAAAGATGGCATTGAGGGGGACCTTTTTCTGTCATCTGCCAGCTTATAGGTCAGAGTTAGGGTCTAGAGGAATCTAATCTTTTTATTTTTGCATCCTCCACTGAAATGCTTCAGCTTTAAGGTGGAACACATCAGCTTTTTGAGCAAGTCACAGGGCAAAGTGTCTGGCACAAGCTAAAAGACAAATATTTGATGGCCAAAATATCCATTTACCCATACTGGCACCTAGCCAAACACCAGGTGCCATATTCTCACCTGTGTCCTGAAACACTAAGGGATATTTAATGCTTTGTAAGGAGCCAGGATATGAGCTTTATTTCCTCCTTGAGACACAGAGATGCAATCAGTGTATCACCTCACCGTGCCCACTTCTTGGGGATGCAATGTTATGGCTTTTGTAGGTGAAGCTCATCCTTTTTGACCCTTAAATCTCCACCTGCTGCCTGCCAGGCTCCCATGAGCAGAGGGAGCATCCCCAGGGGCCGATGTGGGTATCTTGGGGGTAAAAAGGTAGAAACAGTGAGAAGCTACAGAATAAATATTACAAAGATTAATGTTACAAAGATTACATCTCAAAGATTAATAGCTGACCCTTGTAGCTGTTTCTGGAGTCTGAGCCCTCACCCCCTTTGGAGACATCACACTGTCTTCCAGACCCCGTCCCTGTGAAAGCTGTGGGGATGCCATGAAGCTTAACATGAAAATTGGAGTGTTTTACACCAGAGGAAAAAAACAGCCTTTCCCCCCCCCCATTTTTTTTTCCTCCTTCCCCTGTTAATTTTGTTGCCCGTTCATCCTCTCTCTTCTTGCTGCCTCCCACCCTGGCAGCCCGGGTGGGTTGCATCACCCTTTCCAGCCTGGGTGCTGCCACTGCACGGAGTAAGCAAGTGCTTTACAAGCAAACTCTGACACAGTGAAACATGGGTCTGCACAAAGAGAAAACTCTGGTTAACTTTAATTAAGTTTGCATTACTTTTCCCAGTAGGACCTCAAATTTAATGGTATTACGTTTTAAGCTGTTTGGCAAGTCTTGAGAAAACAGTTTAGTGTATTTCACTAATAAAAACAAAAGCTGTGTAATAAACCAGGCCTCTGTTGAAACAAAATAAGAAGACACTGATCCTTTTGAGTGTGCAGAAATTTCTTTGCAAAGATGACTGAGGGCTTCTTTCCCAGTTTGTCCTTATTTTGTCCTGACTCAAAGAAAATTGCCATCCACTTCATGGTGAACCTGACTTGAGAAAGCGGGCAGGAATTTTACCGGCGTCTTAGACAGACAGTCTCTGTTTCTTTTGGGTTTTTTTGTTTTGTTTTGTTTATTTGCAGCCCCTAAAAATTACTCTGTGCTTGAGAACGTGATAAGAAAGGGGTGGGTAAGAAAAGGTGCACTCCTGGCAGCCTGCTCTCCTGCCTGCTGCATACTGGGTCGTGAAGCGCAGAGCCCTGGATGTGCTGGGCTGGGCTGCAGGAGGGCGGTTAGAGGTCAGGAATGCCGAATGCAAGCACTGGATGACACCCCAGCTATCACCGCTTACCCTGTACTGGGAAAAGGAAATAGCTGGAGGCCTTAGATATCACTTCTGGTAAATGCTGACTTGTTACTAGTGACTAAGAACCTGGTCCGAAGCCCGCTGAAGTCAATAGAAAAGGTGTCCCCTGACTTCAGCGACCTTTGGATGAGTCTCTAGCGTGCTGGGGCTGTAACTCCTACAACTGTGTTGGAAAGAGAAGGGAGACGGAGGCTCGCTGGCAGGAACATCTGCATCTCTGGCAGCGGCTAGGTGCAGAGATCTAGCGACCGTGTTAGCAGGTCAAAACAGCCTCAGCTGCTGGAAAGGACAGAAACAGAGACCTCAGAGCCTCGTGTAACCACCTGAAACTACTGCAGAGTAGTGGCGAGGTAAGATGAACGAAGATGACTGAGCTTTTGCTCCTCTCCGGCTCGTCCACGCTATGCAACTGCCTCCACGATCCTTGGGATGTATGACCTCAGATAGCGTTGGGTTAAGGGAGAACATTTTCTCCTGCTGTGACCTTGGGTCCATCCTGTGAAATGAGATACCCAAAGCTGTGCGGGGCCTGATCCAAAGCTCACTGAAATGAACAGGAATGTTTCCGTTGGCTTGCCTGGGCACTGGATCTCTAAATATTTGGTAACTCAAATCTAAAATGAAAGCTTTTTTAGAAGCTTTAATTAAATTCCTGTGCTAATTCAGAAAAAGGATCATTTCAAGGTCAAGGACACTGCAATTATTTCTTTAAAATCCTGTTATGACTAACTGTTTATGGGAATGACTCTTCTTTTTCTCCCGTTTTTAAAGTTACTGCAAAGATCCTTATTTAAACTATAAATTGAATTAAAAACTCACATTTAATATTTAGTTATGATGTGGTTAAAAATTTTATGTGCCAGGCAGTTGCTCTTTTATTTGCTTACAATGTTGTCTTTAATGAATGCCAAAACCATGCAGCTCAAATGAGCAAGCAGATGCCAAGTTATTAACAATTATTACCTTTTACAGTAATTTTTGGCAGCCTTTCACTTTTTTGGTGGTCTAATAATTTCAAAACAGGGAACTTTGAAATATTACACCACGACCAAACAGCACCGTGGATTGGTTGACTTCCTCTTTTCTGACTTATTCCAACTTGTTTCCTATTGTGAAATATTTTTCCACCCAACATTTGCCCAGCATGGAGTGAGGTTTACCCCTGCAGCTAAAAGCCATCTTCCTGATGAAAAATAACAACTACGGAGGGCTACAGACCATGTCCAACTACTGTGTGCAGCATACACAATGGACAGTCACAAGCACAGCGCGGGACTCAAAGGGAGTCCTGAGCTCACTCTCAAGGTAAACAAAGGTGCACGAAATTAATGAATCCTCCCAAATCAGGATTAAGTCTGTCAAATGTCAAAGGGCAGATTTAGAGCCCCAGGCGAGGCCCCTTTACTCTGCTAAAGCAAAGCAAAAAGTCCCCAGGCCAACAGCCAGGGTACTAAAAGCCTGCGTGCTTCTCAGAAGAGACGGTTTCAGGCTGGGCTGAAGCTCATCACTGCTCGCAGCTCTAGTGTATGAGCAGGGCCGTGTCATACTTGTCATCTGCAGAGGCTCTGAGGATCGCTTTTCCAACCCAGGTCTTCTACTGCTCTTTAGACGGTCTTCAGAGCCATTTTTGGTAGCCCATCGGTGCGCTGGCTGGAAGCAGGCAAGGCTAAGTCACGCCACGCCGGCTTGTGATACGTATCTCATCTTCTGCTGTGGAATTACATTGCTGTTTGTCCCCCACGTGCTTCTAAGTTCCTCTCTAACAGCAATTTCTCCAGTTTTCTTCTCTTTTCAAGGCTTTTTTCCCTGATTTGTTTGTGGTTCTTCTTAGATTTTGTTATGGAAACAACCATGAGCAACCTTAACGTGTCCTCTGCTTACTCTCAGGTGTTGATCTTCCTAAAGTAAACTTCTCACCCTTCATTTCTTCTTGGAAAGAAAAGAAAATTGCTTAACTGTATTTATTAAATTACAGGCAAACCCCTGGGTAATTACACTATTTTATAAATAATATTGTGGATAATGGTCAAAACTTATGAAAAAAGTGGAAAAACCCTGGAAGGCTGTGGTGGTGCCATGCTCACTGTGCGGGGGGAGCCGACACACGTGTATTTGTGTGGGCAGTGGTATTTAACAACCAGCTTTTCCTTCCTCCCTCCCTCCAATCCTAAATAGCAATTAGCATCCCCTTGTCTTGGGACCCATGCCCAGAAACCTTGCCTGTGAAACCGCAGCAGAATGGAAAGCAGGATAAAATGCGATGTTGAAAGTCACAAAAATAGTGGTGTTTACCCATGAATGGCTGAAGAGCTTGTGCTTACTTCTGAAAAGCTCAAGAATTGTGGCCAAATTCAGGCTTGGTCTTAATGGGGGCACCTCCTGCTTTTCTTAGGTTTGAATTTGACCTATATTGTTTAAGGACCCTGGTGATAATGCTACATGGAGTCAGACGGCTTTCTTTAATTGCAACACTCGTTCCTTTCAGTTCTGTGTCTTGGTTTCCATAGGTTTCCATAGGTTGATTAGTTTTCCATCTGCCTATAGACTCAGCACAAATACCTTTTTCTCCATGGTGGACACCAAGGTTTCCCAGCACCATAGCCATCACTACCAGCACTTGTGGTAGCAGTCATGCAAGGCAGAACGGGCTCATCCAAAGCCCCAAAATTTATCACCGTATTGGCAGAAGTAGCTGTTCAATTTTTGGTTGATAGTCACCTACCATGGGACTAACAGAAGGGCACAAAGAAGACCACAGAAGAGTGGTCATTCGGCTTTGAAGCTTTCTATCTCTCTGCAGCTCTGGGTCCTGGGCACTGACATTTACTGACAGTCTCTTTCTGAGTGTGAGTCTTGTATCCCTATTGAAATAACTTGATTCTTTTTTCTTCTTAGTTCTTGGACTAGAAGATTTCAGGGCAAAACAACTTTTCCAGCACTTCTCTTTTTTAAGTTAATTTGTCAGTGTCATAGATGCTAGATTTTTAGGACAAAGAACAGATGCTGAATAAAATGAAAACGAAATACTGACCCTTATTATCAGCTATCAAAGTTGCTTGTCTCCCTTTTGTGTGTGTCATATTTCATTCTGAAGAGAGGGTACATTTTATTTATTTATTACACTTTAAAATAACTTGAGTAGATTAAATTCTGTTCCTCTAACCTAAACATTTGAAGGATGTTTCCTATTGCAAGATGATGTTGCACAACCAAAGCAAGATTTAAGAAGTCACTGGGGTAAAGTCTGTAAAATTTATGGTGTAATTTATTAAAGGGACACAGTCTGCTACTTTTTATAGCGAAGTGAGTATGTGCCATGTACAAGGGTAGCAGTACCCCGGTGAGCAGCTCCGGGTGGGTATGGAGAGTCAGTGAACAGCTAGCATTTACATATGGTAGCAGTTTATTAGGAAAGCAGTTTATTAGGGAAAGAGATTCAAATATTTAAAGTTCCACTGGGGGAAGCCATGAAACCCCTTTTCCCAAATTTAGAAGAGAATTAGGGACTCAAGCTCGGTTCCTGAGCTCTCCTGCCCTATCTGGAGCACGCAGTTTCCATGGAAATCTGTCCTTCCAACAAAAATCTTGTAGCTATCAGGACAAGCAGCCGTTGCAGATTTGTTTTCTCCAGAACATGCAGTGACCAATGCAAAAAACTTTAAGTAAAATCCCAGAAGAAAAGCTGAAAAGGCAGCCACTGAGTTCATGTCACTGGACATTTATTCTTCTGGTTTTGGTGCCTGTAACTGCTCAGAAGCGACATGCCCTGATTTCCTGAGAAACTCCTTCCAAGGTGAAGCTCTTCGACTTAAGAATCCCTAATTAATATTGTTACTTTTACTATCGTTATGCTCATCAATAATCAAGCTCCCACACCTGATGCAATTAGTTACCGTGTTACAGTAGCACCTACTTAATCCAGGATTAAGGCCTCGCGGTGCAAAGCGTTGCACGGACAAGTAACAAAGAGGTCCCTTGTAACGATCCCTTTGAAAACAACATTTCCTGCTTCTACGCTGAACAGAAATGAGACCACACAAGATTTACAATGAGGGAAGAATTGATTACAGAGCTTAGCAGCCATTTTCATTTTTAGGTTTATTTTTATTGTTATTGTTATTATTAGTTCTAGGCTAAATAATTCAGGAAGAATATACTTCTCACTTGGACTTTCTAGCTCACAAAGAGCTTTTCATAGTTCTGATAATTTGCAGAAGTTTGAGAACAAGCTACACACAGTAAAATACCGACACTTCTTTCACATGTGGTGTTTGCACCCTAGCCGGTACTGGAGGCTTACAAGAGGTCAGATTTGGTCCTGGGTGAATTCTTTAGCTTTCATAACGACTTACAGCTCTGGAAGACACCAAGATCATAGCCTTGACAAGCCTAGAAAATATATTTTAGACGTTTATATGGCAAATGTTCTTTCTGTAATTCTGAGCCCTGTATGCTTATGGAGTCATGAACCTCACTGCAAGCAACAAAAAAAAAAAAAAATAAATTACCCCTGACTTCAGTAAGGGCAGGATTAAATTAAAGGTTATTGGGGGGTTGGCTCTCTTGGCAGGGTTAAATGAAAAGTAGTTTCAACAGCTCTGCAGCAACCTTAGAAATGTCCTGCTGTGCATGCTGAGGATGCTGTTGGTTTGCTGCACTGCAGAAGAGCTCTGTGCTTTCCACATCCCTCCATACCCCCTGGGTGGTGTCAGTGTCTTAGCCTGCATCTCCATCCTCATCCCGACAGTGTGCCAAATCCACACCCTGGTATTGCTGCATCCTTCCAAACACCTGATACCCATTCTCACAGGTAACAGCACAACCTGTGCCTCTGCAGGTAGATTTGAGATCTGCATTATGGCAAAATATAATTTATTCTGTTACCAGAATGAGTTTTCATTCTAAATTTATGTTTTCCTGGAAATGATTGTTTCTCCCCATCTCATCACCGGGATCTTTGCAGACAGAGGAGTCCACCAGGCACATAAGCTCACCAAATTTTGTCGAAGAATTGAAATTTGGAATGTGTCTTCTTAGAGAGACAGATTTAATTCCTTGCAACAGTACCAGATGGGAGCCCAAGGGTTTGTAGTGTTACCCACAGGAGGAAAATAGCACAAGAAAATCACTGCTAATTGCTTCTTTGTGTCCCTGGCATTTTTCAGAGCCCTTCAGAAATGGAACTGTTTGAGAAAGCCACTGGAGGTGTTGGGATCTTTGCAAAGGAGAGGCATATTTAAAGGAAATTCCTCTTCCCTGTCCTGTTCCCAGGTCTGGACAGGAACTGTCTGTCTGATCGGCATTCTCAGACTTTGCAACCACACTCCTCTGCCTTTTTCTTGTCCTGTTTCTTTTTTTGGTTTTGATTCTCTTTGTCTGGTTTTGCCCCCTTTTCCATGGGGAGGGGATAGAAGGGCGAAAAGGCTTTCCTAGCCATCAAATATGTTACATTGCTATATTTGCAGGCAGAAAGGGAAGGATTAAGACTGAACCAATGCTTTTACACAGCTGCTTGCAAGAGGCAGAGTTGACCTTCCAGGTACATCGCACCATCTCCTTCTGGCACGGGGGGGATGTGCAGGGGGATGCTCCCCACAAAGTCCATCCTGGCAGTTGGGGAGCAGGGAGCGAAGAGAAAGGGAAGCCCCTAGGGAGCCTGTTACAACAGATTTCTCTGGGACTGGATGGTAAATATAATGCTATATGGTGGTGGAAAATTGCTTGGGGGCCAGATGGAAGCATCCTACTGGCTGCATTCAAAGCACTGGCTGCCAGATGGAAAAGGCTGGCTGCAAATACAGCAGTGCAGTTCAAATGGAATAAGCATTCCATATAGGCAGTTATATCTGCACAGATTATCCATTAAAACGGAGAGGAGTGAGCTGTGCTGGAGTAAGATACATGTAAAACAGCACAGACACGGCCAGATGCAAATGCAGCTCTGGGTTGGCAGAGGTTGGGGAGAGAAGGCAGAGATGCTGCCATGGTGTGATGTGAACTGGAGCTCAAAGTGGTGCTAATTGTGGGGATTAAAGTCATTCCTTTTCCCCTGTAAACTGGTCACAGCACTTTAAGGCCTGCTTTTACAGCAGTATTGGTAAAAATTTGCACATCCATAGCCAACAATATTGGCACAAAACCACAGATATCCCAGACCTTTAATGTTGCATTAATCCTTTTGTGTTGGAGACTCTGTCCTTAAAAGAAAAAAAATAATAAAAACAAATTGAATAAAGAAAAAAAAAGTATTGCCAGGTGACTAAGAAATAAGAAGACAGCAAATGAACAAATTATTCAGGTATCTGAAATCTGTACACAGCAGTCATATTTTATGGTAATGCTTCCCTTTGTAGATGACTTCTAAATGGCAAATAAATATTTAAGAGATTTTTGTAAGAAAATTGCAAACATGACTAGAATGTGTCAAACATCAGTTAAAACACATCAATCTGAGTTTTTATAGCTAGTTATAAACCGGGGTTATAAGCAAGCTTCTGGTCTCTATAAAAATGATTTGCCATTTATTAAAATGGCTGTTTTGTACCCATAAATAAACTTACCCTTTATTAACTATTTATAAGTGCATCATTAATAGACAGTATTATGACACTGGAGCAGAAATGTTGAATGGTTGACTTGCTTGCTGCCAACACTTGTAAAGCCTGTCCCCTTGCTCCCAGTGCAGCCTGGCATCTTCCCAGTAAGCGTGCAAATGCTCCGGCCCCGGCAGAAGCTACAGCCTTAAAACCGCGGGACAAACACCCCTGGCATGCATTTTGCCTAGGAATAAAAAGTTGACCCCACTAAGTCATCTGGTAATTTGCGTGTCAAGTCTTCCGACTCCAAAATCCCAGTGCAGGGGAATGCAGGTACGGAGCAGGGCTCATTCCAGCCGGTGGGACCCGCTCCCCCCGAGCAATGGCCACACACCCCCTGCTCTGGTTTCGAGCAGCTCCTCAGTGGTTTTTGCCAGAGGTGGCAGAGGAAGGGCTGTGGGTAGGAGCTCACCCGTGGGCTTCAGGGCAGATCTTCTGCCTCTCCCTAACCCCGTGATCTGAACGCGGCCCTGAGGGCACATACCATCGTCCTGAAGTCAGGCTTTATTATTTTTTTTAAGAACAGGCTATTCGAGACCTCGGTTTTCTTTTGAACTAGGGAGAACCCATCTGTGAAGTAAAAAGATCCTGTATATCACCCTGCTAATAAGTTTTCCTCAGCAGTTGCTAAACTCAAGTGTTAGTCTTCAGCTGGAGTCTCGTTTTAAAAAATAAAATAAATAAATAGATACCACTGGCAAGGAGATGAAAAGTATCCTTTCAGCTGCGTTATAAACTTACCTCCCACCCCAAAAAGAATTAATATTTCAAGACATGTAGCAAAAGGATTTTAGGGATGCATGTGGCAGAGGAGAGGGGTTTGTAAGGGGAATTGAGTTTTTTTTTACCCCCTGAATAAAAATATCTTTAATAGGTAATTCTATGCAGCAAAATAATTAACATTGTATTAATGTAACGTTTTTTTTCTACAAATCTACCGTGTGAAATAATGTAGAGAAAACACGTTTGTGATGAGCAGCAGCCTCCAATTGAGGGGGAATAGGAAGGTCATGGAGAGAATACTTCTTGGAAATGTTGACACATTAATTTTTACAGGTTGGACACTGGTAAGAGGAAAAGATCGAAGCCTTTTTTCTTCAGAGGGCCCTGCCACCATCTGATGTCTGATGTTAACGCAAACACAGTTTTCATCGCTTTGATATCTTTTTTCTCTCCTCCATTTTCTTTGAGGGAAGTCCAAGTTTTTAGTGCTGAGCTGTGAATTAGGACTCCGTTGTTATGCGAACTGCAGGGAAACCTATGGAAAGGCTTAGTGAAGCCTCCAGGGTCATAAATCCCCCTCCAGACCATCTTAAAAAGTCTTCATCTTAACATCTCGTGCTTCATGGGTTCCCAAGGCGTAGTCTGAACCCCCTGGAGGTGGAGAACATTGCACCACACCCGTCCAGCTCCCTCTGAGATGATGCCCTTGAGCTGGCCACCCCTCCCAGCTCGCTTTCGCTGATGCTTTGCAACTGAGAAGTGAGGGGCTTGACCTTTTTCATAGATTTCCACTACAGAGCTGGAGAGGACCAAACTCATCTTGAAAAGGAGTTTGGAAAATGGGATTAATATATAATATATTGATATTCACACACGTCATCTTGAGAAAAGGACCATGGTAGCATCAGGAACTGCAGGTATTCAGAAATTCAGTTTTTATTAGGGATCGATCCCAGAAGCGCTGTGTCCTTCAGCAGCATCTCAGCAGGCGGGTTTCAGATGTTCTTGAGCATCATACACCTTGTCACATATCACACCTTGAGAACTCCTGGGCTGTTTGTGTGGGGGTTTTTGCAGGCTGCAACTTCTCTTCTAAGTGCCATTTGGAGCTTATCCACCCCCCTCTGAGGGTGGTTGCACAGTGGTGCAGATCCAGCTGAGCAGTGGGACTTGGCCGGCACAGACACATGCTGCTGTAAATCCCAGCAGGCAGCCCTGGGAGCCCGTACAGGAGCTTGTTGCATGTTTCTCCAGGCTATCACTAATTTCACAGTGCAGATAATACTCCTGTGCAATCTCTGAGAAGAAACACAGAACATAACCCGTGCCCTGTGTCTGCAATATCCTCCCCAGGCTGCTTTGTCACATGACTACCTTTACTGTTACCAGACCTGCCTCAGGATAAACTGTCTGCCTGGAAATTTAGACTGGAAATTTCTAGCCATTACGGCAGGACCTGCGTTTCAGTGGGACACTTGCATCTTACTTCCCTGATGACCACGACATCAAAGATGATGCTGTATGAAAGGTGCTGTGTGACATAGGGAGGTCTCCTGGAGGTTTGGACTTGTTGACTCCAAAGAGCAGCAGGTCCAATGTGCTTGTCCATGACTGAATTAGGGCTGCAATTAAAACACCACATCCTACGCAATACGGTCACATAATTACTGCTTATAGCCACATTTGGCCATAGTTCATGATGTCAAACGCATAACACGCACAAACCCCAGCAGTGACAGGAGGCATTTATAGCGGCTTGTTTGGCTTTGAAAATGGAAGATGTTGGGTAAAACCATCTCTTCCCCTGCAAATGGAACAAAGCAATAAATAATGTGATGAAAGGAATGGAAAGCCTTCTGGTGGGACGTGCCATCTGTTGGGCACTGGAACAGGATGGGCTTTTCCCTGGTGGGGGGCACTGAGCTTTCTGGGCAGGCGTTTCCATGAAAAGGGACTTGTTTGTGCAGGCAGCCTGAGGAACCTTCCGCTGGGCTTAACACAGGGATTGCTGTCTGCCACAGACAGGTTTCCAGCCTGTGCCCCCATCCGTTGCAGACGCTGCCCCAGGCGCCCGATCCGCTTCCCAAGCTCCATTTCAGCTGGGGTGGACCCAGCGCCAGCAAAGGCAGCAACAGCCACAGCAGGGAGTAGGCAGAGCACCTCCCAGCCGCAAAAGCACGGAAATCACACCAAAAATATTTACCCCTCATGCGTGCTGCCTCTGTCTGACTGCTGAAATGTGGTGGCATTCACAGCAAATCGTTGGTGTTGAAGTAAGGTGCTTCCTCACGCCAGGTGGGCTATATCACTGTAGAAATGCACCCTTTTGCCCTATTTTATAATCTGGAAGAGATTTAGTGGGAAGACGGGCTCTGGCCCTGACACCCGTGATGTGGCAGAGCTCATCCTTGGTCTCCTCGGTGCCAAAATCTCCCAGGTTCAGGATGGGGATGGTGAAGGACTATGCCTCCTCCTCGTTGGGTGGCTACAGGGGAGGAAAACTTTCTCAGATTAAAAAAAAAAAAAAAAAATTCTTTTTTTTCTCATCAAACATCTAAGTTTGCTTACTGGTTTACTCTTAGGGAGCTGCCTGGTGCGAAAGCGTGAGTAGCACCATTCCCCTTCAGGAGTACCCCAAATGGTCATGGGCTTGCACACACATCAATAAACTTCTCTTTGCACTTTTAATGCATATTTATTTGAACAGGAACCCAGCAATATAGGGACATAAAAAATACCATCAGCTGTGCTGCTCTGGGCTGCATAGGAGGCCACCTAGCTCTTTTGGCAGGCTCCTCTTGCTGCTGGCTGAACCTTGAGGTCCCTCTTAATAGGATAGCACTGTTTATTATCTCACAGAGATCATTATAAATAGATGCTGTTGAAGATAATGCCACATTGTAAATAAAGGCGCCATATGAAATCACAATATTTAACTAGCTGCTGTCGAGGTATTTCTTTTCAAAAGAAAAGAGTTCAACAGCCAACACTGCTGAGGCAAAACTATCCAAACCATCTTGGTGACAGATTCTTCAAAAAAATACTTTCATTTATGCAAGAAATAGTTCCTTGCATGTGTGTTTTTTATCTAGTTCAGTGGATGTATTGATCTGGAACCCCTAAATGATCCAAAACCTGTCATTTTTAAAGCCCACAAAACCTTTCAACAGAAAGTTTGTTCCTCAAACAGTGGCAAAATCTGTGACATGGGAGACATAAACAGGTCATGTTGGCACCATTTTTTTTACCAGGCTGCACATTCAGATTAGGATTTATTAGTGTGGAGACAAATGTCTCTTTGGGGGAATGGAAACCAAATGTTGCTGGCATTTTAGGTATCACATTCACTGCAGAAAATACAAACTTAGCAAAAAATAGGAAATGTACCCCCCAAAAATTGCTGCTTTATTTACCTCAAAAGAGCCAGCCTTCATCAGACTCCCAAGACACATTGCCTTCCTTCCCCCCAGTTCCTAAATGAGTTGAAACTAAAAATTACTTGCAAATTGCCCCTTCCCTGGGATGTGATGGCATCCCCCATGGTATGGTCGCTGGTCTGGCTTGGCAAGCAGCTTAGTCCCAGGCAGCTATTCACTTGCCCAGGACAGGAATGGGATGGTTCAGCTCCATGGGGCGTCCTCAGAGCTGAGGCATGGTGAGGAATCACCCCAAGATGTGCAATTGCCACCGAAGGATTCAGAGATGTGACAGTCACTCCAGCAAGCCTGATAGCACAGAGAGTCTGGGGAGAGGGCAGCAGGGCAAAACGGGGGGAAGGTTAACTCTTGAGTCACCTGAACCAGCTCTAGAAACCTCTTGTGGGCTCAACAGAAGATGAAAGCTCATTTGCATTCAGAGTATTAATATTTAACTTGAGCAGTGCTGGTGGCACAGCTGCTGGCTTGCAATGTGGCATGTGCAACAGCATCACTCCTAAGAAAACGCTGGAGTTGCACTCCCGGCCCAAGCTGTTCGGAGCTTTGGTGTGCATGGCATGGAGAAAGGGTTTGATCAGTACCTGTCTTCTATATCAAGAACATTCCTATGACAAAAGGAATAGAGCAAAGCCACCACGGAAAACTGCTCTGTGGCTCAGTGAAGAGCTGTACATAGGTAGGGCATATCTCAAACGTTTATCCTTGCTAAGTGATTCCCATACCAACATCTGCAGGAACCAAAATCCCCAGCTCACATTCTTTGACATGTCAAAGCAGCCCTCAGCATCAGGATGAAGTTGTAATTATGCAGGATGAAGGATTTTGCTTAACAGAACCTAGAGGAAGCCTGGCTCGGGCAGAAGCAGCAGTATGATAAGTCAACCAGGGCAAAAGGTCTGATTGCTATTTCCCTTCCAGAGAATGGGAATAGTCATCTGGGCAGGGAGAAGCACTTATTGTCCTGAGTCAGCCTGTGGTTTTTGCCTGTAAAATACCTATCCTAACAAGAACCGGCAGATGTTTCATGTAAATCTGCCATAGGACAGAAATGTCCAGAAGGTCGGATGGCCAGATGTACAGATAGGGATGGGGAGATGGAGGAAACTGCCTTTCCCCTGGAGGAGCACCAGGAAGGAGTTTTCATTAGCACTTTGGATGCAGGAAATGCAAAGCCTGAGACCTATTAATAGAAATGGCCTCTTACATGGATGCTGGAGAAGAGCGGGCCTCCCGGAACGAGGAAATGACAAATCATTATAGATCCACGGAGGCTGTTTCACCCATGAGTGAAGCTGCAAGGAATTCCAACTTGTGCCCTTCCCCCAGGAGCGGCAGCTCAGGCTGCTGGCATTCAGTTCACTTTGCAAACTCTCCCACCGGTTGCTGTCCAGGAAAGAGGAGAAGGTGCAGTTTGGCCATGGTAACACTCATGAGAGCATTTATCTGGAGCCCGTGAGGCTGATTAGGGCTGACACAGCCAGGCTTTTCAAGAAAGGTGGCTATCTTTGGGGAGTGAAGAGAGCGTTCCTGAAGAAGGGATGCGAATTTGGGGAGTAAGGGATGGCTTTTCACAAGCCTCATCGTAGGTGCCAAGGTCTTGCTGACCCACCTGCTTTCTACAGCACTGGATGAATTTGGGCACTGACCATGAAAGGAATTTAATATAGGTGCTTGAAAACTGGATAAAACCATATGCTTTTGTCACAAACACCCTTGCAGCTGCTGTGGCTGTGGGGGAATAAGGGACACAAGCATGTTTGGCTGCAGCTGAGGAGTCCCTATAACCAATTATCTTGGGGACTTCTGTGAACTGTATGGTCTCTCATTGCCTGGGTTTCCCTTCATACAGAGACATGAGAATAAATGCATTACATATAACTAGGTTATCAATCACCCCGTTTCGCAGAGGACAGAGGACTCACCCTGCATGGTCAGCATTGTCCCTGTAAAGACCGTGAGGTGGGTGGCTATGTCTGTGTCAAGATGAGAAAAGAAAAGCCAGGAGAGTATTTTACCTTAGAAATCACATAAGGCAGTAGAGCATCCCCCGGGCTTGTCTTTTAGTCCTGCAGGGAGTACGCTTTGCCTCATCCCAGCTGTGCTGTAGCACTAATGTTCTTTATGATCACAGATTTACTCATCTCCTTACTTTCCTGGTCTATGAAATGGAGATAATACTTAGCTACTGCACAGATTAATGTCAGGCTACTGCAGAGATTTAAAATGCTCGGCTAGTACTATGTAATTACATTATTATAGTTCTATAATAACACAGGCAAACCTATTTCATTTAAGTGTTGGCAAGGGCAACATCCCAGTGTATGCAAAAGTTCATTCAATTTCTTTTCAGTCTGCTAAAATGGCAAAATAATTCCACCTATTCCCTGTGGCAGTAGCATTTGCAGTAGTTAAAAATAGCAAAGCAAAATTAGCTCAAAATACTGAAACCAGCATTATATTGTCATGCTACCTACGCTGCTGTTGATGAATAGCTGCCATTGAGGAAGACAAAAAGGAAAACCAACAAAAAATAAATTGTTTGACACCACAGATAGAATGTAGATATTAAAGACCTTTTGGGGCAAAATGTCAGTTTTCCATTACTCTGTACGTTAGTTGTTTCAGACACCTTAGCTCATCTGATCAGAGCAAATGACAGTTTTATGTCATTCCCAGATATGCCACCATTTCCATTTGTCACTTGTCCGTCGCCTCACAGAGCTGAGTCCACCCAAGCTAAAATCATGTGGGTGTCTAAAGGAGGAGAAACGTGATGGAGATGGAGGTGCCTGCCCCTCCCAGGGGTGGGTGGGGGTCCAAGTGGTGGCTGGACACCAGTCTGCCCCACTACCATCCTGCCAACTGATCTCTGATTCATCCCAATTCCATCTAAGGTGGAAAAAAATGTGCAAAGGGGAAAAGTCTGAAGGACAGGTTTGCTAAAGCTGATTAATAGAGGACACCTTCTGCTGGGGTGGTATGGTTACCTTCACAAACACCTGTCTGTGCCCCGAAGAGAAATGATGACTCGTACAGAACAAATTTGATTTTTCTAACTCGCAGGAGGACACAAGAGCAGACACTCTTTATGGTATGAGAGTAATTCCTGATAATGTTAGCATCACCTTTGAACAGTCTGCACTGGTCATTAACTGTCCTTGTTGGGTGTTGAATCAACAGGTCTTTGGGGGTTATTAGTCAATAAAATTGTCTCTTCCTGATTATCTTCCTGGTCATGAAGGTGCTAGTAAAATTACCCAGCTTGGATAACCTGAAGAAGCCAATAGTGTGTCTGTTAGTGCATAAATAATGCCTACAAGTATGACATAACTCATTTTATTCTCCCCTTCAAAATGCCACCTCTCCAGCCAGCAAGGAAAGAGCTGTCTCCTTCTCCCTGCTCTGGCCCTTTCTCTTTTCTTTTGGATTGTATTTTCCGGAAAAAAATATCTCACTTTTTAAATGTTTTTTTAAAAATAGTTTCTGCAAGAACTCAGTGTTTTCTTGTGAGTTGTGTTAACACATCCAAACTGCCTAGATGAGGCTGGGTCAAGCCACACTGATATTTCCTGCGTGGTCTGCAGCTCAGCAGAGAGGGGATAAAGGGCAGCACTGGGAAATGAAGTTAGGAGGGGATTGCTGAAAGCAGAACTACTGTTGGGTTTTCTCCAGCCTTTTTCCCTTCCAGGTATGCCACACAATACACACTTAGCCCGTTAGGTCTTACAGGGGAGATTGCAATTTAGTAAGAAACGTGAACAAAGTGCAAATAACCATTTGAAGTTGCAGAAAAAAAATTTCTCTTTTAAAGTTTCTCCTCCTTATTCAAGGCTGTGAATTACACCGATCTGAGCCATTAGCTTCTCCAGCTCCTCTACTAGTCAAATCAATCTGTTGCATCTTGCATGGGCCACAATCTCAGCCTTTTCGTGGTTTCTCTGGACTTCTGATCAGTTCTGTGAATTAATGACTGAACTTTGTCAGCTTCAGTAGAAGGTCATGTGTAAGGTCTAATCAAAACCCTGCTAGAACTAAGGATCTTTCAGGTAGAAAATTAAGTCAGAAAACCAGGGACTTCAGTGTGGAGGCTGTGATATCCATGGGGGCCACCTGTGGGAATCCTACCCAGGCCAGGGAGGGATGGTGAGCCCTTTCTCTGGAGGTGTTTGTCACTTAACATCTGATGTTCCTCAAGCCAAAACAAGATCTGTTGGACCTGACTTCATAGGAGTCAGCCCGCTGAGGGCTGCTGTGGTTTCACCCAACGGGGTGCAGTTGTGCACTGCTGAAACATACCTGCAAAACATATCTTGCATGCACATTCATGCCAGTGGGGGGTGGGGAAGCAAAAAAGAAAAAAAAAGAAAAAAAAGGAGAGTGGAGAAATACGGTAGATTTTAGGAAAACTAGACTGAGTATTTTTCCATCTTGGCCCAGCCCTGTTCAGAATGTGTGATTTTACTGGCCTATGCCAAGGGCTCATTTTTTGGGGGTTATTTTTGTTTATATAAAGGAATATATTTCACTGTCAATATTATAGCAGAGAAGAAAATCTTTTGGAAGAGACATGTGTGTTCAGTTTCTGGGCATTATATCCTCTTCTTTTCCCTTTTTTTCTATTTCTCAGCAAACTCTGTGATCTCTCACTATGGAAGTCACAACAGCTCTCACGCCAACAACCATCTTTCTTCTTCTTCCTGAGGAGCTTTCAACTTTTCTCGCCATCTTCCAACAGCTCAGTGCCATCAGAGGTGAAAAAGGCCTTTAACCGCTTCCTTTCGTGGTATGATTGAAGGATGCTCCATTCAAAGCGGCATCACCAATTGTGCTTCTTGGAGAGCTGATTGACACGGGCATTGTCAGCTCCCAGCTGGCCCCAGATGGACAAGCACCTGAATTCACCTGCGATCGAGGAACATGCATCACTTGCTTGACAGCCTCAGCCCCATTAGCGGAGGAAGGCTCATTAAAGCAGCAAACTGCTGGCTTGTTCTTGCCATGACCGTGTTTCGCGTGGTCCAACTAAAACAAATGTCCAAATTGACATTCCAAGCATAATAAAGAGGTTTCCATATCCGTTGCACTTTCATTGCACAACACCCTTCAATAGAAGTGTTCAGCTAATGGAAAACCGAAATCGGTTAGGAAAAAAAAAAGAAAAAAGAAAAGAAAAAAATTGTCCGTTTTTTTTTCAACATCCTCTTTGCTTTCAGATGAGAAAGGAAAGGGGGATGTAGAGAAGAATGCAGAGAGCAAACATCTTAAAATGCCAACAAGAGCCTTTTGGAAGCTGATTAGAACCATTTGTGTGTGGTCAACAAAAAAAAAAATTGGAGTTTGCAGAAAATGGAAGGGAGACAACCTCTGCTCTGTTCTGAGTCACAGAACAGATGCCAGCGTTTCTTCTGACTTTACAACTTTTTCTTGGCCTATCAGGGTGAAAGACTGATTAAAAATGGGGGCTGAGAATGCTTGTTGAAAAACCTCCCAGATTGTAATCCTAGCGCAAGGGCAAACGGAGACTTGCTGTAAATCATTCCTGGCTGTCCGGATCACTTATCAAATGCAGCAAGCAAAGACACCCAGCCACGGCCATCGGAAATGGCACGTCCAGTGGCCTGCTCCTCGCAAGGGGCCTTTGCCTGGCTTTCGGTAGGAACAGAGTAGAAAACTGATTATCTGAATTACAGCTGAAGGAGGGGGAAAAAAAAAAGAACCCCCCCCAAGATTTTCTGTAAAAAACCATAGACATGAATGGAAAGAGATTTATCTACTCCAAACCCATTTTTCCTTCAGTGGTGTCTTAGGCAAAACGAAATAAACCAAGAGGATTGAATTTCACTGGGAGAATGACTGTGAGGTCTGCTGTGCAAGCCAGATTTTCCAACCATACATTTAAAAGCGGTTACTCAAGTTTAGGTAAAAAAAAAAACAAAAAAAACCCCAAAACAAAAAAGAAAAAACCCCACCAAAAAAACCCCCACTTACCCAATTTCCGAGCAGCCTGTGAATCGTGAGGTTCAGGGATGCAGAGAAACAGAGCACTTATTTACAACTCACACGGAGATCTTTCCAAAGGACGATCATGTCAGGCCTTTTTTCGCTGCCCTCTTGACCTCCTGGGGGATTTGTGTGGCTCTGTGTTTTATTTTTCGCCATCAGGGGCTTTAGCGAACATAAAATTCCTTTCCCCATGAATGCTCCCAAGAAAAATGGGCAGCCAGCACCAGCTGCCAAAGGTCTGCTAGGTGCAACAGCCATGAGCATTTGGAATTACTGGAGTGCCAGTTAATCAAAGGCAGCTCGAACTGGAAATATCGTGCTCATGGTAAATTTAGCATCCATTATACCCACTAGTAAAACCAGCAGCAGCTGAAAATACTGGAGAGGGAAACTTAAAACTCCAGAAATCAAGAAATCTCATTCAAGAAGAGCAGCTTTTATAAATGCAAAAGGGTTAAAACCTAGACAAGGTAACAGTGAGAACTCAAGGATATTGATTTACAAGCTGAGAGACCCATCGAGCACAGGTATAGGAAGAGCTTTTTTTGTGTTGTTGATTTTTATAGGATTAAAGGAGATAATTAATTTGCTAAAATTTTACCAACTTCAACCAAAAGAAAAAATGAGAGGCTTGGCCTCCAGAACTGGCGATAGCAAAGCGGCTAGGAATTAATACTGATCCAAGATTCAGACCTCATAAATTCTCTGTGATATTTGCTAAGATTTCCATTAGCAGTTGTTAGTAGTAATTCAGTCACACTGGCTCAGTATTGAACCAAAATGCAATAGTTAAACCCCTGATGGAGGTTTCAATCTATGAGACCTTATTAACTTCCCAAAACTGTCTGCTATTTTGATCGGGCACAACAATTGTCCTTGTAACACCCGTATCTCTATATGGACCAGTCAAAAAATTGTATTCATTTTTCTAGTTGAATGTTTTTTTCCCAGCAAACCTGATTTCTGTATTTAACCTGACTTTCAGCAGCATCACCATAGATTTTGTTTTTGTACTGAATGTTTGTAGCTTTTTGGCATATCACAATCTCTTGGCACACCCTAATGCTTCTAAATGGTGCTAATATAAATCACTCCTTAGCTTTTTTAATCCAAAATGCTTGGTGGCTTGATCTGAAATAACGCAGTTGCTCAGACTATCCACTGGTGGTGTAATGGTACAAAGCAGAGAAAGAAACTGGAGGGGATAGTATTATTCACCCCTTTTCCATAGCTTTGCTGCTGGTAGGTATGATTTCAGCAACAGTGAGAAGCAAACAAATTCAAAACCAAAACTGCACTATAACAGAAAGCAAGATGGGACACGGTTCAGCTTTCACTGACAGATGAAGGTACTTCCATTCGGCATTTCTGAGGCTGTAGGTAGCTCTGTTGTAGGAAAGGCTTTCCCAAAATATGGCTAAATTACATGGGAGAGTGACCTTGTAAAATCTGCTGGATGACCAAGCTCCTCTAATATCTTGCACTTGATTCCTGAACTGCTTTAAAAATAACCATAACATTTGAATTTTTTCTGCTACGAGCAGAAATCCAGTAAAGAGAGGTTACCAATTTAATAAAACCCATTGCTAATGCCTTCCTAATTCTAACACTCCTTAAAGCTCACCCTAAATACCAGAGCAGTGAGGTGGTGCATGTGCTCACCAGGCATCCTTTTTATTGAATTAGCATAATTTTATAGGCTTATCTAGCTTCTTCTGATTTCTTCTTTTGTTTTATTTATTTATTTTTTAATCTCCACCATAGCAAAACAATAATAACCTTGTCACTTCCCAGCACAAAAGCTTTATTTTTAACCAGAGGCATGGGCAGAGCCTTTTATTTGTGGCTGGCCCCCCTGGGTGGGACGCACACCTGGAAATGCATTAGGTGGGAGGAAGGGAAGGACCATCCATCACCAGTGCAGGCTCCATTGGTGGGTCCAGCCCTGTTAACAACAAAGCTACTTCCATGTCACACCAGCGCAAACCACCACTGATACTAATTTACATGATCAAGCAGTGAGAGCTTGGCATCGGTATGGGTTACTGAGAGAGCAGGTGGGGCAGGTTTGCAAAATAATTGCCCCTTGCATATAGCTGCATTAACGGAGACAAAGAAAAAAAAAAAACCAAAACAGGGGTTTAGCTTTTTGGGTGTTCTCTGTTATCTCCAGTAGCCTAGATTTTTAACAAGATCTTCATAAATTTGCTAAATTCCTTCTTTGCAGCCTTGGTACAACAGAGCTGTGCTGGAGTTGTGCTGTTGCAGGGTTACCTTTGTCAATCCTGAGGGGTTTTGTCAGAGCCTGCCCTTAAGTTGGTGCCAGGTACCTTCTCCAGGCTTAGCTGGTAAGTGGCTCTGTCCCTGTTCCCAGGAAGCAGGGAACAGACTGACTCTTTTCCCTTTCTAACAAAGGGAATTGCTTCTGTTTTCTACCTCCAAGGAAGCAGCTTTATTTTTATGATCCTAGCAGGGAAGACTAAAACTTCAGGAACTCCATTTTCCTGATTTTATACTGATGGATATATTGTCTGCTTTACCAGCTTCAACAAATCTGCAGCGATACTCTAACAACCAGTAACCTCTTCAAAAGAGATTTTTTTCCACGATTTTCTTTTTGCCGCTAAGGGAGCGAGGAAAGAATTCAGCTGTATCTCTTTATCTTCACCGGAAGGAAAGAAATTAGACAGATAGATTACAATTCTTATCTTATCCCCTGTGTCTCACACGTATGCTATGGGAGGGAAGTTTCAGTTCAGGGAACAGGCTAAAAGTTGAAGGAGGGTAACGGTGCTCGGGGACAGCGATGGAGCTGTGTCCCTGCTGCTGAGTCTGGCTGCAGAGGTGCCAGCCCAGGGCTGCTCTCCTGTGTGAAAGGAAAGAAGGAGCTGCTACTTCCACTCTGTCACCTTTTCCAGTTAAAAAGCGATTTGCGCGCTCTCTCTTCCTAACTTTCCAACAGTGCAAAGTGATGCCTCTGAGCAAATAAATTTAATGAAAACATTTACTTCCTCAGAAATCCTGCCGATAGGCTCCCCTTTGGTGATGGACCCTACAACATCCCGCTTGCTGATTCTGTAGTCCTTGGCTACAAAATTTAGCTTCTCTTAAATGGATGTGTATGAGCCTTGCGGTGACACTGGAAAAAAAGTTTTGTCCACTGTTGTAATTCTACATCATGAAAACCCTCCAAAGTTGTATATCTAAAATAATCCCAATATCAAGAAGGAAAATATTGGCATGCTTAGGGATTGTGGCATTTATTCCGCTTGCCAGCTCAGAAATACCCTAATATATAGCAATACCCTCCCAGGCAGCAGAGAGTATCCTATACACCAAGTTTGCTCTCCTGAGGACAGATATCTTTGTTGCTGTCGTCTTTGAAAAGGAAAAAAATATTTTGCTAAGAGATATTAAATTCAAGCCTCCGATGTTTTTTTGCTCACTTGCTGAGAATTCAAGAAACCTTATTACTGTTGAGGGGGGGAGTCAGAGAGAGAAACTGCAGAACTCTGCAAGTGTGTGAATCATTACAGGCAGGGGGTTCCAAATGTACCTCTTGTTCAATATTCTGTAGAGTATTTCCTAATCTTCATATCAAATATTTCAGATAGATTTCTCTGGAGGTGAGAGAAAATGGGGTGAGGATGTGGTAGAATCCTTTTTAGAAACTAAGACAACATCTTCGTGCCCAAAGAATTTTAATGTTTCTATGGGGGAAAATGCACATCATGCGTTCTCCTTTCTTATTGAGTTCTGTGCTGTAATGTAGAAATATGATGGAAAATTTGGAAATTCTGTAATGAAGATGGACAGTTTTCACAGACGAGTTTTGATGCTTAGTAACTGAACCTGAAGGGGACTTGTTTGCTTCCAGCTAAAGGCACCCACAGGGGTAAACGAGGTTTCAGAAGCACAAAAGACAGGGTCACCTTCCCCTGACCTTATCACCTTATTAAAAGGCGGATCTATATTCAGTCCTCCGCTGACTCCTTCGCATCTCAGCTTTCCATCTCTGGCAGGAGCCGGCACCGATGCCAACTCGTGCATTGACAAAGATTTGAGCTGACACCAGAGGCAATAAATGTGACGCCAGACACCAGGAATGTTTGTCATGAGACGAGACTGCTCTCCATCCTATGAATGCAGATGGGTCTCTTCTAAAATGGTGTCAACTTCACTTGCTGCAACTCCTTTTGCAGTAATAATAACTTTCCTAGAAAGGCAAATCCAGCAAGTGAGATCTGATTGTGGAGCACTGTCAGCTTGCAATGGCACTGGGGAGAGCGTGTCAGCAGTTCTGTGTTTATAAGCCACCTGATGTAATGGTAATAAGATGCTAACATTAGAGTCCACCTCTGTAATCTGCCAGCTGCTGGCTGCTCTATCCCTTTTTGGTTCAGGAGTTTTAACAAGATGTTTCTGGTCTGTAATCAATGTAAACTTCCCATACAAAATCTGGTGGAATGTCCTGATTCCTGAATAAAACGCTCAGTGCTTCGTTTTTTAAGCATAACGTTGCCGTGCTGTAGCTATGGCTCTGGAAATGAAAGCAGTTTCTAATCTTCTTTTGTCATCTAACATTTTTTTAAGACGAGATGGAGCCAGCAGGTGAGATATCAAATAGGAGCCAGCCAGCACAGCTGGAGTATCTTGGATTCAAAAACGCATCTCACAGCCTTATTGACACCAGCAGCGTCTGAGACCCAGTCCTACTGATACTTATCCATCAGCTTTGGTTTGGGTTTCTCTAATGCCAGAAAGCTGTCAGCCTCTGTAGGACTGAGGTGTACGAGGGAAGTTATTAACGTGCATAAAGACTTACAAACGAGACCTTCAGTGTGTTCCCAGATGATGCCTTTTAGTATTGTTGTCATTGTCAGTAAATGAATTAATAACTGAGCAGCATTAAAAATTATATATTGGTTCTGCACTATATTTAGGCACAATTCATTTCGGCACTGGTGGGTCACGCACGGGCAGCCTCGCTAGCTGTATGATGGTGCGGTATATTTAACGGCATGGCCCAGCCTGACCTCTTGGTGTCTGCCGGTGTGCAAGGGTGAGATGTGAGCAAGACACCCCTGAAAGTAAAGATCACAGATTCAGCAGTGATTAAGAAATGAGATCAATGGCGTGTCAGGAATACCAGGTTGACCTGCCGCAAGGCTGTGCTTGCCATTGACTCTTGCAGGCTTTTGTGATGAGAATGGGTGGTCGGGGGTGTGTGGGGGGGGTGCCCACAAGCCTCAGCTGCCCACAGCATGGCTTCCCCTGGGAATCACGGCTGCTCCCTGTGCCAGTGAAACCCCAGCCAATGCCGTACTCCACCTCCCTCTTCATCTCACCTCGTACTTGACAAAGTCACGTCCTTTCAGGCAGGTTTCTGGAAACAGGTTTGCTTTGATGCCTCCTCTGAGGGATCGGAGGAGTAACTGCTCTCCAATTTCAGAGGACAGGGAAAGCCTCTGAGGGCTACAAGCATCCCCAGGAGTGATGCTCTCCCAGCATGGGCTCTTGTAACACAAAATTGACAACTTTCTCCTGTGTCTCAGACAAACCAGCTCAATGTTATAATATTGTCCCCCCTCTTGACTTGAACCCAGGCCTCCCAGCTGCAAATGCAATAGAAAGTGCCTGCTTTCTATTGAAAGCTGCTTAATTGGCTGCTGTTCTTGCTCCTCCAGCCGAATTTGCATTAAAGAAAGACCTGCGATCTTTGGCATTCCCTGTGCAAAACTCCATATTTAGAGTATAGAGCTGGCAGTTCTCTTAACGCCCACATCTGTCTCTGCTCGCCACAGCTGATTTATGTTTAATATCTCAAAGGCATGCGGTGCCAGTCCCACGTTGAGCTCTGGATTGTGGTGGTCCGTCTGTATTTGTTGAAATTGGGCCCAAAGAAGCTGGCTTGGAGCAGAGACTGCAAGGAATGTGAGCCAGTGGCCGTCCAGACAGCTCTGTCAGCAAGCTCAGGAAACTGGCTGAAAAATACTGGGAAGAGGCCCAGATTTCAAACAACCTGTGGAGCTCTCATGAGAACACACTGTTTTAAAACAGAAAGTTGAGTGATATTCTTAATTACAGATTAAAAAAAAAAAAAAAGATAAAAATGGTTAATGATGTCCCTCGCCCTTGCAGAACGCAAGGTGTGTTCCCCAAATCACCGTCATCAAACAAGCAGCCTTCGTCCTCCTGCACAGAGATCTCATTTTCATGCCCTACATTAAGTATTTTTTCTTCCCAGGCAGAGATAAAGATCGGGATGCTCGTGGGGTCCCACAGCTCTGGGTTGACCTGTAGATCTTTACAGCACTTGCCATAGAGGGAGATCTTCGGCTCAGGGCTGGCGCTCATGGGCTTGTGCAAGGGGTCTGCCCCATTGCCCATCGCTTTCCGCGTTGTTGGTGGTGGGATTTGCCTGGTAAGGCTGTCACCCCAGACAACAGAAAGCTATCAGCCCGAGAGCTTCAGGTCCAAAGGGCAATATTATCTCCTGAACTAATGAGCTTATACCAGGGATAGGATACCTCGAGCACAGACACGATTTAACTAAGCACTTGCTCCGGGGCTCAGTGTTGGAGTAACAGGGTGAAATGCAAGAGTCTGGGTTGTTTGCTAGATGATCTAATGGTCCCTCTTGGTCCTAAATTTTATGAATTTAGGCTCTGGATGGAATCTGGTATATTGTGTCCGTCAGAATCTAGCCTGAGAAAATGAATTACAGCTTTTAATCGTGAAGAGGCACCTTGTACCCTGTCTGCGCAGTTAAAATAGCACTTAGATGCCTTCTCTTGAGAAAAACTCGTTGGTTTTTTTTTTCTTTCTTATTTATTGGTCATGTGATTGGGTCAGCATATCTGGAGCTTGGGAAACTGCACAGATTTAATATTGGGCTGCAATTCATTATATCTGAGCGCTTCAGTCTATGTATGTCGGGACAGTGTTTCATTGCTTTTTCAGGTCAGGAAGTGACTATCCTGTATCCTGACTTGCACGGAACTTGCAGAGAACGATCCATTAAACCTGTGTTCCTTGGATTTTATTCATACTTCCCTTGATTTTAAAAGATTTTATCTCAATTAAAATGTACTCAGAAGATGAGTCTTAAAACACTGAAAGGGTCCGCTCATAAAATGTAAATTGGGAAAAACCAAAAGCAAACTTGGTACGAGCAAACTGTTTTATTTAATTTGAAAATATTTCATATGAATGGAAAGAGTTTTTTTCCTGTGTTTAAAAACTGATCTTCTCCTTATTATTCCACATGTCAGTGCTCTACAAACTTTTCTAAATGTCAGTGATGACTTTAGGAAGGAGAGAAAACAGAGAAAAACACATTAAAAATAAGCTCTTGATAGTGACTCAAGGTTAAATAGGATAAAGCCTTCCTTGTAATATTTGTTAGAGGCTAAAATTATGTGGCTCTGTAAAACTGTAACTATCACTGCGTTTCACAAAGATTATCTGTTAAATACATGCTTCCTCTGGTCGGCAGCTTGGTGGCAATGATTTATGCCAACTGGCCTTGAAACTGTGAAAATTAGTTTATGGCTCGGCCCTGATTCTCTGTTAGAAGTGTCTGTTTGAAAAGTAGGGTTGGGAGGGAAGGAGAGGACTTCAGAAGTTTCAAGTGGAATGGAAACCCAGTGTAACAGAGCACTAGGCGATTTAATACCTATATTTAGTACCTCCTGATCCCCAACGGCTGTTACACGGACAGGTATTAAATGCTGGCCTTGATGAAGAATTCTGCACAATTTAATAAGCTCTGGACAAAGCCCCAAATTACTGGTCCAGAAATAAGGAACTGCAAAGAACTTCTGGGGTCTGTTTCCTCTTTTTAATTACTTTGCTCCTTACTCTGCTACTTCTGCAGGAAGTTTGTTCCAGAGCCTCTTGCTGCCAATGGAAATGACTTGGTCTGAAGAGACCACCAAATTCAGCAAACTAGACTTTTTCAGATCATTTATTTTCCCTCTAAACCCATAAATACCTTTCTGGCCAGCATGTGCTGTGCATGCCAATATTGTTCTTTATCCAGCAAGTTCTGCCTCCTTGCCAGCATGTTTCCCTGGATGCAGCCTCAGGAGACAGTTGTGTCCCTGCTCCATCTCTGCTTTGCTAAGCTAAAGGGAGCAAGGTCCCTGTCCCACTGAACATCCTCATTCCTCCCCATTCTAGTCAGGTCTGTCCTTCCCTTCATCTTTTCCCACCAATAAGAAGAGAATAGAATAGATTCTGACTCGCAGAAATTCTCACTCTCATTTCCTCGACTTAAATCTTGCAGTCGTAAATCTCATGTCTTTTGTACTGCTTCAGCCTTCAGGGTCCTCTAGTTCTGTTGCCTCTCTGTGCTGAATCTCTTCTGGAATGATACGGTTTACAGGCTTCATTTTGCTTCTTTGTCTAATCTTGCCTGAATTTTCTACTAGGGACCTTGGGAACACCGCTTAAAGTTGGTCTCAGGATGGATCTTTGGGAATTGCCTATAACCCCCAGCAGCCAACCACCCCAGGCAGTGATCGGACCCCATGTGGCAGGTTTCTTACCACCTTACAATTTGGTGCACGCTCCCATCGTCTTCACTTTAACCAAAGCCTTCCCCTCAAGCACTACGTCATTTTTTAGCTCTGCTTAGAGAACGCAAAAAGGTCAGGGAAATATTTTATGTTAGAATAACCTCAGGTAAACTCACATCATGTTTTATTTCTTTTCTTTACCTTGATGTCTGTAATCATCCTTATTCTCTCCTTTTTTCCCCTAAAGCTTTTCAGATTACAGAGGGCAGCTGCAGGCATCTGTAGTTGCTCAGGTCACCCCAGTTGGACACATTTATTTCTATCCTGGCTAACAGACTTTGCTAGTTTTTCCACTATTCTGGGTAATTTTTTTCCCCTCTGTACACTTACTTCAGCATATTGAGTCCTCTGAGTTTTCTTCCCACCTCAGATGTGGTAACTTCCATTCCCAGCCGCTCATGAGCCATCTAGCCTTTATCCCTTACTGTATACACTCTTCCTTACTGAAAACATATGCAATGCATTAATTTAATTTTGGGAATTATAGTCAGTTTCTTTTAATCTCAACACCATCCTTACTGCATAGCAAACCCACATCTTCTTTTCTGCTTCTCTTTTATTCTTCTGGTTAAAGAACTTATGTTGTTTATTTTAATATCCTTTGCAAGGTCTAACTCAGCTTGACTTTTGGCAATTCTCGCTTTACCCCTATGCTTGCTGACCTCTAAAATGCAGCTTCCTTTGCAGATTCATCTCTTTTCCATTCTTATCCATAACAAACCCTACAAAGCGATCTAGTTAGCTCTGGACCTTTCAAGATTTTCCTCTCTTATTTGTAATGTGAGTCCCACATCAATTTTCCACTTCTGGTGCACAGGATTTTCAAATATCCTGCAAGTACTGGTCATCGAAATCAGCTGGAGCTGATTGCCCTAATCAGAGTCTTTAATAATCAGAGATGATCGTTCTCTGAAATAAAAGCAAGCAAGGAGACCTCATAGCTACAAACTTTGGGGGTTTTCTTCCCTCTCCTTTGGATCAGCTGACAATGGCTGAAGTTTTATTCTGATTCTCAATCTTCTCTTCCAGAAGACTGATACTTAGTGTCAAAAGAAAAAAAAAGAGGGGGGGGGGGGGTGGGGAAAGGCAGCTTAAAATGTACTTACTTCTGTGGTTTTTCTGGTAATGGTATCTACTGGTAATCACATCTCAGGGAAACCAGGTCTTGCCCTCACTAGTAAAGTTTGTCCTCCCGTGTGTATCTAGCAGTTATGGTCTCACATATTGAAACAATTCCTTGTGGTAGTACATCACCTAATAACATTTCAGATCATTAATCAAACCCTTAAACGTGAACAATTTTCTGAGAATTAAAAGATATAGCACTAATTTGAGTTTAACGTCACTGTCATGATAGATAAGATGGTATGCCTTAAACCATGGGCCGGAGTACTACAGGGGAATGAGCTGGGGTGTTATGAATAAAATGCAGCTATCTCTGATTCAGGAGCTCACCAACAAATGCTAGTAATACCAGCACTGAACCTGGGAAGATCCTTCACGTGACATGGCTGTTTACGTCCACAGTAACTTGAACATTTAGAGAATAAACCATTTTACTCTCTAAATCTCTCATGCACACATGTATAGCAAGGCTACCATGTATGAGCGTTGATTTCAGCGGTTCTATCACACTTGAGTGACAGGCTGTCCCACTGCCAGAGCAGGAACAATGCTCAGTGGTGTTGTCTAAGGGCTTGATCCCTGTAAGGAAGTAAAGAAATGAAAGTTACTTGCTATTTGGGTTGCCTGAAAATGTTATTGCAAATCATTATTTAACCAAAAATTAAAGGCTTTAATTCAGTGAGTTTTTCCAAAAGGTGTCTGCTTTGGTTACCTTCATTTCTAATTAGAAGCTTGCAAGCTTTCTGCAACATTTCCAATGAAAACTGAGACACGCACTTTCTTAGCTATTTTTCAATTTTTGCACTTCAATTTTTGTATAATTTTGCTTGTGTGATAGAAGTTTGTAAATGCATGAGTAATTTTTAGGAAAACATTTTTTTTCTTATTTTTTTTCTTATTTTTTTTCTTATTTTTTTTTAATAAACAAATCCCTGGGATAAGCATGTGCCCTTGCTCAAATTCTGTACTGATACAAGCTCCGTTTTTCTTTCCCAGTGGTGCTAGCTCACACAGTGTTGAACAAAACTTAGCAGGACATGCAGCTCCTGTCCCACAGAAATGCCAAACTGCAAATGAAATTGCACAGCTGAAACTCCCGATGAGATGTATGAGGGCTGAGTTGCACAATCATGATTTAATCCTATGGTACTATTTGTTTTATGCTTGCAAAATCTGAACAAATATCCAGAGATCATATTTATTCAGTATTTCTGGCACAGAATGTTGTGGAGGCCAAAAGAATGTATTCAGGAAGGGATTAGACAAATTAATGGTGGATAAATTCACTGGTGGCTACCAAACATCGGAGTCTGGATGCAATATCTGGTTTACTTGGTTCCTAAGATGCCGGGAGCTGGAAAGGCAAACCAGGGAAAGGATCATTCTATTCTTGTCCTTGGTTTTAACCTCTTTTCCCCAGCCAGTAATTATCTGTTCTTAATAAAGGTGATTATTATTAGTATTAATATAATTATGATTAGAAATGATTCATATTTAATATAAGATTAGAAGTAACTGCATTCTACTGCATCTTCAAATCTTGTATTTTCTCATGCCTTTTGAAACTGGGAAGTCTTCTGATCCAGACTACGTTCCTCAAACATAATTTTATCAGGAAAATAATTCTTCTCAATAGCACACTAGATAGGCTCACAGCCCCACCTGACTTCTAAATATCTGTTACTATACCTTCATTAGAAATAAATCACTTTCATCACTACTCAACTATGGAAGCATTTAGATGGAGGCCCCTCCTGATTTTGGTGTCATGCAAATATTCTTGGAAGTTACAAACAAAAGACTTGATCCCACAGCTGCTATTTACCTCATTCCTTCTCTCTTACCACTGCTCCGCTAGTTTTACTTGCAATAATAGCTGTTCTGGGGTGAATTCCTCATTGTCCAGCTGGGACAGTCACTTCGCCATCACACTTCACTTTCAGCCTCAGTTGGTTTCATCTGAACATTAGTGTGTGGTGGAATTTGTTATGATTGTGGAAGGTCTCATTTTTTTAAAGAAGTGCTCCTTAATTGCCTCTGAGAAAGAACTAAAGTTGGTGGCTCGTCCGGCGTCGGTGTCTGGCTCTGTAAATCAGAAGTGAGTGATCAAGAAGAATCAAATTCACCCAGACACAGCCAGGATGCTCTTGGCGGGGGGAAATCCCTTTTCTTCACTGGGGAGAGTGAGTCCTTTAAATTTCTACTGTCATTTTGAGTAAAATATTTCTCCAGAAGCACAGAACAACTTTGTGTTTATCTGTGTTTTAAAAGTACTTCTATCCATGTGGGTTTTTTCCCCCCTAACTGTTAGAATGTGTATCGATCCCCGGACTACATTCTACTCCATTGCAACTCCGTCAACTAAACTAGAGACATGATCCAAACCCACTGGAACTGAGCAACATCAATGCAAAACCGATGGTGGATAACAACTCGTTTGGTAGTTTGACTCTTCAAACCGGATTAGAAAAGAAAACAAAAAAGAAAATGCCATTTTCAGCCAGCCCGCATGATCCTATATCTCACCAGATCCATTCCTCCCCCCCAAATATGTACATGTTTGCAGCACTTTGCTCAGGTTATTAAAACTGTTTTCAGAATGTATAATGGGTAAGTTGGTTTCTGGTTTACCAGATAAAAACAAAGCAGAAAGAAACCCCTTCTTTTTTAACTGACTAACATCCAGCCAGGCAAAACTGGATCAGTGGCCATTATACCATACCAAAATACCATTATAATCAAATCTGATATAAACAAAAATTTTTATTTCCTATATACCACTGGTAATTTTATGCCCACCACCAGCTAAAAATCAACAACAAATATCTAATATGTCTTGAAATGTATTTTTGTATTAGTTTTTGTACAGTTTGCAATCTCATTGAATCTCTTTGTTCTCCTGATTTGTTTGATGACAATCTACGTGGAAATTTTATTTCATCAGACCTTAAGCTTGTTCAGAAATGTTGGAATTAGAACTCTGTTGCTCAGTTTTGACAGACCACATAGTATTTTTCACTGAAAGAACATAGCAAGGGTATTTGAACCTGCAAATTTAAGGTTTGGTTTCTATAATATCTTGCAAATTGCCTTCCGCGATTGTTTTCCCAGTATACTTAGATTCTCATAGTCCCTTATAAAGCAAAGTGCTTAAGGTTTTATTTGGATGCTGAAATGTGTTAATGAAGAGGAGATGGACTTAAGAACATGCCTCAAGTTAAGTATGTAAGTAAATACTTTGCTGAATAAACCCAAAAGATTGCAAAGTGTGATTCCCCTCCACTCCACCCCCCACCCCCCTACCCCTCCTTAAATGCCAATGAATACTCACAGAAATATTTTGCATTAATTTCCCACATGGTATGTGGACAGGCAAGCGGGGAGGCAGCACAGTTTTCTGTAGCCACAAGCAAATACTGCACAGGAGGTTTCATGCTCTGGACCCATCGTCCTTCACAGGGACAGACCACCTGGGGAATGGGGTCTACAGCAGGATTTGGCACTGGGGGGGAGCAGCAGCCCCAGGGGAGCTGCCTAATTACTGATCTGGCAGCTATCAGTGCAGGAACTTTAGCTTGATCCAAAGAAGACACATGCAAAAGTTTTCTAGTTATATTAAAATGTAAATATTTAAGAAGACCCATTTAAAATAATGGTCATCAGCATAAACTTAAATTTGCATGATTTAGATAACTTGCTTTGCTGGGAACTAATTGTATAACTAATGATCATACTTCTTAACGCTGCTGTGATACAGCTTCCTGGACCATTGCACAGGAGACATAAAACTGCACATTTGCTGAAACACATCTGCTGGTCAACAAAGTCAGTTCAGGCTGTGGCCTGGTGGCCGTGGGCTCACTAATGCCATCCTTGTTCAGGTGAGCGTTCTGCTGGCTCCGGGGGGGGGGGTTGCCTTAGTAAAAGAATAATTAAGAGCTTCAGGATCAGGCCCGGGGCTGCTCCCAAACGGTGGAGCGAGTCTTTTCAAATGGCCTTGCCTGCTGTACTTTCCCTGTACCACCAGTGTGTTTTGCAGCCCCTTCATGGAAAAAGAGCAGGAGGAAGGATTTCTTTCCCCAAAATGAAGGATTCCTCTAATCTTTTTGGGGTCTGTCATGCCCAAAGCACAGCAGGATGGCAGCTTTTGTACTCTTGCTCCTACGGCTGGGCAACGGGCATTCACTGCTTTTCTTTATTAAACTGGAGACCTTGGTGGGCTGCTGGAAAAAAAAAAAAGAAAAAAAGAGATTGGGAAAGGGGGTACCGGGTAGGGGAGGGTGAGCGCGTGAGAGAACCACATGTTAACGTTGCCTGTGTATGAACAGCAAGCTTTCTGGCTTGACATTTATTGAAAAAATAGATCTTACACTGTATCCACCCAACACCTGTTGAGAAACACTGACCCCATTACAGAGGTTGGATTTACACTGGCTCTGTATAACACCCTATAAAGGAGGCCACTGGTGCAAAAGATTAAAGAATGCTGTTAAGTAAGTTGTTTTATTTCTTTTGAGACTGAAAGAAAGCTGCAAAGTGAGAGAAAGCTTTCCTCGGTTATTTACTCTTCATTACTGGGGATCTTGAAGGGCCTTGTATAAACTGCTCTAGTCGGGTCATGACAACACTTTATAAGGTGCAAATGTTGAGGTGGAGCCAGTGCTATACTGCCGGGGAAGCAAATGGAAAGGTCCCTCCCGACTAAATGGAAAGTTAGTGCTAATAAAAGCTCATGACTTTGGCACAGCTTCCCAGGCACAAGGGGCCCATGAACACGGGTTTGCACCAGGACTGCCGAGCCCCGAGCAAGTGCCCCCGCCTCGCACGCGGCCGACGGCACTACGCGCTGCCCTTGGTGGAGTTTCTCCATGTGAACTTCGTAAAGTCCTTGTTGGACTAATGTTTAAGGGCTGGGGGAAAAAATCCCTTCTTTTTTACTAGCTGCTGTATAATGAATAGCCCATTTCAAGGAATGTGTGAGTTCCTATTAGGGTTGAGTGAATGCTGCAAAATATTTTCAGTCAATGTGTGTCCCAGTTTTCAAACAAATGGCTTTCTGTGTATTCACTCCCCTCTGCTCTCTGCCTTCCCCAGTCATTTGTGGGAGCTGGTTCTACCTGGGCAAAGGCTGGTGGAGACAGCTCGCCGGAGTTCGCCAGTGGTGGGATAAAGCTGTGCCTGGCTCTCACCCCCTTTTCGTTCAGTGAACCATCGCTTGTGATGGAAACCTCCAGCTTTTTGGGGCCAAGCAGGCTGGAAGGTGAAGCAAGGCTTGCAAGGGGTCATAAGCATTGAGTAGTCACATCCAAGCAGGGCGATGAAGGCTTGACCTTGACCCAGCCATAGACTTCTGGAGCTTGAATATATTGCTTGGAGGCATCCTGAAATATCTGAGGCACCTACAAGGGGCTGCCAGTTTTGATATAGGACCTGTGGGAAACCTATATCCTTTGGGAGTAACTGTTGGGGCCAGAGAGATCCTTGAAGTGATTGCAAACAACATTAAACAGCTACATGTGGGTTGATAACTTGAGCCCTTTAATCACTCTCTGTCTGAAAACTGGTTGGAAGCATGGAGACTCAGAAAAGCCCAGCTGAAGAAGATAAATAGAAAAGAGATGCATCCACTGCTCAGAAGGTTAAAATGCACAGGAGAGACAGAGGCAGGAGGTGTTTTCTTTCATCAGCAAAGATGAAGACTCCTCAGAGGGGTGAGGACCCCAGTAGGACACTGTTTTGCTCAGCCATCATTCAGCAGAAACCTGCCTCTCTTCTGCAGTGTCTCAGAACAAGCGCTTCGCTTTGGAGAAGATGCAGTGCAAAGCCTGAATTCCTTCTTATTTTCCCATGTGCCCGAAAAAAACTTGAACCACAGCTACAAAAGCCCTGGAGAAGTGAGCAATGTGTCTCAGAAGTCTCTGGAGGTTCTCTGCTGGCTTCAGGATGTCTCGTGTTTGAGCTGTGACATGTTGCATCAAAAGGGCCTCTTTGGGCAACGAGTTCCTGTCCCTCCCCTACTGCTGCCATCACCAGGCTCTCTCTCTGGCTACGGGCAGGGGTGGATGGACTCTGGGCAGCAGATGTCAGGGTGTGAGCAAGTCTTCAGTGGGCCTTTGAGGCAAGTTTCTTTCTCATCCCACCCTTTCCACAGCTCTGTTTGGACATAAACACAATTTTTGTGTAGGAATAATTTCTTCATAGCCAGGAAACATACTCTCAATGAGACCTTCTTAAAAAAAAAAAAAAAAAAAGAAAAGAAAAGAAAAGAAGTTGTTTGGTTTTTTTTAAGTCCTTCTGGGCTGGGAATAGTCCCTTATTTCCCACGTAGAGATGTAAGGCTGGCATGTGCTCTGCATTTGCAATAGGCAGAGCAGCTGCATGGAGCTTGCGGAGTTGGGCTCCTTGTGTGCTAGGAGAACTAAGCCCTGCAGGTTCAATTAATAGACTCTGGAAATGAACCAAGGCCTGACGATCCCCAGGCTTGTTTTCAGTGAAGGAAGGTGGCCGTCACAGAAGAATTAGACCTGCCAGGGTCTTAATGCAGCTGGGACACACAGCGAGAGCCTGAAAAGCCAAGAGTCTGGAACCTGTGCTCCGATGGCTGCCGAGCCAAGAAGTCCCATTGCTGGGACAATAAACAAACAGGAACGGTCTGTGCAGATGAATGCCTCGTCTTTCGGTTTGCATGGACTGTAAAATCCATATGCTTCCCAAGTCACAAGCCCCAGCATTTAGCTCTGAGGTCTTTAATGAGAAGGATGAACAGAAAGCAGTTCACAAAGTGGGAAAAGGGTGCGATTTATATTTAAAAAAAAAAATCCAGCAGTGGTTTTCAAACACTTAAGGGCCCATTAAGTTAAAAAATCTTTCCATTACTAATTTCAGTTAATTACCATCTTAAACAAATAAAGACCTTGGTTACTAGGATCAAAGACTGGTGCTTCAAACTAAGGCAAATTCTCTTGGAGTCACAGATTTGGAAAAGCGCCTAAACATACAGTGCAGAGCTGGTGGTGCAGAAGGCCAGGGAAGGTGAGCATCACCAGGGCTGATGGGGAAGACAGACCCTTCCCCACACCCCCCCTTCACCTTCACCTGGAACGTGGGCATGCTACCCTGTTGTTTCCACCATCTGGATCCAGAAGAAATCACAGGGCTCTTTGCCGGCTGCTGGTCGGCTGGGTGTTACTGTTCCCATCCTTCTCGTTAAGCCTCTGCAGTTTGGCTCCAGCAAAACCCAAGGTCAGAGTAAAACGTACTTGGTCGCTGATGATTGATGACTAATTTGGGGTGAAAAGTCCTGCATAAGGAGTTTTCCACCCAACAACCTAAATTCTCCACCCTGGCACTAATTCTCTTAGAAGAAGTCCATTCAAAAACCAGATTTTGGGATGAATCAACCGAGCAAGAGAAAACTGGCACACTGGCTGAATATTTTATTGTTGTATCTGTGCAAACAGTAGAAGACTAGTAGGGAGGGGGCAAGGAGGGGGGAACAGAAATACTCTGGGATGACTAGGAAATGCACTAGTTTTTATTTATCAACTCTGTTTACTTTAAAATACATCCAACTGGAACGCTAGGTGCAGACATAAAAATTAAAATAGAAAACATCCTGGGCCAACCTCTTAAAGGATGCAAATTGGCATGGGAGTTCCCATGGCTTCCAGCAAAGCCTGCCGCATTCACACCAGCTGCACTCAGTTGCTCTCAGTTAAGCCGAATAAAGTCAACTCCACCACTGCAATGGATTTTGCAAGGAGAGAGGAGAAGGGAGAGAGATGAGGTCTCTGAGGTACCTAAGAGCTAAACCGTTCGGGGCACGGTGGGTCTGAATGAGACCAGAAATGAAGGAGAAGCCAATGCAGGTCAAGGAGCGCAGGTGTGCTCCAGACACGAGCAGTGCTACGGTTCGCTGCCGTTCCTGGGTGGTCCAAGGTGTAGTCCCACCGAGGGCTCGTTGCAGTAAACCAAGCCCTTGCCTCCTGGACTTGCCATGGACTCGAGGGAAGCAAGTTCAAGTGGGGTCAGCAGAAAGAATACGATCATTGAGTGGTTACAATGCATACAAATTACCAACAGACCGTGAAATTCAGCCTCAGTCTGTTAAAAATGCTGGAAATGTGGGGAAAAAAGAGTGCGGCTCAACTTCCTCTGCCCAAAAGATGATCTGGAAGCCTTTCTTAAAGTCTATGCGATACTTGCTGCGCATTATTTATACGGCATTAATAGGAATAATAATCTCATGTTTCCTTACTGCATGGATTAATCCCTTGCTGAAGCATCAGAACGGCTGGACCAGGCTGTCACAGAGCTTTGCAGGGCACCAAAAATGCCTACAACTTTGTGGCAGCCCTGGCATATTTGAATGACTACAAATGGATGGATCTGCAACCGGAAATACATTTTTCTTCTCCCCAAACAGGCTGGAATCCCTGGGGAGTTCGGAGGTGCAGAAAGACCGTTTTCGGCAGAGGCTTGGACTGTAAATCATGGTTTAGTCCCACCTAGACATTTCTATCAATTTATAAATAATTTGTTCTTCTCCTAGCAAGGACTTGAAGCATGCTGGGGAGCTGGGGAGCTTTCTCACAGTGAGCATATGGACTTTTTTGGGTTATGCCCTATTACATAGGTGCTAGTGGCTATGAAGAATTGAGACAGACACCCAAAGAGTCCTTTCCCAAATGAAGACCCTCTAGTTTTTAGGTAGCATCCTGATTTCAAAAAGCAAAGCAGAACCATTTAAAACTGAACAAAAGAGGCAAGAAATAGAATATTTGCTTTAAAAAAAAAAAAATCTCCAACGAAATTATGGTCAATGCACATTTGATCAGTTTTGCCTGCTTAAGGCACCTTTATTAGCTGCAGATAAGAGCCAGCCGACCGTGCTTGCAATAATACCGTCACAGAAAAATGCCCCAGTGAACTCTCTCTGAGGTAACATCTTCAATAATCTTTCCGGTGTTAAATAAACAGCCAGAAAGGAAAACAAGAATGGATCCAAATATTCATTTCTCCCTAGCAGTTGTGTTTTTGGGAGTGGAATGGTTCTGGATGGAGGATCTTACATATGGTTTAGTTAATGGATCATTATATGAGTGAAAACCTTCCTAAAGAGGAATTTAAAAATGAGGGCTCAGAGAAGAGCCTTTCTTGTAGTAATTTATGGGCTGAATGCTTGCTTAAGGAATGCAAATAATCCCTAACAGACATGACCGCCATCAACATCTCTGGGAGCAGGCTCTGCAGCAAGGGGAGCGCGTTTGGGCTGCTGAGCGAGATTAGAGAAATGTGGCAGCATGTGGTAGCACCTTTAAGGAAACTATTAGCTGAGGAAGCAAGTCACATTTCTCTAATTTTATTAGTATTGGCCAAATCTAGGAGTTCTCACCTAGACTTTAATTGGCCAAAATTTCTCTTGAAGTCAGTTGGAATTTGCCTGAGTAGGGGCTCCCTAACAGCTGAAAAAGGCCTTCAGGACTCAAACCCACTGCCCTTTCTTGTACCAGATGCTCTGATTAAGTGTCAAGAAGTCCCCACAAGGCAGTTTATAGGCAAAGTATATGGCTCAAAGCTGTACAACCACTGTGGCTGACAGTGAACAACATTTTCCCTCGCATCTGAACATTATTAGAGGGAGAAAAGAAGACAGAACCATACTTGAAAATGTGAAGCACAAGCAAAAATTTAGACGGAGACATCTCTGTGTCTGCCAACACCATTAAGAGCACATATTTTGCTGTTTCATCTCCATTTCTACCATTTTCCATAAAACAACACGTTAACTTATTCTGGTCCTCAGGGGTGAAGGTAGAGAAATAATCTCTGTGAAAATTAACCACTTGAGGAGCAAGGACACTAATACTTTGGGTATTTTGGGTTTTTGTGGGGTTTTTTGGTTTTTTGGTTGTTTGGTTTTTTTGGTTTTTTTTTTAATGGGCTTTCAGATTTTTAAACTCCATGGGGAAAAAGTTACTTCTTCCAACACCATCTTCAAAGAAGAAGGGTCAGAGAGTATTTGGGATCTAAGCTATGCCCATCACCCGTTGGGCAGCAAAGGTAGCTTGTCTGCAGATGGAGGACAGATTGCTGCTCCTTAGGTATATTTGTAGAAGAGGACAGCACATGCCATCCATGATATACTCCGTCCCTTCAAGGAGTCCCTCTGAGCTGGATCTGAGTCATGATTATATACATTTATGGTAGAACTGAACTCAGCCATTTCTCTAAGCAAGATGCTGAAGTGAAGACTGTTACACATCTAAGTGAAGGCTCTAAAACCAAAGCATGAAGATAAACAGCAATTCAAAAGTGAAAAAAAAAACTAATCACGAAATGTCTACCGAAGAGAATTCTTGACAAAACCGGGAGAAAAGACTGAATGAAAGTTTTCAAGC